>NC_134368.1:68283535-68610595 GCF_035582795.1 Mycteria americana
TCTCTCTCTGGCAGAGCCCGGCTGCCAAATTCGAAACGTCCAGCGATTGCGCCCACACGAAAGCTGCCAGCACGGAAAGCTGTAGCTGGTTTTCACTGTCCCTTGGAACTGCATTCGCTGCCGCACAGTCATTCGTGTTCTGCAAAAGCTTGGCTTGGTAATGGGGCAACACTGTGTATCTCTCTCTGGCAGAGCCCGGCTGCCAAATTCGAAACGTCCAGCGATTGCGCCCACACGAAAGCTGCCAGCACGGAAAGCTATAGCTGGTTTTCACTGTCCCTTGGAACTGCATTCGCTGCCGCACAGTCATTTGTGTTCTGCAAAAGCTTGCCTTGGTAATGGGGCAACACTCTGTATCTCTCTCTGGCAGAGCCCGGCTGCCAAATTCGAAACGTCCAGCGATTGCGCCCACACGAAAGCTGCCAGCACGGAAAGCTGTAGCTGGTTTTCACTGTCCCTTGGAACTGCATTCGCTGCCGCACAGTCATTCGTGTTCTGCAAAAGCTTGCCTTGGTAATGGGGCAACACTCTGTATCTCTCTCTGGCAGAGCCCGGCTGCCAAATTCGAAACGTCCAGCGATTGCGCCCACACGAAAGGTGCCAGCACGGAAAGCTGTAGCTGGTTTTCACTGTCCCTTGGAACTGCATTCGCTGCCGCACAGTCATTCGTGTTCTGCAAAAGCTTGGCTTGGTAATGGGGCAACACTGTGTATCTCTCTCTCACGCAGAGCCCGGCTGCCAAATTCGAAACGTCCAGCGATTGCGCCCACACGAAAGCTGCCAGCACGGAAAGCTGTAGCTGGTTTTCACTGTCCCTTGGAACTGCATTCGCTGCCGCACAGTCATTCGTGTTCTGCAAAAGCTTGGCTTGGTAATGGGGCAACACTCTGTATCTCTCTCTCGCAGAGCCCGGCTGCCAAATTTGAAACGTCCAGCGATTGCGCCCACACGAAAGCTGCCAGCACGGAAAGCTGTAGCTGGTTTTCACTGTCCCTTGGAACTGCATTCGCTGCCGCACAGTCATTCGTGTTCTGCAAAAGCTTGGCTTGGTAATGGGGCAACACTCTGTATCTCTCTCTCGCAGAGCCCGGCTGCCAAATTCGAAACGTCCAGCGATTGCGCCCACACGAAAGCTGCCAGCACGGAAAGCTGTAGCTGGTTTTCACTGTCCCTTGGAACTGCATTCGCTGCCGCACAGTCATTCGTGTTCTGCAAAAGCTTGGCTTGGTAATGGGGCAACACTGTGTATCTCTCTCTGGCAGAGCCCGGCTGCCAAATTCGAAACGTCCAGCGATTGCGCCCACACGAAAGCTGCCAGCACGGAAAGCTGTAGCTGGTTTTCACTGTCCCTTGGAACTGCATTCGCTGCCGCACAGTCATTCGTGTTCTGCAAAAGCTTGGCTTGGTAATGGGGCAACACTCTGTATCTCTCTGTGGCAGAGCCCGGCTGCCAAATTCGAAACGTCCAGCGATTGCGCCCACACGAAAGCTGCCAGCACGGAAAGCTGTAGCTGGTTTTCACTGTCCCTTGGAACTGCATTCGCTGCCGCACAGTCATTCGTGTTCTGCAAAAGCTTGGCTTGGTAATGGGGCAACACTCTGTATCTCTCTCTGGCAGAGCCCGGCTGCCAAATTCGAAACGTCCAGCGATTGCGCCCACACGAAAGCTGCCAGCACGGAAAGCTGTAGCTGTTTTTCACTGTCCCTTGGAACTGCATTCGCTGCCGCACAGTCATTCGTGTTCTGCAAAAGCTTGGCTTGGTAATGGGGCAACACTGTGTATCTCTCTCTGGCAGAGCCCGGCTGCCAAATTCGAAACGTCCAGCGATTGCGCCCACACGAAAGCTGCCAGCACGGAAAGCTGTAGCTGGTTTTCACTGTCCCTTGGAACTGCATTCGCTGCCGCACAGTCATTCGTGTTCTGCAAAAGCTTGGCTTGGTAATGGGGCAACACTGTGTATCTCTCTCTGGCAGAGCCCGGCTGCCAAATTCGAAACGTCCAGCGATTGCGCCCACACGAAAGCTGCCAGCACGGAAAGCTGTAGCTGGTTTTCACTGTCCCTTGGATCTGCATTCGCTGCCGCACAGTCATTCGTGTTCTGCAAAAGCTTGGCTTGGTAATGGGGCAACAGTCTGTATCTCTCTCTGGCAGAGCCCGGCTGCCAAATTTGAAACGTCCAGCGATTGCGCCCACACGAAAGCTGCCAGCACAGAAAGCTGTAGCTGGTTTTCACTGTCCCTTGGAACTGCATTCGCTGCCACACAGTCATTCGTGTTCTGCAAAAGCTTTGCTTCGTAATGGGGCAACACTCTGTATCTCTCTCTGGCAGAGCCCGGCTGCCAAATTCGAAACGTCCAGCGATTGCGCCCACACGAAAGCTGCCAGCACGGAAAGCTGTAGCTGGTTTTCACTGTCCCTTGGAACTGCATTCGCTGCCGCACAGTCATTCGTGTTCTGCAAAAGCTTGGCTTGGTAATGGGGCAACACTCTGTATCTCTCTCTCGCAGAGCCCGGCTGCCAAATTCGAAACGTCCAGCGATTGCGCCCACACGAAAGCTGCCAGCACGGAAAGCTGTAGCTGGTTTTCACTGTCCCTTGGAACTGCATTCGCTGCCGCACAGTCATTCGTGTTCTGCAAAAGCTTGGCTTGGTAATGGGGCAACACTCTGTATCTCTCTCTGGCAGAGCCCGGCTGCCAAATACGAAACGTCCAGCGATTGCGCCCACACGAAAGCTGCCAGCATGGAAAGCTGTAGCTGGTTTTCACTGTCCCTTGGAACTGCATTCGCTGCCGCACAGTCATTCGTGTTCTGCAAAAGCTTGGCTTGGTAATGGGGCAACACTCTGTATCTCTCTCTGGCAGAGCCCGGCTGCCAAATTCGAAACGTCCAGCGATTGCGCCCACACGAAAGCTGCCAGCACGGAAAGCTGTAGCTGGTTTTCACTGTCCCTTGGAACTGCATTCGCTGCCGCACAGTCATTCGTGTTCTGCAAAAGCTTGGCTTGGTAATGGGGCAACACTGTGTATCTCTCTCTGGCAGAGCCCGGCTGCCAAATTCGAAACGTCCAGCGATTGCGCCCACACGAAAGCTGCCAGCACGGAAAGCTGTAGCTGGTTTTCACTGTCCCTTGGAACTGCATTCGCTGCCGCACAGTCATTCGTGTTCTGCAAAAGCTTGGCTTGGTAATGGGGCAACACTGTGTATCTCTCTCTGGCAGAGCCCGGCTGCCAAATTCGAAACGTCCAGCGATTGCGCCCACACGAAAGCTGCCAGCACGGAAAGCTGTAGCTGGTTTTCACTGTCCCTTGGAACTGCATTTGCTGCCTCACAGTCATTCGTGTTCTGCAAAAGCTTGGCTTGGTAATGGGGCAACACTGTGTATCTCTCTCTGGCAGAGCCCGGCTGCCAAATTCGAAACGTCCAGTGATTGCGCCCACACGAAAGCTGCCAGCACGGAAAGCTGTAGCTGGTTTTCACTGTCCCTTGGAACTGCATTCGCTGCCACACAGTCATTCGTGTTCTGCAAAAGCTTGCCTTGGTAATGGGGCAACACTCTGTATCTCTCTCTCACAGAGCCCGGCTGCCAAATTCGAAACGTCCAGCGATTGCGCCCACACGAAAGCTGCCAGCACGGAAAGCTGTAGCTGGTTTTCACTGTCCCTTGGAACTGCATTCGCTGCCGCACAGTCATTCGTGTTCTGCAAAAGCTTGGCTTGGTAATGGGGCAACAGTCTGTATCTCTGTCTCGCAAAGCCCGGCTGCCAAATTCGAAACGTCCAGCGATTGCGCCCACACGAAAGCTGCCAGCACGGAAAGCTGTAGCTGGTTTTCACTGTCCCTTGGAACTGCATTCGCTGCCGCACAGTCATTCGTGTTCTGCAAAAGCTTGGCTTGGTAATGGGGCAACACTGTGTATCTCTCTCTGGCAGAGCCCGGCTGCCAAATTCGAAACGTCCAGCGATTGCGCCCACACGAAAGCTGCCAGCACGGAAAGCTGTAGCTGGTTTTCACTGTCCCTTGGAACTGCATTCGCTGCCGCACAGTCATTCGTGTTCTGCAAAAGCTTGGCTTGGTAATGGGGCAACACTCTGTATCTCTCTCTGGCAGAGCCCGGCTGCCAAATTCGAAACGTCCAGCGATTGCGCCCACACGAAAGCTGCCAGCACGGAAAGCTGTAGCTGTTTTTCACTGTCCCTTGGAACTGCATTCGCTGCCGCACAGTCATTCGTGTTCTGCAAAAGCTTGGCTTGGTAATGGGGCAACACTGTGTATCTCTCTCTGGCAGAGCCCGGCTGCCAAATTCGAAACGTCCAGCGATTGCGCCCACACGAAAGCTGCCAGCACGGAAAGCTGTAGCTGGTTTTCACTGTCCCTTGGAACTGCATTCGCTGCCGCACAGTCATTCGTGTTCTGCAAAAGCTTGCCTTGGTAATGGGGCAACACTGTGTATCTCTCTCTGGCAGAGCCCGGCTGCCAAATTCGAAACGTCCAGCGATTGCGCCCACACGAAAGCTGCCAGCACGGAAAGCTGTAGCTGGTTTTCACTGTCCCTTGGAACTGCATTCGCTGCCGCACAGTCATTCGTGTTCTGCAAAAGCTTGGCTTGGTAATGGGGCAACACTGTGTATCTCTCTCTGGCAGAGCCCGGCTGCCAAATTCGAAACGTCCAGCGATTGCGCCCACACGAAAGCTGCCAGCACGGAAAGCTGTAGCTGGTTTTCACTGTCCCTTGGAACTGCATTCGCTGCCGCACAGTCATTCGTGTTCTGCAAAAGCTTGGCTTGGTAATGGGGCAACACTCTGTATCTCTCTCTGGCAGAGCCCGGCTGCCAAATTCGAAACGTCCAGCGATTGCGCCCACACGAAAGCTGCCAGCACGGAAAGCTGTAGCTGGTTTTCACTGTCCCTTGGAACTGCATTCGCTGCCGCACAGTCATTCGTGTTCTGCAAAAGCTTGCCTTGGTAATGGGGCAACACTGTGTATCTCTCTCTGGCAGAGCCCGGCTGCCAAATTCGAAACGTCCAGCGATTGCGCCCACACGAAAGCTGCCAGCACGGAAAGCTGTAGCTGGTTTTCACTGTCCCTTGGAACTGCATTCGCTGCCGCACAGTCATTCGTGTTCTGCAAAAGCTTGGCTTGGTAATGGGGCAACACTCTGTATCTCTCTCTCACAGAGCCCGGCTGCCAAATTCAAAACGTCCAGCGATTGCGCCCACAAGAAAACTGCCAGCACGGAAAGCTGTAGCTGGTTTTCACTGTCCCTTGGAACTGCATTCGCTGCCGCACAGTCATTCGTGTTCTGCAAAAGCTTGGCTTGGTAATGGGGCAACACTCTGTATCTCTCTCTGGCAGAGCCCGGCTGCCAAATTCGAAACGTCCAGCGATTGCGCCCACACGAAAGCTGCCAGCACAGAAAGCTGTAGCTGTTTTTCACTGTCCCTTGGAACTGCATTCGCTGCCGCACAGTCATTCGTGTTCTGCAAAAGCTTGGCTTGGTAATGGGGCAACACTGTGTATCTCTCTCTCTCGCAGAGCCCGGCTGCCAAATTCGAAACGTCCAGCGATTGCGCCCACACGAAAGCTGCCAGCACGGAAAGCTGTAGCTGGTTTTCACTGTCCCTTGGAACTGCATTCGCTGCCGCACAGTCATTCGTGTTCTGCAAAAGCTTGGCTTGGTAATGGGGCAACACTGTGTATCTCTCTCTGGCAGAGCCCGGCTGCCAAATTCGAAACGTCCAGCGATTGCGCCCACACGAAAGCTGCCAGCACAGAAAGCTGTAGCTGGTTTTCACTGTCCCTTGGAACTGCATTCGCTGCCGCACAGTCATTCGTGTTCTGCAAAAGCTTGGCTTGGTAATGGGGCAACACTCTGTATCTCTCTCTCGCAGAGCCCGGCTGCCAAATTCGAAACGTCCAGCGATTGCGCCCACACGAAAGGTGCCAGCACGGAAAGCTGTAGCTGGTTTTCACTGTCCCTTGGAACTGCATTCGCTGCCGCACAGTCATTCGTGTTCTGCAAAAGCTTGGCTTGGTAATGGGGCAACACTGTGTATCTCTCTCTCTCGCAGAGCCCGGCTGCCAAATTCGAAACGTCCAGCGATTGCGCCCACACGAAAGCTGCCAGCACGGAAAGCTGTAGCTGGTTTTCACTGTCCCTTGGAACTGCATTCGCTGCCGCACAGTCATTCGTGTTCTGCAAAAGCTTGGCTTGGTAATGGGGCAACACTGTGTATCTCTCTCTGGCAGAGCCCGGCTGCCAAATTCGAAACGTCCAGCGATTGCGCCCACACGAAAGCTGCCAGCACGGAAAGCTGTAGCTGGTTTTCACTGTCCCTTGGAACTGCATTCGCTGCCGCACAGTCATTCGTGTTCTGCAAAAGCTTGGCTTGGTAATGGGGCAACACTCTGTATCTCTCTCTCGCAGAGCCCGGCTGCCAAATTCGAAACGTCCAGCGATTGCGCCCACACGAAAGCTGCCAGCACGGAAAGCTGTAGCTGGTTTTCACTGTCCCTTGGAACTGCATTCGCTGCCGCACAGTCATTCGTGTTCTGCAAAAGCTTGGCTTGGTAATGGGGCAACACTCTGTATCTCTCTCTGGCAGAGCCCGGCTGCCAAATTCGAAACGTCCAGCGATTGCGCCCACACGAAAGCTGCCAGCACGGAAAGCTGTAGCTGGTTTTCACTGTCCCTTGGAACTGCATTCGCTGCCGCACAGTCATTCGTGTTCTGCAAAAGCTTGGCTTCGTAATGGGGCAACACTCTGTATCTCTCTCTCGCAGAGCCCGGCTGCCAAATTCGAAACGTCCAGCGATTGCGCCCACACGAAAGCTGCCAGCACGGAAAGCTGTAGCTGGTTTTCACTGTCCCTTGGAACTGCATTCGCTGCCGCACAGTCATTCGTGTTCTGCAAAAGCTTGGCTTGGTAATGGGGCAACACTCTGTATCTCTCTCTGGCAGAGCCCGGCTGCCAAATTCGAAACGTCCAGCGATTGCGCCCACACGAAAGCTGCCAGCACGGAAAGCTGTAGCTGGTTTTCACTGTCCCTTGGAACTGCATTCGCTGCCGCACAGTCATTCGTGTTCTGCAAAAGCTTGGCTTGGTAATGGGGCAACACTGTGTATCTCTCTCTGGCAGAGCCCGGCTGCCAAATTCAAAACGTCCAGCGATTGCGCCCACACGAAAGCTGCCAGCACGGAAAGCTGTAGCTGGTTTTCACTGTCCCTTGGAACTGCATTCGCTGCCGCACAGTCATTCGTGTTCTGCAAAAGCTTGGCTTGGTAATGGGGCAACACTCTGTATCTCTCTCTCGCAGAGCCCGGCTGCCAAATTCGAAACGTCCAGCGATTGCGCCCACACGAAAGCTGCCAGCACGGAAAGCTGTAGCTGGTTTTCACTGTCCCTTGGAACTGCATTCGCTGCCGCACAGTCATTCGTGTTCTGCAAAAGCTTGGCTTGGTAATGGGGCAACACTGTGTATCTCTCTCTGGCAGAGCCCGGCTGCCAAATTCGAAACGTCCAGCGATTGCGCCCACACGAAAGCTGCCAGCACGGAAAGCTGTAGCTGGTTTTCACTGTCCCTTGGAACTGCATTCGCTGCCGCACAGTCATTCGTGTTCTGCAAAAGCTTGGCTTGGTAATGGGGCAACACTGTGTATCTCTCTCTGGCAGAGCCCGGCTGCCAAATTCAAAACGTCCAGCGATTGCGCCCACACGAAAGCTGCCAGCACGGAAAGCTGTAGCTGGTTTTCACTGTCCCTTGGAACTGCATTCGCTGCCGCACAGTCATTCGTGTTCTGCAAAAGCTTGGCTTGGTAATGGGGCAACACTCTGTATCTCTCTCTCGCAGAGCCCGGCTGCCAAATTCGAAACGTCCAGCGATTGCGCCCACACGAAAGCTGCCAGCACGGAAAGCTGTAGCTGGTTTTCACTGTCCCTTGGAACTGCATTCGCTGCCGCACAGTCATTCGTGTTCTGCAAAAGCTTGGCTTGGTAATGGGGCAACACTGTGTATCTCTCTCTGGCAGAGCCCGGCTGCCAAATTCGAAACGTCCAGCGATTGCGCCCACACGAAAGCTGCCAGCACGGAAAGCTGTAGCTGGTTTTCACTGTCCCTTGGAACTGCATTCGCTGCCGCACAGTCATTCGTGTTCTGCAAAAGCTTGGCTTCGTAATGGGGCAACACTGTGTATCTCTCTCTGGCAGAGCCCGGCTGCCAAATTCGAAACGTCCAGCGATTGCGCCCACACGAAAGCTGCCAGCACGGAAAGCTGTAGCTGGTTTTCACTGTCCCTTGGAACTGCATTCGCTGCCGCACAGTCATTCGTGTTCTGCAAAAGCTTGGCTTGGTAATGGGGCAACACTCTGTATCTCTCTCTGGCAGAGCCCGGCTGCCAAATTCGAAACGTCCAGCGATTGCGCCCACACGAAAGCTGCCAGCACAGAAAGCTGTAGCTGGTTTTCACTGTCCCTTGGAACTGCATTCGCTGCCGCACAGTCATTCGTGTTCTGCAAAAGCTTGGCTTGGTAATGGGGCAACACTGTGTATCTCTCTCTGGCAGAGCCCGGCTGCCAAATTCGAAACGTCCAGCGATTGCGCCCACACGAAAGCTGCCAGCACGGAAAGCTGTAGCTGGTTTTCACTGTCCCTTGGAACTGCATTCGCTGCCGCACAGTCATTCGTGTTCTGCAAAAGCTTGGCTTCGTAATGGGGCAACACTGTGTATCTCTCTCTCACAGAGCCCGGCTGCCAAATTCGAAACGTCCAGCGATTGCGCCCACACGAAAGCTGCCAGCACGGAAAGCTGTAGCTGGTTTTCACTGTCCCTTGGAACTGCATTCGCTGCCGCACAGTCATTCGTGTTCTGCAAAAGCTTGGCTTCGTAATGGGGCAACAGTCTGTATCTCTGTCTCGCAAAGCCCGGCTGCCAAATTCGAAACGTCCAGCGATTGCGCCCACACGAAAGCTGCCAGCACGGAAAGCTGTAGCTGGTTTTCACTGTCCCTTGGAACTGCATTCGCTGCCGCACAGTCATTCGTGTTCTGCAAAAGCTTGGCTTGGTAATGGGGCAACACTGTGTATCTCTCTGTGGCAGAGCCCGGATGCCAAATTCGAAACGTCCAGCGATTGCGCCCACACGAAAGCTGCCAGCACGGAAAGCTGTAGCTGGTTTTCACTGTCCCTTGGAACTGCATTCGCTGCCGCACAGTCATTCGTGTTCTGCAAAAGCTTGGCTTGGTAATGGGGCAAGACTGTGTATCTCTCTCTGGCAGAGCCCGGCTGCCAAATTCGAAACGTCCAGCGATTGCGCCCACACGAAAGCTGCCAGCACGGAAAGCTATAGCTGGTTTTCACTGTCCCTTGGAACTGCATTCGCTGCCGCACAGTCATTTGTGTTCTGCAAAAGCTTGCCTTGGTAATGGGGCAACACTCTGTATCTCTCTCTGGCAGAGCCCGGCTGCCAAATTCGAAACGTCCAGCGATTGCGCCCACACGAAAGCTGCCAGCACAGAAAGCTGTAGCTGGTTTTCACTGTCCCTTGGAACTGCATTCGCTGCCGCACAGTCATTCGTGTTCTGCAAAAGCTTGGCTTGGTAATGGGGCAACACTCTGTATCTCTCTCTCGCAGAGCCCGGCTGCCAAATTCGAAACGTCCAGCGATTGCGCCCACACGAAAGGTGCCAGCACGGAAAGCTGTAGCTGGTTTTCACTGTCCCTTGGAACTGCATTCGCTGCCGCACAGTCATTCGTGTTCTGCAAAAGCTTGGCTTGGTAATGGGGCAACACTGTGTATCTCTCTCTCTCGCAGAGCCCGGCTGCCAAATTCGAAACGTCCAGTGATTGCGCCCACACGAAAGCTGCCAGCACGGAAAGCTGTAGCTGGTTTTCACTGTCCCTTGGAACTGCATTCACTGCCGCACAGTCATTCGTGTTCTGCAAAAGCTTGGCTTGGTAATGGGGCAAGACTCTGTATTTCTCTCTGGCAGAGCCCGGCTGCCAAATTCGAAACGTCCAGCGATTGCGCCCACAAGAAAACTGCCAGCACGGAAAGCTGTAGCTGGTTTTCACTGTCCCTTGGAACTGCATTCGCTGCCGCACAGTCATTCGTGTTCTGCAAAAGCTTGGCTTGGTAATGGGGCAAGACTCTGTATTTCTCTCTGGCAGAGCCCGGCTGCCAAATTCGAAACGTCCAGCGATTGCGCCCACAAGAAAACTGCCAGCACGGAAAGCTGTAGCTGGTTTTCACTGTCCCTTGGAACTGCATTCGCTGCCGCACAGTCATTCGTGTTCTGCAAAAGCTTGGCTTGGTAATGGGGCAACAGTCTGTATCTCTCTCTGGCAGAGCCCGGCTGCCAAATTCGAAACGTCCAGCGATTGCGCCCACACGAAAGCTGCCAGCACGGAAAGCTGTAGCTGGTTTTCACTGTCCCTTGGAACTGCATTCGCTGCCGCACAGTCATTCGTGTTCTGCAAAAGCTTGGCTTGGTAATGGGGCAACACTGTGTATCTCTCTCTGGCAGAGCCCGGCTGCCAAATTCGAAACGTCCAGCGATTGCGCCCACACGAAAGCTGCCAGCACGGAAAGCTATAGCTGGTTTTCACTGTCCCTTGGAACTGCATTCGCTGCCGCACAGTCATTTGTGTTCTGCAAAAGCTTGCCTTGGTAATGGGGCAACACTCTGTATCTCTCTCTGGCAGAGCCCGGCTGCCAAATTCGAAACGTCCAGCGATTGCGCCCACACGAAAGCTGCCAGCACAGAAAGCTGTAGCTGGTTTTCACTGTCCCTTGGAACTGCATTCACTGCCGCACAGTCATTCGTGTTCTGCAAAAGCTTGGCTTGGTAATGGGGCAACACTCTGTATCTCTCTCTCGCAGAGCCCGGCTGCCAAATTCGAAACGTCCAGCGATTGCGCCCACACGAAAGGTGCCAGCACGGAAAGCTGTAGCTGGTTTTCACTGTCCCTTGGAACTGCATTCGCTGCCGCACAGTCATTCGTGTTCTGCAAAAGCTTGGCTTGGTAATGGGGCAACACTGTGTATCTCTCTCTCACGCAGAGCCCGGCTGCCAAATTCGAAACGTCCAGCGATTGCGCCCACACGAAAGCTGCCAGCACGGAAAGCTGTAGCTGGTTTTCACTGTCCCTTGGAACTGCATTCGCTGCCGCACAGTCATTCGTGTTCTGCAAAAGCTTGGCTTGGTAATGGGGCAACACTCTGTATCTCTCTCTCGCAGAGCCCGGCTGCCAAATTTGAAACGTCCAGCGATTGCGCCCACACGAAAGCTGCCAGCACGGAAAGCTGTAGCTGGTTTTCACTGTCCCTTGGAACTGCATTCGCTGCCGCACAGTCATTCGTGTTCTGCAAAAGCTTGGCTTGGTAATGGGGCAACACTCTGTATCTCTCTCTCGCAGAGCCCGGCTGCCAAATTCGAAACGTCCAGCGATTGCGCCCACACGAAAGCTGCCAGCACGGAAAGCTGTAGCTGGTTTTCACTGTCCCTTGGAACTGCATTCGCTGCCGCACAGTCATTCGTGTTCTGCAAAAGCTTGGCTTGGTAATGGGGCAACACTGTGTATCTCTCTCTGGCAGAGCCCGGCTGCCAAATTCGAAACGTCCAGCGATTGCGCCCACACGAAAGCTGCCAGCACGGAAAGCTGTAGCTGGTTTTCACTGTCCCTTGGAACTGCATTCGCTGCCGCACAGTCATTCGTGTTCTGCAAAAGCTTGGCTTGGTAATGGGGCAACACTCTGTATCTCTCTCTGGCAGAGCCCGGCTGCCAAATTCGAAACGTCCAGCGATTGCGCCCACACGAAAGCTGCCAGCACGGAAAGCTGTAGCTGGTTTTCACTGTCCCTTGGAACTGCATTCGCTGCCGCACAGTCATTCGTGTTCTGCAAAAGCTTGGCTTGGTAATGGGGCAACACTCTGTATCTCTCTCTGGCAGAGCCCGGCTGCCAAATTCGAAACGTCCAGCGATTGCGCCCACACGAAAGCTGCCAGCACGGAAAGCTGTAGCTGTTTTTCACTGTCCCTTGGAACTGCATTCGCTGCCGCACAGTCATTCGTGTTCTGCAAAAGCTTGGCTTGGTAATGGGGCAACACTGTGTATCTCTCTCTGGCAGAGCCCGGCTGCCAAATTCGAAACGTCCAGCGATTGCGCCCACACGAAAGCTGCCAGCACGGAAAGCTGTAGCTGGTTTTCACTGTCCCTTGGATCTGCATTCGCTGCCGCACAGTCATTCGTGTTCTGCAAAAGCTTGGCTTGGTAATGGGGCAACACTGTGTATCTCTCTCTGGCAGAGCCCGGCTGCCAAATTCGAAACGTCCAGCGATTGCGCCCACACGAAAGCTGCCAGCACAGAAAGCTGTAGCTGGTTTTCACTGTCCCTTGGAACTGCATTCGCTGCCACACAGTCATTCGTGTTCTGCAAAAGCTTTGCTTCGTAATGGGGCAACACTCTGTATCTCTCTCTGGCAGAGCCCGGCTGCCAAATTCGAAACGTCCAGCGATTGCGCCCACACGAAAGCTGCCAGCACGGAAAGCTGTAGCTGGTTTTCACTGTCCCTTGGAACTGCATTCGCTGCCGCACAGTCATTCGTGTTCTGCAAAAGCTTGGCTTGGTAATGGGGCAACACTCTGTATCTCTCTCTCGCAGAGCCCGGCTGCCAAATTCGAAACGTCCAGCGATTGCGCCCACACGAAAGCTGCCAGCACGGAAAGCTGTAGCTGGTTTTCACTGTCCCTTGGAACTGCATTCGCTGCCGCACAGTCATTCGTGTTCTGCAAAAGCTTGGCTTGGTAATGGGGCAACACTCTGTATCTCTCTCTGGCAGAGCCCGGCTGCCAAATACGAAACGTCCAGCGATTGCGCCCACACGAAAGCTGCCAGCATGGAAAGCTGTAGCTGGTTTTCACTGTCCCTTGGAACTGCATTCGCTGCCGCACAGTCATTCGTGTTCTGCAAAAGCTTGGCTTGGTAATGGGGCAACACTCTGTATCTCTCTCTGGCAGAGCCCGGCTGCCAAATTCGAAACGTCCAGCGATTGCGCCCACACGAAAGCTGCCAGCACGGAAAGCTGTAGCTGGTTTTCACTGTCCCTTGGAACTGCATTCGCTGCCGCACAGTCATTCGTGTTCTGCAAAAGCTTGGCTTGGTAATGGGGCAACACTGTGTATCTCTCTCTGGCAGAGCCCGGCTGCCAAATTCGAAACGTCCAGCGATTGCGCCCACACGAAAGCTGCCAGCACGGAAAGCTGTAGCTGGTTTTCACTGTCCCTTGGAACTGCATTCGCTGCCGCACAGTCATTCGTGTTCTGCAAAAGCTTGGCTTGGTAATGGGGCAACACTGTGTATCTCTCTCTGGCAGAGCCCGGCTGCCAAATTCGAAACGTCCAGCGATTGCGCCCACACGAAAGCTGCCAGCACGGAAAGCTGTAGCTGGTTTTCACTGTCCCTTGGAACTGCATTTGCTGCCTCACAGTCATTCGTGTTCTGCAAAAGCTTGGCTTGGTAATGGGGCAACACTCTGTATCTCTCTCTGGCAGAGCCCGGCTGCCAAATTCGAAACGTCCAGTGATTGCGCCCACACGAAAGCTGCCAGCACGGAAAGCTGTAGCTGGTTTTCACTGTCCCTTGGAACTGCATTCGCTGCCACACAGTCATTCGTGTTCTGCAAAAGCTTGCCTTGGTAATGGGGCAACACTCTGTATCTCTCTCTCACAGAGCCCGGCTGCCAAATTCGAAACGTCCAGCGATTGCGCCCACACGAAAGCTGCCAGCACGGAAAGCTGTAGCTGGTTTTCACTGTCCCTTGGAACTGCATTCGCTGCCGCACAGTCATTCGTGTTCTGCAAAAGCTTGGCTTGGTAATGGGGCAACAGTCTGTATCTCTGTCTCGCAAAGCCCGGCTGCCAAATTCGAAACGTCCAGCGATTGCGCCCACACGAAAGCTGCCAGCACGGAAAGCTGTAGCTGGTTTTCACTGTCCCTTGGAACTGCATTCGCTGCCGCACAGTCATTCGTGTTCTGCAAAAGCTTGGCTTGGTAATGGGGCAACACTGTGTATCTCTCTCTGGCAGAGCCCGGCTGCCAAATTCGAAACGTCCAGCGATTGCGCCCACACGAAAGCTGCCAGCACGGAAAGCTGTAGCTGGTTTTCACTGTCCCTTGGAACTGCATTCGCTGCCGCACAGTCATTCGTGTTCTGCAAAAGCTTGGCTTGGTAATGGGGCAACACTCTGTATCTCTCTCTGGCAGAGCCCGGCTGCCAAATTCGAAACGTCCAGCGATTGCGCCCACACGAAAGCTGCCAGCACGGAAAGCTGTAGCTGTTTTTCACTGTCCCTTGGAACTGCATTCGCTGCCGCACAGTCATTCGTGTTCTGCAAAAGCTTGGCTTGGTAATGGGGCAACACTGTGTATCTCTCTCTGGCAGAGCCCGGCTGCCAAATTCGAAACGTCCAGCGATTGCGCCCACACGAAAGCTGCCAGCACGGAAAGCTGTAGCTGGTTTTCACTGTCCCTTGGAACTGCATTCGCTGCCACACAGTCATTCGTGTTCTGCAAAAGCTTGCCTTGGTAATGGGGCAACACTCTGTATCTCTCTCTCACAGAGCCCGGCTGCCAAATTCGAAACGTCCAGCGATTGCGCCCACACGAAAGCTGCCAGCACGGAAAGCTGTAGCTGGTTTTCACTGTCCCTTGGAACTGCATTCGCTGCCGCACAGTCATTCGTGTTCTGCAAAAGCTTGGCTTGGTAATGGGGCAACAGTCTGTATCTCTGTCTCGCAAAGCCCGGCTGCCAAATTCGAAACGTCCAGCGATTGCGCCCACACGAAAGCTGCCAGCACGGAAAGCTGTAGCTGGTTTTCACTGTCCCTTGGAACTGCATTCGCTGCCGCACAGTCATTCGTGTTCTGCAAAAGCTTGGCTTGGTAATGGGGCAACACTGTGTATCTCTCTCTGGCAGAGCCCGGCTGCCAAATTCGAAACGTCCAGCGATTGCGCCCACACGAAAGCTGCCAGCACGGAAAGCTGTAGCTGGTTTTCACTGTCCCTTGGAACTGCATTCGCTGCCGCACAGTCATTCGTGTTCTGCAAAAGCTTGGCTTGGTAATGGGGCAACACTCTGTATCTCTCTCTGGCAGAGCCCGGCTGCCAAATTCGAAACGTCCAGCGATTGCGCCCACACGAAAGCTGCCAGCACGGAAAGCTGTAGCTGTTTTTCACTGTCCCTTGGAACTGCATTCGCTGCCGCACAGTCATTCGTGTTCTGCAAAAGCTTGGCTTGGTAATGGGGCAACACTGTGTATCTCTCTCTGGCAGAGCCCGGCTGCCAAATTCGAAACGTCCAGCGATTGCGCCCACACGAAAGCTGCCAGCACGGAAAGCTGTAGCTGGTTTTCACTGTCCCTTGGAACTGCATTCGCTGCCGCACAGTCATTCGTGTTCTGCAAAAGCTTGCCTTGGTAATGGGGCAACACTGTGTATCTCTCTCTGGCAGAGCCCGGCTGCCAAATTCGAAACGTCCAGCGATTGCGCCCACACGAAAGCTGCCAGCACGGAAAGCTGTAGCTGGTTTTCACTGTCCCTTGGAACTGCATTCGCTGCCGCACAGTCATTCGTGTTCTGCAAAAGCTTGGCTTGGTAATGGGGCAACACTGTGTATCTCTCTCTGGCAGAGCCCGGCTGCCAAATTCGAAACGTCCAGCGATTGCGCCCACACGAAAGCTGCCAGCACGGAAAGCTGTAGCTGGTTTTCACTGTCCCTTGGAACTGCATTCGCTGCCGCACAGTCATTCGTGTTCTGCAAAAGCTTGGCTTGGTAATGGGGCAACACTCTGTATCTCTCTCTGGCAGAGCCCGGCTGCCAAATTCGAAACGTCCAGCGATTGCGCCCACACGAAAGCTGCCAGCACGGAAAGCTGTAGCTGGTTTTCACTGTCCCTTGGAACTGCATTCGCTGCCGCACAGTCATTCGTGTTCTGCAAAAGCTTGCCTTGGTAATGGGGCAACACTGTGTATCTCTCTCTGGCAGAGCCCGGCTGCCAAATTCGAAACGTCCAGCGATTGCGCCCACACGAAAGCTGCCAGCACGGAAAGCTGTAGCTGGTTTTCACTGTCCCTTGGAACTGCATTCGCTGCCGCACAGTCATTCGTGTTCTGCAAAAGCTTGGCTTGGTAATGGGGCAACACTCTGTATCTCTCTCTCACAGAGCCCGGCTGCCAAATTCGAAACGTCCAGCGATTGCGCCCACAAGAAAACTGCCAGCACGGAAAGCTGTAGCTGGTTTTCACTGTCCCTTGGAACTGCATTCGCTGCCGCACAGTCATTCGTGTTCTGCAAAAGCTTGGCTTGGTAATGGGGCAACACTCTGTATCTCTCTCTGGCAGAGCCCGGCTGCCAAATTCGAAACGTCCAGCGATTGCGCCCACACGAAAGCTGCCAGCACAGAAAGCTGTAGCTGTTTTTCACTGTCCCTTGGAACTGCATTCGCTGCCGCACAGTCATTCGTGTTCTGCAAAAGCTTGGCTTGGTAATGGGGCAACACTGTGTATCTCTCTCTCTCGCAGAGCCCGGCTGCCAAATTCGAAACGTCCAGCGATTGCGCCCACACGAAAGCTGCCAGCACGGAAAGCTGTAGCTGGTTTTCACTGTCCCTTGGAACTGCATTCGCTGCCGCACAGTCATTCGTGTTCTGCAAAAGCTTGGCTTGGTAATGGGGCAACACTGTGTATCTCTCTCTGGCAGAGCCCGGCTGCCAAATTCGAAACGTCCAGCGATTGCGCCCACACGAAAGCTGCCAGCACGGAAAGCTGTAGCTGGTTTTCACTGTCCCTTGGAACTGCATTCGCTGCCGCACAGTCATTCGTGTTCTGCAAAAGCTTGGCTTGGTAATGGGGCAACACTCTGTATCTCTCTCTCGCAGAGCCCGGCTGCCAAATTCGAAACGTCCAGCGATTGCGCCCACACGAAAGGTGCCAGCACGGAAAGCTGTAGCTGGTTTTCACTGTCCCTTGGAACTGCATTCGCTGCCGCACAGTCATTCGTGTTCTGCAAAAGCTTGGCTTGGTAATGGGGCAACACTGTGTATCTCTCTCTCTCGCAGAGCCCGGCTGCCAAATTCGAAACGTCCAGCGATTGCGCCCACACGAAAGCTGCCAGCACGGAAAGCTGTAGCTGGTTTTCACTGTCCCTTGGAACTGCATTCGCTGCCGCACAGTCATTCGTGTTCTGCAAAAGCTTGGCTTGGTAATGGGGCAACACTGTGTATCTCTCTCTGGCAGAGCCCGGCTGCCAAATTCGAAACGTCCAGCGATTGCGCCCACACGAAAGCTGCCAGCACGGAAAGCTGTAGCTGGTTTTCACTGTCCCTTGGAACTGCATTCGCTGCCGCACAGTCATTCGTGTTCTGCAAAAGCTTGGCTTGGTAATGGGGCAACACTATGTATCTCTCTCTGGCAGAGCCCGGCTGCCAAATTCGAAACGTCCAGCGATTGCGCCCACACGAAAGCTGCCAGCACGGAAAGCTGTAGCTGGTTTTCACTGTCCCTTGGAACTGCATTCGCTGCCGCACAGTCATTCGTGTTCTGCAAAAGCTTGGCTTGGTAATGGGGCAACACTCTGTATCTCTCTCTGGCAGAGCCCGGCTGCCAAATTCGAAACGTCCAGCGATTGCGCCCACACGAAAGCTGCCAGCACGGAAAGCTGTAGCTGGTTTTCACTGTCCCTTGGAACTGCATTCGCTGCCGCACAGTCATTCGTGTTCTGCAAAAGCTTGGCTTCGTAATGGGGCAACACTCTGTATCTCTCTCTCGCAGAGCCCGGCTGCCAAATTCGAAACGTCCAGCGATTGCGCCCACACGAAAGCTGCCAGCACGGAAAGCTGTAGCTGGTTTTCACTGTCCCTTGGAACTGCATTCGCTGCCGCACAGTCATTCGTGTTCTGCAAAAGCTTGGCTTGGTAATGGGGCAACACTCTGTATCTCTCTCTGGCAGAGCCCGGCTGTCAAATTCGAAACGTCCAGCGATTGCGCCCACACGAAAGCTGCCAGCACGGAAAGCTGTAGCTGGTTTTCACTGTCCCTTGGAACTGCATTCGCTGCCGCACAGTCATTCGTGTTCTGCAAAAGCTTGGCTTGGTAATGGGGCAACACTGTGTATCTCTCTCTGGCAGAGCCCGGCTGCCAAATTCGAAACGTCCAGCGATTGCGCCCACACGAAAGCTGCCAGCACGGAAAGCTGTAGCTGGTTTTCACTGTCCCTTGGAACTGCATTCGCTGCCGCACAGTCATTCGTGTTCTGCAAAAGCTTGGCTTGGTAATGGGGCAACACTCTGTATCTCTCTCTCGCAGAGCCCGGCTGCCAAATTCGAAACGTCCAGCGATTGCGCCCACACGAAAGCTGCCAGCACGGAAAGCTGTAGCTGGTTTTCACTGTCCCTTGGAACTGCATTCGCTGCCGCACAGTCATTCGTGTTCTGCAAAAGCTTGGCTTGGTAATGGGGCAACACTGTGTATCTCTCTCTGGCAGAGCCCGGCTGCCAAATTCGAAACGTCCAGCGATTGCGCCCACACGAAAGCTGCCAGCACGGAAAGCTGTAGCTGGTTTTCACTGTCCCTTGGAACTGCATTCGCTGCCGCACAGTCATTCGTGTTCTGCAAAAGCTTGGCTTCGTAATGGGGCAACACTGTGTATCTCTCTCTGGCAGAGCCCGGCTGCCAAATTCGAAACGTCCAGCGATTGCGCCCACACGAAAGCTGCCAGCACGGAAAGCTGTAGCTGGTTTTCACTGTCCCTTGGAACTGCATTCGCTGCCGCACAGTCATTCGTGTTCTGCAAAAGCTTGGCTTGGTAATGGGGCAACACTCTGTATCTCTCTCTGGCAGAGCCCGGCTGCCAAATTCGAAACGTCCAGCGATTGCGCCCACACGAAAGCTGCCAGCACAGAAAGCTGTAGCTGGTTTTCACTGTCCCTTGGAACTGCATTCGCTGCCGCACAGTCATTCGTGTTCTGCAAAAGCTTGGCTTGGTAATGGGGCAACACTGTGTATCTCTCTCTGGCAGAGCCCGGCTGCCAAATTCGAAACGTCCAGCGATTGCGCCCACACGAAAGCTGCCAGCACGGAAAGCTGTAGCTGGTTTTCACTGTCCCTTGGAACTGCATTCGCTGCCGCACAGTCATTCGTGTTCTGCAAAAGCTTGGCTTCGTAATGGGGCAACACTGTGTATCTCTCTCTCACAGAGCCCGGCTGCCAAATTCGAAACGTCCAGCGATTGCGCCCACACGAAAGCTGCCAGCACGGAAAGCTGTAGCTGGTTTTCACTGTCCCTTGGAACTGCATTCGCTGCCGCACAGTCATTCGTGTTCTGCAAAAGCTTGGCTTCGTAATGGGGCAACAGTCTGTATCTCTGTCTCGCAAAGCCCGGCTGCCAAATTCGAAACGTCCAGCGATTGCGCCCACACGAAAGCTGCCAGCACGGAAAGCTGTAGCTGGTTTTCACTGTCCCTTGGAACTGCATTCGCTGCCGCACAGTCATTCGTGTTCTGCAAAAGCTTGGCTTGGTAATGGGGCAACACTGTGTATCTCTCTGTGGCAGAGCCCGGATGCCAAATTCGAAACGTCCAGCGATTGCGCCCACACGAAAGCTGCCAGCACGGAAAGCTCTAGCTGGTTTTCACTGTCCCTTGGAACTGCATTCGCTGCCGCACAGTCATTCGTGTTCTGCAAAAGCTTGGCTTGGTAATGGGGCAAGACTGTGTATCTCTCTCTGGCAGAGCCCGGCTGCCAAATTCGAAACGTCCAGCGATTGCGCCCACACGAAAGCTGCCAGCACGGAAAGCTATAGCTGGTTTTCACTGTCCCTTGGAACTGCATTCGCTGCCGCACAGTCATTTGTGTTCTGCAAAAGCTTGCCTTGGTAATGGGGCAACACTCTGTATCTCTCTCTGGCAGAGCCCGGCTGCCAAATTCGAAACGTCCA
Organism: Mycteria americana; assembly: GCF_035582795.1. Taxonomy (NCBI): domain Eukaryota; kingdom Metazoa; phylum Chordata; class Aves; order Ciconiiformes; family Ciconiidae; genus Mycteria; species Mycteria americana. The sequence goes on from NC_134368.1 coordinate 68,303,528, forward strand.
GCGATTGCGCCCACACGAAAGCTGCCAGCACAGAAAGCTGTAGCTGGTTTTCACTGTCCCTTGGAACTGCATTCGCTGCCGCACAGTCATTCGTGTTCTGCAAAAGCTTGGCTTGGTAATGGGGCAACACTCTGTATCTCTCTCTCGCAGAGCCCGGCTGCCAAATTCGAAACGTCCAGCGATTGCGCCCACACGAAAGGTGCCAGCACGGAAAGCTGTAGCTGGTTTTCACTGTCCCTTGGAACTGCATTCGCTGCCGCACAGTCATTCGTGTTCTGCAAAAGCTTGGCTTGGTAATGGGGCAACACTCTGTATCTCTCTCTCTCGCAGAGCCCGGCTGCCAAATTCGAAACGTCCAGTGATTGCGCCCACACGAAAGCTGCCAGCACGGAAAGCTGTAGCTGGTTTTCACTGTCCCTTGGAACTGCATTCACTGCCGCACAGTCATTCGTGTTCTGCAAAAGCTTGGCTTGGTAATGGGGCAAGACTCTGTATTTCTCTCTGGCAGAGCCCGGCTGCCAAATTCGAAACGTCCAGCGATTGCGCCCACAAGAAAACTGCCAGCACGGAAAGCTGTAGCTGGTTTTCACTGTCCCTTGGAACTGCATTCGCTGCCGCACAGTCATTCGTGTTCTGCAAAAGCTTGGCTTGGTAATGGGGCAACACTGTGTATCTCTCTCTGGCAGAGCCCGGCTGCCAAATTCGAAACGTCCAGCGATTGCGCCCACACGAAAGCTGCCAGCACGGAAAGCTGTAGCTGGTTTTCACTGTCCCTTGGAACTGCATTCGCTGCCGCACAGTCATTCGTGTTCTGCAAAAGCTTGGCTTGGTAATGGGGCAACACTGTGTATCTCTCTCTGGCAGAGCCCGGCTGCCAAATTCGAAACGTCCAGCGATTGCGCCCACACGAAAGCTGCCAGCACGGAAAGCTATAGCTGGTTTTCACTGTCCCTTGGAACTGCATTCGCTGCCGCACAGTCATTTGTGTTCTGCAAAAGCTTGCCTTGGTAATGGGGCAACACTCTGTATCTCTCTCTGGCAGAGCCCGGCTGCCAAATTCGAAACGTCCAGCGATTGCGCCCACACGAAAGCTGCCAGCACAGAAAGCTGTAGCTGGTTTTCACTGTCCCTTGGAACTGCATTCGCTGCCGCACAGTCATTCGTGTTCTGCAAAAGCTTGGCTTGGTAATGGGGCAACACTCTGTATCTCTCTCTCGCAGAGCCCGGCTGCCAAATTCGAAACGTCCAGCGATTGCGCCCACACGAAAGGTGCCAGCACGGAAAGCTGTAGCTGGTTTTCACTGTCCCTTGGAACTGCATTCGCTGCCGCACAGTCATTCGTGTTCTGCAAAAGCTTGGCTTGGTAATGGGGCAACACTGTGTATCTCTCTCTCTCGCAGAGCCCGGCTGCCAAATTCGAAACGTCCAGCGATTGCGCCCACACGAAAGGTGCCAGCACGGAAAGCTGTAGCTGGTTTTCACTGTCCCTTGGAACTGCATTCGCTGCCGCACAGTCATTCGTGTTCTGCAAAAGCTTGGCTTGGTAATGGGGCAACACTCTGTATCTCTCTCTCGCAGAGCCCGGCTGCCAAATTTGAAACGTCCAGCGATTGCGCCCACACGAAAGCTGCCAGCACGGAAAGCTGTAGCTGGTTTTCACTGTCCCTTGGAACTGCATTCGCTGCCGCACAGTCATTCGTGTTCTGCAAAAGCTTGGCTTGGTAATGGGGCAACACTGTGTATCTCTCTCTGGCAGAGCCCGGCTGCCAAATTCGAAACGTCCAGCGATTGCGCCCACACGAAAGCTGCCAGCACGGAAAGCTGTAGCTGGTTTTCACTGTCCCTTGGAACTGCATTCGCTGCCGCACAGTCATTCGTGTTCTGCAAAAGCTTGGCTTGGTAATGGGGCAACACTGTGTATCTCTCTCTGGCAGAGCCCGGCTGCCAAATTCGAAACGTCCAGCGATTGCGCCCACACGAAAGCTGCCAGCACGGAAAGCTGTAGCTGGTTTTCACTGTCCCTTGGAACTGCATTCGCTGCCGCACAGTCATTCGTGTTCTGCAAAAGCTTGGCTTGGTAATGGGGCAACACTCTGTATCTCTCTCTCGCAGAGCCCGGCTGCCAAATTCGAAACGTCCAGCGATTGCGCCCACACGAAAGCTGCCAGCACGGAAAGCTGTAGCTGGTTTTCACTGTCCCTTGGAACTGCATTCGCTGCCGCACAGTCATTCGTGTTCTGCAAAAGCTTGGCTTGGTAATGGGGCAACACTCTGTATCTCTCTCTGGCAGAGCCCGGCTGCCAAATTCGAAACGTCCAGCGATTGCGCCCACACGAAAGCTGCCAGCACGGAAAGCTGTAGCTGTTTTTCACTGTCCCTTGGAACTGCATTCGCTGCCGCACAGTCATTCGTGTTCTGCAAAAGCTTGGCTTGGTAATGGGGCAACACTGTGTATCTCTCTCTGGCAGAGCCCGGCTGCCAAATTTGAAACGTCCAGCGATTGCGCCCACACGAAAGCTGCCAGCACAGAAAGCTGTAGCTGGTTTTCACTGTCCCTTGGAACTGCATTCGCTGCCGCACAGTCATTCGTGTTCTGCAAAAGCTTTGCTTCGTAATGGGGCAACACTCTGTATCTCTCTCTCACAGAGCCCGGCTGCCAAATTCGAAACGTCCAGCGATTGCGCCCACACGAAAGCTGCCAGCACGGAAAGCTGTAGCTGGTTTTCACTGTCCCTTGGAACTGCATTCGCTGCCGCACAGTCATTCGTGTTCTGCAAAAGCTTGGCTTGGTAATGGGGCAACACTCTGTATCTCTCTCTGGCAGAGCCCGGCTGCCAAATACGAAACGTCCAGCGATTGCGCCCACACGAAAGCTGCCAGCATGGAAAGCTGTAGCTGGTTTTCACTGTCCCTTGGAACTGCATTCGCTGCCGCACAGTCATTCGTGTTCTGCAAAAGCTTGGCTTGGTAATGGGGCAACACTCTGTATCTCTCTCTCGCAGAGCCCGGCTGCCAAATTCGAAACGTCCAGCGATTGCGCCCACACGAAAGCTGCCAGCACGGAAAGCTGTAGCTGGTTTTCACTGTCCCTTGGAACTGCATTCGCTGCCGCACAGTCATTCGTGTTCTGCAAAAGCTTGGCTTGGTAATGGGGCAACACTGTGTATCTCTCTCTGGCAGAGCCCGGCTGCCAAATTCGAAACGTCCAGCGATTGCGCCCACACGAAAGCTGCCAGCACGGAAAGCTGTAGCTGGTTTTCACTGTCCCTTGGAACTGCATTCGCTGCCGCACAGTCATTCGTGTTCTGCAAAAGCTTGGCTTGGTAATGGGGCAACACTGTGTATCTCTCTCTGGCAGAGCCCGGCTGCCAAATTCGAAACGTCCAGCGATTGCGCCCACACGAAAGCTGCCAGCACGGAAAGCTGTAGCTGGTTTTCACTGTCCCTTGGAACTGCATTTGCTGCCTCACAGTCATTCGTGTTCTGCAAAAGCTTGGCTTGGTAATGGGGCAACACTCTGTATCTCTCTCTGGCAGAGCCCGGCTGCCAAATTCGAAACGTCCAGTGATTGCGCCCACACGAAAGCTGCCAGCACGGAAAGCTGTAGCTGGTTTTCACTGTCCCTTGGAACTGCATTCGCTGCCACACAGTCATTCGTGTTCTGCAAAAGCTTGCCTTGGTAATGGGGCAACACTCTGTATCTCTCTCTCACAGAGCCCGGCTGCCAAATTCGAAACGTCCAGCGATTGCGCCCACACGAAAGCTGCCAGCACGGAAAGCTGTAGCTGGTTTTCACTGTCCCTTGGAACTGCATTCGCTGCCGCACAGTCATTCGTGTTCTGCAAAAGCTTGGCTTGGTAATGGGGCAACAGTCTGTATCTCTGTCTCGCAAAGCCCGGCTGCCAAATTCGAAACGTCCAGCGATTGCGCCCACACGAAAGCTGCCAGCACGGAAAGCTGTAGCTGGTTTTCACTGTCCCTTGGAACTGCATTCGCTGCCGCACAGTCATTCGTGTTCTGCAAAAGCTTGGCTTGGTAATGGGGCAACACTGTGTATCTCTCTCTGGCAGAGCCCGGCTGCCAAATTCGAAACGTCCAGCGATTGCGCCCACACGAAAGCTGCCAGCACGGAAAGCTGTAGCTGGTTTTCACTGTCCCTTGGAACTGCATTCGCTGCCGCACAGTCATTCGTGTTCTGCAAAAGCTTGGCTTGGTAATGGGGCAACACTCTGTATCTCTCTCTGGCAGAGCCCGGCTGCCAAATTCGAAACGTCCAGCGATTGCGCCCACACGAAAGCTGCCAGCACGGAAAGCTGTAGCTGTTTTTCACTGTCCCTTGGAACTGCATTCGCTGCCGCACAGTCATTCGTGTTCTGCAAAAGCTTGGCTTGGTAATGGGGCAACACTGTGTATCTCTCTCTGGCAGAGCCCGGCTGCCAAATTCGAAACGTCCAGCGATTGCGCCCACACGAAAGCTGCCAGCACGGAAAGCTGTAGCTGGTTTTCACTGTCCCTTGGAACTGCATTCGCTGCCGCACAGTCATTCGTGTTCTGCAAAAGCTTGCCTTGGTAATGGGGCAACACTGTGTATCTCTCTCTGGCAGAGCCCGGCTGCCAAATTCGAAACGTCCAGCGATTGCGCCCACACGAAAGCTGCCAGCACGGAAAGCTGTAGCTGGTTTTCACTGTCCCTTGGAACTGCATTCGCTGCCGCACAGTCATTCGTGTTCTGCAAAAGCTTGGCTTGGTAATGGGGCAACACTGTGTATCTCTCTCTCACAGAGCCCGGCTGCCAAATTCAAAACGTCCAGCGATTGCGCCCACAAGAAAACTGCCAGCACGGAAAGCTGTAGCTGGTTTTCACTGTCCCTTGGAACTGCATTCGCTGCCGCACAGTCATTCGTGTTCTGCAAAAGCTTGGCTTGGTAATGGGGCAACACTCTGTATCTCTCTCTGGCAGAGCCCGGCTGCCAAATTCGAAACGTCCAGCGATTGCGCCCACACGAAAGCTGCCAGCACGGAAAGCTGTAGCTGGTTTTCACTGTCCCTTGGAACTGCATTCGCTGCCGCACAGTCATTCGTGTTCTGCAAAAGCTTGGCTTCGTAATGGGGCAACACTGTGTATCTCTCTCTGGCAGAGCCCGGCTGCCAAATTCGAAACGTCCAGCGATTGCGCCCACACGAAAGCTGCCAGCACGGAAAGCTGTAGCTGGTTTTCACTGTCCCTTGGAACTGCATTCGCTGCCGCACAGTCATTCGTGTTCTGCAAAAGCTTGGCTTGGTAATGGGGCAACACTCTGTATCTCTCTCTGGCAGAGCCCGGCTGCCAAATTCGAAACGTCCAGCGATTGCGCCCACACGAAAGCTGCCAGCACGGAAAGCTGTAGCTGGTTTTCACTGTCCCTTGGAACTGCATTCGCTGCCGCACAGTCATTCGTGTTCTGCAAAAGCTTGGCTTCGTAATGGGGCAACACTGTGTATCTCTCTCTGGCAGAGCCGGGCTGCCAAATTCGAAACGTCCAGCGATTGCGCCCACACGAAAGCTGCCAGCACGGAAAGCTGTAGCTGGTTTTCACTGTCCCTTGGAACTGCATTCGCTGCCGCACAGTCATTCGTGTTCTGCAAAAGCTTGGCTTGGTAATGGGGCAACACTCTGTATCTCTCTCTGGCAGAGCCCGGCTGCCAAATTCGAAACGTCCAGCGATTGCGCCCACACGAAAGCTGCCAGCACGGAAAGCTGTAGCTGGTTTTCACTGTCCCTTGGAACTGCATTCGCTGCCGCACAGTCATTCGTGTTCTGCAAAAGCTTGGCTTCGTAATGGGGCAACACTGTGTATCTCTCTCTCGCAGAGCCCGGCTGCCAAATTCGAAACGTCCAGCGATTGCGCCCATACGAAAGCTGCCAGCACGGAAAGCTGTAGCTGGTTTTCACTGTCCCTTGGAACTGCATTCGCTGCCGCACAGTCATTCGTGTTCTGCAAAAGCTTGGCTTGGTAATGGGGCAACACTCTGTATCTCTCTCTGGCAGAGCCCGGCTGCCAAATTCGAAACGTCCAGCGATTGCGTCCACACGAAAGCTGCCAGCACGGAAAGCTGTAGCTGGTTTTCACTGTCCCTTGGAACTGCATTCGCTGCCGCACAGTCATTCGTGTTCTGCAAAAGCTTGGCTTGGTAATGGGGCAACACTCTGTATCTCTCTCTGGCAGAGCCCGGCTGCCAAATTCGAAACGTCCAGCGATTGCGCCCACATGAAAGCTGCCAGCACGGAAAGCTGTAGCTGGTTTTCACTGTCCCTTGGAACTGCATTCGCTGCCGCACAGTCATTCGTGTTCTGCAAAAGCTTGGCTTGGTAATGGGGCAACACTCTGTATCTCTCTCTGGCAGAGCCCGGCTGCCAAATTCGAAACGTCCAGCGATTGCGCCCACACGAAAGCTGCCAGCACGGAAAGCTGTAGCTGGTTTTCACTGTCCCTTGGAACTGCATTCGCTGCCGCACAGTCATTCGTGTTCTGCAAAAGCTTGGCTTGGTAATGGGGCAACACTGTGTATCTCTCTCTGGCAGAGCCCGGCTGCCAAATTCGAAACGTCCAGCGATTGCGCCCACACGAAAGCTGCCAGCACGGAAAGCTGTAGCTGGTTTTCACTGTCCCTTGGAACTGCATTCGCTGCCGCACAGTCATTCGTGTTCTGCAAAAGCTTGGCTTGGTAATGGGGCAACACTGTGTATCTCTCTCTCACAGAGCCCGGCTGCCAAATTCAAAACGTCCAGCGATTGCGCCCACAAGAAAACTGCCAGCACGGAAAGCTGTAGCTGGTTTTCACTGTCCCTTGGAACTGCATTCGCTGCCGCACAGTCATTCGTGTTCTGCAAAAGCTTGGCTTGGTAATGGGGCAACACTCTGTATCTCTCTCTCGCAGAGCCCGGCTGCCAAATTCGAAACGTCCAGCGATTGCGCCCACACGAAAGCTGCCAGCACAGAAAGCTGTAGCTGGTTTTCACTGTCCCTTGGAACTGCATTCGCTGCCGCACAGTCATTCGTGTTCTGCAAAAGCTTGGCTTGGTAATGGGGCAACACTCTGTATCTCTCTCTGGCAGAGCCCGGCTGCCAAATTCAAAACGTCCAGCGATTGCGCCCACACGAAAGCTGCCAGCACGGAAAGCTGTAGCTGGTTTTCACTGTCCCTTGGAACTGCATTCGCTGCCGCACAGTCATTCGTGTTCTGCAAAAGCTTGGCTTGGTAATGGGGCAACACTGTGTATCTCTCTCTCTCGCAGAGCCCGGCTGCCAAATTCGAAACGTCCAGCGATTGCGCCCACACGAAAGCTGCCAGCACGGAAAGCTGTAGCTGGTTTTCACTGTCCCTTGGAACTGCATTCGCTGCCGCACAGTCATTCGTGTTCTGCAAAAGCTTGGCTTGGTAATGGGGCAACACTGTGTATCTCTCTCTGGCAGAGCCCGGCTGCCAAATTCGAAACGTCCAGCGATTGCGCCCACACGAAAGCTGCCAGCACGGAAAGCTGTAGCTGGTTTTCACTGTCCCTTGGAACTGCATTCGCTGCCGCACAGCCATTCGTGTTCTGCAAAAGCTTGGCTTGGTAATGGGGCAACACTGTGTATCTCTCTCTGGCAGAGCCCGGCTGCCAAATTCGAAACGTCCAGCGATTGCGCCCACACGAAAGCTGCCAGCACGGAAAGCTGTAGCTGGTTTTCACTGTCCCTTGGAACTGCATTCGCTGCCGCACAGTCATTCGTGTTCTGCAAAAGCTTGGCTTGGTAATGGGGCAACACTCTGTATCTCTCTCTCACAGAGCCCGGCTGCCAAATTCAAAACGTCCAGCGATTGCGCCCACACGAAAGCTGCCAGCACAGAAAGCTGTAGCTGTTTTTCACTGTCCCTTGGAACTGCATTCGCTGCCGCACAGTCATTCGTGTTCTGCAAAAGCTTGGCTTGGTAATGGGGCAACACTGTGTATCTCTCTCTCTCGCAGAGCCCGGCTGCCAAATTCGAAACGTCCAGCGATTGCGCCCACACGAAAGCTGCCAGCACGGAAAGCTGTAGCTGGTTTTCACTGTCCCTTGGAACTGCATTCGCTGCCGCACAGTCATTCGTGTTCTGCAAAAGCTTGGCTTGGTAATGGGGCAACACTGTGTATCTCTCTCTGGCAGAGCCCGGCTGCCAAATTCGAAACGTCCAGCGATTGCGCCCACACGAAAGCTGCCAGCACGGAAAGCTGTAGCTGGTTTTCACTGTCCCTTGGAACTGCATTCGCTGCCGCACAGTCATTCGTGTTCTGCAAAAGCTTGCCTTGGTAATGGGGCAACACTCTGTATCTCTCTCTGGCAGAGCCCGGCTGCCAAATTCGAAACGTCCAGCGATTGCGCCCACACGAAAGCTGCCAGCACGGAAAGCTGTAGCTGTTTTTCACTGTCCCTTGGAACTGCATTCGCTGCCGCACAGTCATTCGTGTTCTGCAAAAGCTTGGCTTGGTAATGGGGCAACACTCTGTATCTCTCTCTCACAGAGCCCGGCTGCCAAATTCAAAACGTCCAGCGATTGCGCCCACACGAAAGCTGCCAGCACAGAAAGCTGTAGCTGTTTTTCACTGTCCCTTGGAACTGCATTCGCTGCCGCACAGTCATTCGTGTTCTGCAAAAGCTTGGCTTGGTAATGGGGCAACACTGTGTATCTCTCTCTCTCGCAGAGCCCGGCTGCCAAATTCGAAACGTCCAGCGATTGCGCCCACACGAAAGCTGCCAGCACGGAAAGCTGTAGCTGGTTTTCACTGTCCCTTGGAACTGCATTCGCTGCCGCACAGTCATTCGTGTTCTGCAAAAGCTTGGCTTGGTAATGGGGCAACACTGTGTATCTCTCTCTGGCAGAGCCCGGCTGCCAAATTCGAAACGTCCAGCGATTGCGCCCACACGAAAGCTGCCAGCACGGAAAGCTGTAGCTGGTTTTCACTGTCCCTTGGAACTGCATTCGCTGCCGCACAGTCATTCGTGTTCTGCAAAAGCTTGGCTTGGTAATGGGGCAACACTCTGTATCTCTCTCTGGCAGAGCCCGGCTGCCAAATTCGAAACGTCCAGCGATTGCGCCCACACGAAAGCTGCCAGCACGGAAAGCTGTAGCTGTTTTTCACTGTCCCTTGGAACTGCATTCGCTGCCGCACAGTCATTCGTGTTCTGCAAAAGCTTGGCTTGGTAATGGGGCAACACTGTGTATCTCTCTCTGGCAGAGCCCGGCTGCCAAATTCGAAACGTCCAGCGATTGCGCCCACACGAAAGCTGCCAGCACGGAAAGCTGTAGCTGGTTTTCACTGTCCCTTGGAACTGCATTCGCTGCCGCACAGTCATTCGTGTTCTGCAAAAGCTTGCCTTGGTAATGGGGCAACACTGTGTATCTCTCTCTGGCAGAGCCCGGCTGCCAAATTCGAAACGTCCAGCGATTGCGCCCACACGAAAGCTGCCAGCACGGAAAGCTGTAGCTGGTTTTCACTGTCCCTTGGAACTGCATTCGCTGCCGCACAGTCATTCGTGTTCTGCAAAAGCTTGGCTTGGTAATGGGGCAACACTGTGTATCTCTCTCTCACAGAGCCCGGCTGCCAAATTCAAAACGTCCAGCGATTGCGCCCACAAGAAAACTGCCAGCACGGAAAGCTGTAGCTGGTTTTCACTGTCCCTTGGAACTGCATTCGCTGCCGCACAGTCATTCGTGTTCTGCAAAAGCTTGGCTTGGTAATGGGGCAACACTCTGTATCTCTCTCTGGCAGAGCCCGGCTGCCAAATTCGAAACGTCCAGCGATTGCGCCCACACGAAAGCTGCCAGCACGGAAAGCTGTAGCTGGTTTTCACTGTCCCTTGGAACTGCATTCGCTGCCGCACAGTCATTCGTGTTCTGCAAAAGCTTGGCTTCGTAATGGGGCAACACTGTGTATCTCTCTCTGGCAGAGCCCGGCTGCCAAATTCGAAACGTCCAGCGATTGCGCCCACACGAAAGCTGCCAGCACGGAAAGCTGTAGCTGGTTTTCACTGTCCCTTGGAACTGCATTCGCTGCCGCACAGTCATTCGTGTTCTGCAAAAGCTTGGCTTGGTAATGGGGCAACACTCTGTATCTCTCTCTGGCAGAGCCCGGCTGCCAAATTCGAAACGTCCAGCGATTGCGCCCACACGAAAGCTGCCAGCACGGAAAGCTGTAGCTGGTTTTCACTGTCCCTTGGAACTGCATTCGCTGCCGCACAGTCATTCGTGTTCTGCAAAAGCTTGGCTTCGTAATGGGGCAACACTGTGTATCTCTCTCTGGCAGAGCCGGGCTGCCAAATTCGAAACGTCCAGCGATTGCGCCCACACGAAAGCTGCCAGCACGGAAAGCTGTAGCTGGTTTTCACTGTCCCTTGGAACTGCATTCGCTGCCGCACAGTCATTCGTGTTCTGCAAAAGCTTGGCTTGGTAATGGGGCAACACTCTGTATCTCTCTCTGGCAGAGCCCGGCTGCCAAATTCGAAACGTCCAGCGATTGCGCCCACACGAAAGCTGCCAGCACGGAAAGCTCTAGCTGGTTTTCACTGTCCCTTGGAACTGCATTCGCTGCCGCACAGTCATTCGTGTTCTGCAAAAGCTTGGCTTCGTAATGGGGCAACACTGTGTATCTCTCTCTCGCAGAGCCCGGCTGCCAAATTCGAAACGTCCAGCGATTGCGCCCATACGAAAGCTGCCAGCACGGAAAGCTGTAGCTGGTTTTCACTGTCCCTTGGAACTGCATTCGCTGCCGCACAGTCATTCGTGTTCTGCAAAAGCTTGGCTTGGTAATGGGGCAACACTCTGTATCTCTCTCTGGCAGAGCCCGGCTGCCAAATTCGAAACGTCCAGCGATTGCGTCCACACGAAAGCTGCCAGCACGGAAAGCTGTAGCTGGTTTTCACTGTCCCTTGGAACTGCATTCGCTGCCGCACAGTCATTCGTGTTCTGCAAAAGCTTGGCTTGGTAATGGGGCAACACTCTGTATCTCTCTCTGGCAGAGCCCGGCTGCCAAATTCGAAACGTCCAGCGATTGCGCCCACATGAAAGCTGCCAGCACGGAAAGCTGTAGCTGGTTTTCACTGTCCCTTGGAACTGCATTCGCTGCCGCACAGTCATTCGTGTTCTGCAAAAGCTTGGCTTGGTAATGGGGCAACACTGTGTATCTCTCTCTGGCAGAGCCCGGCTGCCAAATTCGAAACGTCCAGCGATTGCGCCCACACGAAAGCTGCCAGCACGGAAAGCTGTAGCTGGTTTTCACTGTCCCTTGGAACTGCATTCGCTGCCGCACAGTCATTCGTGTTCTGCAAAAGCTTGGCTTGGTAATGGGGCAACACTGTGTATCTCTCTCTGGCAGAGCCCGGCTGCCAAATTCGAAACGTCCAGCGATTGCGCCCACACGAAAGCTGCCAGCACGGAAAGCTGTAGCTGGTTTTCACTGTCCCTTGGAACTGCATTCGCTGCCGCACAGTCATTCGTGTTCTGCAAAAGCTTGGCTTGGTAATGGGGCAACACTGTGTATCTCTCTCTCACAGAGCCCGGCTGCCAAATTCAAAACGTCCAGCGATTGCGCCCACAAGAAAACTGCCAGCACGGAAAGCTGTAGCTGGTTTTCACTGTCCCTTGGAACTGCATTCGCTGCCGCACAGTCATTCGTGTTCTGCAAAAGCTTGGCTTGGTAATGGGGCAACACTCTGTATCTCTCTCTGGCAGAGCCCGGCTGCCAAATTCGAAACGTCCAGCGATTGCGCCCACACGAAAGCTGCCAGCACAGAAAGCTGTAGCTGGTTTTCACTGTCCCTTGGAACTGCATTCGCTGCCGCACAGTCATTCGTGTTCTGCAAAAGCTTGGCTTGGTAATGGGGCAACACTCTGTATCTCTCTCTGGCAGAGCCCGGCTGCCAAATTCAAAACGTCCAGCGATTGCGCCCACACGAAAGCTGCCAGCACGGAAAGCTGTAGCTGGTTTTCACTGTCCCTTGGAACTGCATTCGCTGCCGCACAGTCATTCGTGTTCTGCAAAAGCTTGGCTTGGTAATGGGGCAACACTGTGTATCTCTCTCTCTCGCAGAGCCCGGCTGCCAAATTCGAAACGTCCAGCGATTGCGCCCACACGAAAGCTGCCAGCACGGAAAGCTGTAGCTGGTTTTCACTGTCCCTTGGAACTGCATTCGCTGCCGCACAGTCATTCGTGTTCTGCAAAAGCTTGGCTTGGTAATGGGGCAACACTGTGTATCTCTCTCTGGCAGAGCCCGGCTGCCAAATTCGAAACGTCCAGCGATTGCGCCCACACGAAAGCTGCCAGCACGGAAAGCTGTAGCTGGTTTTCACTGTCCCTTGGAACTGCATTCGCTGCCGCACAGTCATTCGTGTTCTGCAAAAGCTTGGCTTCGTAATGGGGCAACACTCTGTATCTCTCTCTCGCAGAGCCCGGCTGCCAAATTCGAAACGTCCAGCGATTGCGCCCACACGAAAGCTGCCAGCACGGAAAGCTGTAGCTGGTTTTCACTGTCCCTTGGAACTGCATTCGCTGCCGCACAGTCATTCGTGTTCTGCAAAAGCTTGGCTTGGTAATGGGGCAACACTCTGTATCTCTCTCTGGCAGAGCCCGGCTGCCAAATTCGAAACGTCCAGCGATTGCGCCCACACGAAAGCTGCCAGCACGGAAAGCTGTAGCTGGTTTTCACTGTCCCTTGGAACTGCATTCGCTGCCGCACAGTCATTCGTGTTCTGCAAAAGCTTGGCTTGGTAATGGGGCAACACTGTGTATCTCTCTCTGGCAGAGCCCGGCTGCCAAATTCGAAACGTCCAGCGATTGCGCCCACACGAAAGCTGCCAGCACGGAAAGCTGTAGCTGGTTTTCACTGTCCCTTGGAACTGCATTCGCTGCCGCACAGTCATTCGTGTTCTGCAAAAGCTTGGCTTGGTAATGGGGCAACACTGTGTATCTCTCTCTGGCAGAGCCCGGCTGCCAAATTCGAAACGTCCAGCGATTGCGCCCACACGAAAGCTGCCAGCACGGAAAGCTGTAGCTGGTTTTCACTGTCCCTTGGAACTGCATTCGCTGCCGCACAGTCATTCGTGTTCTGCAAAAGCTTGGCTTGGTAATGGGGCAACACTCTGTATCTCTCTCTCACAGAGCCCGGCTGCCAAATTCAAAACGTCCAGCGATTGCGCCCACACGAAAGCTGCCAGCACAGAAAGCTGTAGCTGTTTTTCACTGTCCCTTGGAACTGCATTCGCTGCCGCACAGTCATTCGTGTTCTGCAAAAGCTTGGCTTGGTAATGGGGCAACACTGTGTATCTCTCTCTCTCGCAGAGCCCGGCTGCCAAATTCGAAACGTCCAGCGATTGCGCCCACACGAAAGCTGCCAGCACGGAAAGCTGTAGCTGGTTTTCACTGTCCCTTGGAACTGCATTCGCTGCCGCACAGTCATTCGTGTTCTGCAAAAGCTTGGCTTGGTAATGGGGCAACACTGTGTATCTCTCTCTGGCAGAGCCCGGCTGCCAAATTCGAAACGTCCAGCGATTGCGCCCACACGAAAGCTGCCAGCACGGAAAGCTATAGCTGGTTTTCACTGTCCCTTGGAACTGCATTCGCTGCCGCACAGTCATTCGTGTTCTGCAAAAGCTTGGCTTGGTAATGGGGCAACACTCTGTATCTCTCTCTCGCAGAGCCCGGCTGCCAAATTCGAAACGTCCAGCGATTGCGCCCACACGAAAGCTGCCAGCACGGAAAGCTGTAGCTGGTTTTCACTGTCCCTTGGAACTGCATTCGCTGCCGCACAGTCATTCGTGTTCTGCAAAAGCTTGCCTTGGTAATGGGGCAACACTGTGTATCTCTCTCTGGCAGAGCCCGGCTGCCAAATTTGAAACGTCCAGCGATTGCGCCCACACGAAAGCTGCCAGCACGGAAAGCTGTAGCTGGTTTTCACTGTCCCTTGGAACTGCATTCGCTGCCGCACAGTCATTCGTGTTCTGCAAAAGCTTGGCTTGGTAATGGGGCAACACTCTGTATCTCTCTCTGGCAGAGCCCGGCTGCCAAATTCGAAACGTCCAGCGATTGCGCCCACACGAAAGCTGCCAGCACGGAAAGCTGTAGCTGGTTTTCACTGTCCCTTGGAACTGCATTCGCTGCCGCACAGTCATTCGTGTTCTGCAAAAGCTTGGCTTGGTAATGGGGCAACACTCTGTATCTCTCTCTCACAGAGCCCGGCTGCCAAATTCAAAACGTCCAGCGATTGCGCCCACACGAAAGCTGCCAGCACAGAAAGCTGTAGCTGTTTTTCACTGTCCCTTGGAACTGCATTCGCTGCCGCACAGTCATTCGTGTTCTGCAAAAGCTTGGCTTGGTAATGGGGCAACACTGTGTATCTCTCTCTCTCGCAGAGCCCGGCTGCCAAATTCGAAACGTCCAGCGATTGCGCCCACACGAAAGCTGCCAGCACGGAAAGCTGTAGCTGGTTTTCACTGTCCCTTGGAACTGCATTCGCTGCCGCACAGTCATTCGTGTTCTGCAAAAGCTTGGCTTGGTAATGGGGCAACACTGTGTATCTCTCTCTGGCAGAGCCCGGCTGCCAAATTCGAAACGTCCAGCGATTGCGCCCACACGAAAGCTGCCAGCACGGAAAGCTGTAGCTGGTTTTCACTGTCCCTTGGAACTGCATTCGCTGCCGCACAGTCATTCGTGTTCTGCAAAAGCTTGCCTTGGTAATGGGGCAACACTCTGTATCTCTCTCTGGCAGAGCCCGGCTGCCAAATTCGAAACGTCCAGCGATTGCGCCCACACGAAAGCTGCCAGCACGGAAAGCTGTAGCTGTTTTTCACTGTCCCTTGGAACTGCATTCGCTGCCGCACAGTCATTCGTGTTCTGCAAAAGCTTGGCTTGGTAATGGGGCAACACTCTGTATCTCTCTCTCACAGAGCCCGGCTGCCAAATTCAAAACGTCCAGCGATTGCGCCCACACGAAAGCTGCCAGCACAGAAAGCTGTAGCTGTTTTTCACTGTCCCTTGGAACTGCATTCGCTGCCGCACAGTCATTCGTGTTCTGCAAAAGCTTGGCTTGGTAATGGGGCAACACTGTGTATCTCTCTCTCTCGCAGAGCCCGGCTGCCAAATTCGAAACGTCCAGCGATTGCGCCCACACGAAAGCTGCCAGCACGGAAAGCTGTAGCTGGTTTTCACTGTCCCTTGGAACTGCATTCGCTGCCGCACAGTCATTCGTGTTCTGCAAAAGCTTGGCTTGGTAATGGGGCAACACTGTGTATCTCTCTCTGGCAGAGCCCGGCTGCCAAATTCGAAACGTCCAGCGATTGCGCCCACACGAAAGCTGCCAGCACGGAAAGCTGTAGCTGGTTTTCACTGTCCCTTGGAACTGCATTCGCTGCCGCACAGTCATTCGTGTTCTGCAAAAGCTTGGCTTGGTAATGGGGCAACACTCTGTATCTCTCTCTGGCAGAGCCCGGCTGCCAAATTCGAAACGTCCAGCGATTGCGCCCACACGAAAGCTGCCAGCACGGAAAGCTGTAGCTGTTTTTCACTGTCCCTTGGAACTGCATTCGCTGCCGCACAGTCATTCGTGTTCTGCAAAAGCTTGGCTTGGTAATGGGGCAACACTGTGTATCTCTCTCTGGCAGAGCCCGGCTGCCAAATTCGAAACGTCCAGCGATTGCGCCCACACGAAAGCTGCCAGCACGGAAAGCTGTAGCTGGTTTTCACTGTCCCTTGGAACTGCATTCGCTGCCGCACAGTCATTCGTGTTCTGCAAAAGCTTGCCTTGGTAATGGGGCAACACTGTGTATCTCTCTCTGGCAGAGCCCGGCTGCCAAATTCGAAACGTCCAGCGATTGCGCCCACACGAAAGCTGCCAGCACGGAAAGCTGTAGCTGGTTTTCACTGTCCCTTGGAACTGCATTCGCTGCCGCACAGTCATTCGTGTTCTGCAAAAGCTTGGCTTGGTAATGGGGCAACACTGTGTATCTCTCTCTCACAGAGCCCGGCTGCCAAATTCAAAACGTCCAGCGATTGCGCCCACAAGAAAACTGCCAGCACGGAAAGCTGTAGCTGGTTTTCACTGTCCCTTGGAACTGCATTCGCTGCCGCACAGTCATTCGTGTTCTGCAAAAGCTTGGCTTGGTAATGGGGCAACACTCTGTATCTCTCTCTGGCAGAGCCCGGCTGCCAAATTCGAAACGTCCAGCGATTGCGCCCACACGAAAGCTGCCAGCACGGAAAGCTGTAGCTGGTTTTCACTGTCCCTTGGAACTGCATTCGCTGCCGCACAGTCATTCGTGTTCTGCAAAAGCTTGGCTTCGTAATGGGGCAACACTGTGTATCTCTCTCTGGCAGAGCCCGGCTGCCAAATTCGAAACGTCCAGCGATTGCGCCCACACGAAAGCTGCCAGCACGGAAAGCTGTAGCTGGTTTTCACTGTCCCTTGGAACTGCATTCGCTGCCGCACAGTCATTCGTGTTCTGCAAAAGCTTGGCTTGGTAATGGGGCAACACTCTGTATCTCTCTCTGGCAGAGCCCGGCTGCCAAATTCGAAACGTCCAGCGATTGCGCCCACACGAAAGCTGCCAGCACGGAAAGCTGTAGCTGGTTTTCACTGTCCCTTGGAACTGCATTCGCTGCCGCACAGTCATTCGTGTTCTGCAAAAGCTTGGCTTCGTAATGGGGCAACACTGTGTATCTCTCTCTGGCAGAGCCGGGCTGCCAAATTCGAAACGTCCAGCGATTGCGCCCACACGAAAGCTGCCAGCACGGAAAGCTGTAGCTGGTTTTCACTGTCCCTTGGAACTGCATTCGCTGCCGCACAGTCATTCGTGTTCTGCAAAAGCTTGGCTTGGTAATGGGGCAACACTCTGTATCTCTCTCTGGCAGAGCCCGGCTGCCAAATTCGAAACGTCCAGCGATTGCGCCCACACGAAAGCTGCCAGCACGGAAAGCTCTAGCTGGTTTTCACTGTCCCTTGGAACTGCATTCGCTGCCGCACAGTCATTCGTGTTCTGCAAAAGCTTGGCTTCGTAATGGGGCAACACTGTGTATCTCTCTCTCGCAGAGCCCGGCTGCCAAATTCGAAACGTCCAGCGATTGCGCCCATACGAAAGCTGCCAGCACGGAAAGCTGTAGCTGGTTTTCACTGTCCCTTGGAACTGCATTCGCTGCCGCACAGTCATTCGTGTTCTGCAAAAGCTTGGCTTGGTAATGGGGCAACACTCTGTATCTCTCTCTGGCAGAGCCCGGCTGCCAAATTCGAAACGTCCAGCGATTGCGCCCACATGAAAGCTGCCAGCACGGAAAGCTGTAGCTGGTTTTCACTGTCCCTTGGAACTGCATTCGCTGCCGCACAGTCATTCGTGTTCTGCAAAAGCTTGGCTTGGTAATGGGGCAACACTGTGTATCTCTCTCTGGCAGAGCCCGGCTGCCAAATTCGAAACGTCCAGCGATTGCGCCCACACGAAAGCTGCCAGCACGGAAAGCTGTAGCTGGTTTTCACTGTCCCTTGGAACTGCATTCGCTGCCGCACAGTCATTCGTGTTCTGCAAAAGCTTGGCTTGGTAATGGGGCAACACTGTGTATCTCTCTCTGGCAGAGCCCGGCTGCCAAATTCGAAACGTCCAGCGATTGCGCCCACACGAAAGCTGCCAGCACGGAAAGCTGTAGCTGGTTTTCACTGTCCCTTGGAACTGCATTCGCTGCCGCACAGTCATTCGTGTTCTGCAAAAGCTTGGCTTGGTAATGGGGCAACACTGTGTATCTCTCTCTCACAGAGCCCGGCTGCCAAATTCAAAACGTCCAGCGATTGCGCCCACAAGAAAACTGCCAGCACGGAAAGCTGTAGCTGGTTTTCACTGTCCCTTGGAACTGCATTCGCTGCCGCACAGTCATTCGTGTTCTGCAAAAGCTTGGCTTGGTAATGGGGCAACACTCTGTATCTCTCTCTGGCAGAGCCCGGCTGCCAAATTCGAAACGTCCAGCGATTGCGCCCACACGAAAGCTGCCAGCACAGAAAGCTGTAGCTGGTTTTCACTGTCCCTTGGAACTGCATTCGCTGCCGCACAGTCATTCGTGTTCTGCAAAAGCTTGGCTTGGTAATGGGGCAACACTCTGTATCTCTCTCTGGCAGAGCCCGGCTGCCAAATTCAAAACGTCCAGCGATTGCGCCCACACGAAAGCTGCCAGCACGGAAAGCTGTAGCTGGTTTTCACTGTCCCTTGGAACTGCATTCGCTGCCGCACAGTCATTCGTGTTCTGCAAAAGCTTGGCTTGGTAATGGGGCAACACTGTGTATCTCTCTCTCTCGCAGAGCCCGGCTGCCAAATTCGAAACGTCCAGCGATTGCGCCCACACGAAAGCTGCCAGCACGGAAAGCTGTAGCTGGTTTTCACTGTCCCTTGGAACTGCATTCGCTGCCGCACAGTCATTCGTGTTCTGCAAAAGCTTGGCTTGGTAATGGGGCAACACTGTGTATCTCTCTCTGGCAGAGCCCGGCTGCCAAATTCGAAACGTCCAGCGATTGCGCCCACACGAAAGCTGCCAGCACGGAAAGCTGTAGCTGGTTTTCACTGTCCCTTGGAACTGCATTCGCTGCCGCACAGTCATTCGTGTTCTGCAAAAGCTTGGCTTCGTAATGGGGCAACACTCTGTATCTCTCTCTCGCAGAGCCCGGCTGCCAAATTCGAAACGTCCAGCGATTGCGCCCACACGAAAGCTGCCAGCACGGAAAGCTGTAGCTGGTTTTCACTGTCCCTTGGAACTGCATTCGCTGCCGCACAGTCATTCGTGTTCTGCAAAAGCTTGGCTTGGTAATGGGGCAACACTCTGTATCTCTCTCTGGCAGAGCCCGGCTGCCAAATTCGAAACGTCCAGCGATTGCGCCCACACGAAAGCTGCCAGCACGGAAAGCTGTAGCTGGTTTTCACTGTCCCTTGGAACTGCATTCGCTGCCGCACAGTCATTCGTGTTCTGCAAAAGCTTGGCTTGGTAATGGGGCAACACTGTGTATCTCTCTCTGGCAGAGCCCGGCTGCCAAATTCGAAACGTCCAGCGATTGCGCCCACACGAAAGCTGCCAGCACGGAAAGCTGTAGCTGGTTTTCACTGTCCCTTGGAACTGCATTCGCTGCCGCACAGTCATTCGTGTTCTGCAAAAGCTTGGCTTGGTAATGGGGCAACACTGTGTATCTCTCTCTGGCAGAGCCCGGCTGCCAAATTCGAAACGTCCAGCGATTGCGCCCACACGAAAGCTGCCAGCACGGAAAGCTGTAGCTGGTTTTCACTGTCCCTTGGAACTGCATTCGCTGCCGCACAGTCATTCGTGTTCTGCAAAAGCTTGGCTTGGTAATGGGGCAACACTCTGTATCTCTCTCTCACAGAGCCCGGCTGCCAAATTCAAAACGTCCAGCGATTGCGCCCACACGAAAGCTGCCAGCACAGAAAGCTGTAGCTGTTTTTCACTGTCCCTTGGAACTGCATTCGCTGCCGCACAGTCATTCGTGTTCTGCAAAAGCTTGGCTTGGTAATGGGGCAACACTGTGTATCTCTCTCTCTCGCAGAGCCCGGCTGCCAAATTCGAAACGTCCAGCGATTGCGCCCACACGAAAGCTGCCAGCACGGAAAGCTGTAGCTGGTTTTCACTGTCCCTTGGAACTGCATTCGCTGCCGCACAGTCATTCGTGTTCTGCAAAAGCTTGGCTTGGTAATGGGGCAACACTGTGTATCTCTCTCTGGCAGAGCCCGGCTGCCAAATTCGAAACGTCCAGCGATTGCGCCCACACGAAAGCTGCCAGCACGGAAAGCTATAGCTGGTTTTCACTGTCCCTTGGAACTGCATTCGCTGCCGCACAGTCATTCGTGTTCTGCAAAAGCTTGGCTTGGTAATGGGGCAACACTCTGTATCTCTCTCTCGCAGAGCCCGGCTGCCAAATTCGAAACGTCCAGCGATTGCGCCCACACGAAAGCTGCCAGCACGGAAAGCTGTAGCTGGTTTTCACTGTCCCTTGGAACTGCATTCGCTGCCGCACAGTCATTCGTGTTCTGCAAAAGCTTGCCTTGGTAATGGGGCAACACTGTGTATCTCTCTCTGGCAGAGCCCGGCTGCCAAATTTGAAACGTCCAGCGATTGCGCCCACACGAAAGCTGCCAGCACGGAAAGCTGTAGCTGGTTTTCACTGTCCCTTGGAACTGCATTCGCTGCCGCACAGTCATTCGTGTTCTGCAAAAGCTTGGCTTGGTAATGGGGCAACACTCTGTATCTCTCTCTGGCAGAGCCCGGCTGCCAAATTCGAAACGTCCAGCGATTGCGCCCACACGAAAGCTGCCAGCACGGAAAGCTGTAGCTGGTTTTCACTGTCCCTTGGAACTGCATTCGCTGCCGCACAGTCATTCGTGTTCTGCAAAAGCTTGGCTTCGTAATGGGGCAACACTGTGTATCTCTCTCTCGCAGAGCCCGGCTGCCAAATTCGAAACGTCCAGCGATTGCGCCCACACGAAAGCTGCCAGCACGGAAAGCTGTAGCTGGTTTTCACTGTCCCTTGGAACTGCATTCGCTGCCGCACAGTCATTCGTGTTCTGCAAAAGCTTGGCTTGGTAATGGGGCAACACTCTGTATCTCTCTCTGGCAGAGCCCGGCTGCCAAATTCAAAACGTCCAGCGATTGCGCCCACAAGAAAACTGCCAGCACGGAAAGCTGTAGCTGGTTTTCACTGTCCCTTGGAACTGCATTCGCTGCCGCACAGTCATTCGTGTTCTGCAAAAGCTTGGCTTGGTAATGGGGCAACACTGTGTATCTCTCTCTCGCAGAGCCCGGCTGCCAAATTCGAAACGTCCAGCGATTGCGCCCACACGAAAGCTGCCAGCACGGAAAGCTGTAGCTGGTTTTCACTGTCCCTTGGAACTGCATTCGCTGCCGCACAGTCATTCGTGTTCTGCAAAGATTGGCTTGGTAATGGGGCAACACTGTGTATCTCTCTCTGGCAGAGCCCGGCTGCCAAATTCGAAACGTCCAGCGATTGCGCCCACACGAAAGCTGCCAGCACGGAAAGCTGTAGCTGGTTTTCACTGTCCCTTGGAACTGCATTCGCTGCCGCACAGTCATTCGTGTTCTGCAAAAGCTTGGCTTGGTAATGGGGCAACACTCTGTATCTCTCTCTGGCAGAGCCCGGCTGCCAAATTCGAAACGTCCAGCGATTGCGCCCACACGAAAGCTGCCAGCACGGAAAGCTGTAGCTGGTTTTCACTGTCCCTTGGAACTGCATTCGCTGCCGCACAGTCATTCGTGTTCTGCAAAAGCTTGGCTTGGTAATGGGGCAACACTGTGTATCTCTCTCTGGCAGAGCCCGGCTGCCAAATTCGAAACGTCCAGCGATTGCGCCCACACGAAAGCTGCCAGCACGGAAAGCTGTAGCTGGTTTTCACTGTCCCTTGGAACTGCATTCGCTGCCGCACAGCCATTCGTGTTCTGCAAAAGCTTGCCTTGGTAATGGGGCAACACTGTGTATCTCTCTCTGGCAGAGCTCGGCTGCCAAATTCGAAACGTCCAGCGATTGCGCCCACACGAAAGCTGCCAGCACGGAAAGCTGTAGCTGGTTTTCACTGTCCCTTGGAACTGCATTCGCTGCCGCACAGTCATTCGTGTTCTGCAAAAGCTTGGCTTGGTAATGGGGCAACACTGTGTATCTCTCTCTGGCAGAGCCCGGCTGCCAAATTCGAAACGTCCAGCGATTGCGCCCACACGAAAGCTGCCAGCACGGAAAGCTGTAGCTGGTTTTCACTGTCCCTTGGAACTGCATTCGCTGCCGCACAGTCATTCGTGTTCTGCAAAAGCTTGGCTTGGTAATGGGGCAACACTCTGTATCTCTCTCTCACAGAGCCCGGCTGCCAAATTCAAAACGTCCAGCGATTGCGCCCACACGAAAGCTGCCAGCACAGAAAGCTGTAGCTGTTTTTCACTGTCCCTTGGAACTGCATTCGCTGCCGCACAGTCATTCGTGTTCTGCAAAAGCTTGGCTTGGTAATGGGGCAACACTGTGTATCTCTCTCTCTCGCAGAGCCCGGCTGCCAAATTCGAAACGTCCAGCGATTGCGCCCACACGAAAGCTGCCAGCACGGAAAGCTGTAGCTGGTTTTCACTGTCCCTTGGAACTGCATTCGCTGCCGCACAGTCATTCGTGTTCTGCAAAAGCTTGGCTTGGTAATGGGGCAACACTGTGTATCTCTCTCTGGCAGAGCCCGGCTGCCAAATTCGAAACGTCCAGCGATTGCGCCCACACGAAAGCTGCCAGCACGGAAAGCTGTAGCTGGTTTTCACTGTCCCTTGGAACTGCATTCGCTGCCGCACAGTCATTCGTGTTCTGCAAAAGCTTGGCTTGGTAATGGGGCAACACTCTGTATCTCTCTCTGGCAGAGCCCGGCTGCCAAATTCGAAACGTCCAGCGATTGCGCCCACACGAAAGCTGCCAGCACGGAAAGCTGTAGCTGGTTTTCACTGTCCCTTGGAACTGCATTCGCTGCCGCACAGCCATTCGTGTTCTGCAAAAGCTTGGCTTGGTAATGGGGCAACACTGTGTATCTCTCTCTCTCGCAGAGCCCGGCTGCCAAATTCGAAACGTCCAGCGATTGCGCCCACACGAAAGCTGCCAGCACGGAAAGCTGTAGCTGGTTTTCACTGTCCCTTGGAACTGCATTCGCTGCCGCACAGTCATTCGTGTTCTGCAAAAGCTTGGCTTCGTAATGGGGCAACACTCTGTATCTCTCTCTCGCAGAGCCCGGCTGCCAAATTCGAAACGTCCAGCGATTGCGCCCACACGAAAGCTGCCAGCACGGAAAGCTGTAGCTGGTTTTCACTGTCCCTTGGAACTGCATTCGCTGCCGCACAGTCATTCGTGTTCTGCAAAAGCTTGGCTTGGTAATGGGGCAACACTCTGTATCTCTCTCTGGCAGAGCCCGGCTGCCAAATTCGAAACGTCCAGCGATTGCGCCCACACGAAAGCTGCCAGCACGGAAAGCTGTAGCTGGTTTTCACTGTCCCTTGGAACTGCATTCGCTGCCGCACAGTCATTCGTGTTCTGCAAAAGCTTGGCTTGGTAATGGGGCAACACTGTGTATCTCTCTCTGGCAGAGCCCGGCTGCCAAATTCGAAACGTCCAGCGATTGCGCCCACACGAAAGCTGCCAGCACGGAAAGCTGTAGCTGGTTTTCACTGTCCCTTGGAACTGCATTCGCTGCCGCACAGTCATTCGTGTTCTGCAAAAGCTTGGCTTGGTAATGGGGCAACACTGTGTATCTCTCTCTGGCAGAGCCCGGCTGCCAAATTCGAAACGTCCAGCGATTGCGCCCACACGAAAGCTGCCAGCACGGAAAGCTGTAGCTGGTTTTCACTGTCCCTTGGAACTGCATTCGCTGCCGCACAGTCATTCGTGTTCTGCAAAAGCTTGGCTTGGTAATGGGGCAACACTCTGTATCTCTCTCTCACAGAGCCCGGCTGCCAAATTCAAAACGTCCAGCGATTGCGCCCACACGAAAGCTGCCAGCACAGAAAGCTGTAGCTGTTTTTCACTGTCCCTTGGAACTGCATTCGCTGCCGCACAGTCATTCGTGTTCTGCAAAAGCTTGGCTTGGTAATGGGGCAACACTGTGTATCTCTCTCTCTCGCAGAGCCCGGCTGCCAAATTCGAAACGTCCAGCGATTGCGCCCACACGAAAGCTGCCAGCACGGAAAGCTGTAGCTGGTTTTCACTGTCCCTTGGAACTGCATTCGCTGCCGCACAGTCATTCGTGTTCTGCAAAAGCTTGGCTTGGTAATGGGGCAACACTGTGTATCTCTCTCTGGCAGAGCCCGGCTGCCAAATTCGAAACGTCCAGCGATTGCGCCCACACGAAAGCTGCCAGCACGGAAAGCTATAGCTGGTTTTCACTGTCCCTTGGAACTGCATTCGCTGCCGCACAGTCATTCGTGTTCTGCAAAAGCTTGGCTTGGTAATGGGGCAACACTCTGTATCTCTCTCTCGCAGAGCCCGGCTGCCAAATTCGAAACGTCCAGCGATTGCGCCCACACGAAAGCTGCCAGCACGGAAAGCTGTAGCTGGTTTTCACTGTCCCTTGGAACTGCATTCGCTGCCGCACAGTCATTCGTGTTCTGCAAAAGCTTGGCTTGGTAATGGGGCAACACTGTGTATCTCTCTCTCTCGCAGAGCCCGGCTGCCAAATTCGAAACGTCCAGCGATTGCGCCCACACGAAAGCTGCCAGCACGGAAAGCTGTAGCTGGTTTTCACTGTCCCTTGGAACTGCATTCGCTGCCGCACAGTCATTCGTGTTCTGCAAAAGCTTGGCTTGGTAATGGGGCAACACTCTGTATCTCTCTCTGGCAGAGCCCGGCTGCCAAATTCGAAACGTCCAGCGATTGCGCCCACACGAAAGCTGCCAGCACGGAAAGCTGTAGCTGGTTTTCACTGTCCCTTGGAACTGCATTCGCTGCCGCACAGCCATTCGTGTTCTGCAAAAGCTTGGCTTGGTAATGGGGCAACACTGTGTATCTCTCTCTGGCAGAGCCCGGCTGCCAAATTCGAAACGTCCAGCGATTGCGCCCACACGAAAGCTGCCAGCACGGAAAGCTGTAGCTGGTTTTCACTGTCCCTTGGAACTGCATTCGCTGCCGCACAGTCATTCGTGTTCTGCAAAAGCTTGGCTTGGTAATGGGGCAACACTGTGTATCTCTCTCTCTCGCAGAGCCCGGCTGCCAAATTCGAAACGTCCAGCGATTGCGCCCACACGAAAGCTGCCAGCACGGAAAGCTGTAGCTGGTTTTCACTGTCCCTTGGAACTGCATTCGCTGCCGCACAGTCATTCGTGTTCTGCAAAAGCTTGGCTTGGTAATGGGGCAACACTCTGTATCTCTCTCTCACAGAGCCCGGCTGCCAAATTCAAAACGTCCAGCGATTGCGCCCACACGAAAGCTGCCAGCACAGAAAGCTGTAGCTGGTTTTCACTGTCCCTTGGAACTGCATTCGCTGCCGCACAGTCATTCGTGTTCTGCAAAAGCTTGGCTTGGTAATGGGGCAACACTGTGTATCTCTCTCTCTCGCAGAGCCCGGCTGCCAAATTCGAAACGTCCAGCGATTGCGCCCACACGAAAGCTGCCAGCACGGAAAGCTGTAGCTGGTTTTCACTGTCCCTTGGAACTGCATTCGCTGCCGCACAGTCATTCGTGTTCTGCAAAAGCTTGGCTTGGTAATGGGGCAACACTCTGTATCTCTCTCTGGCAGAGCCCGGCTGCCAAATTCGAAACGTCCAGCGATTGCGCCCACACGAAAGCTGCCAGCACGGAAAGCTGTAGCTGGTTTTCACTGTCCCTTGGAACTGCATTCGCTGCCGCACAGTCATTCGTGTTCTGCAAAAGCTTGGCTTGGTAATGGGGCAACACTCTGTATCTCTCTCTGGCAGAGCCCGGCTGCCAAATTCGAAACGTCCAGCGATTGCGCCCACACGAAAGCTGCCAGCACGGAAAGCTGTAGCTGGTTTTCACTGTCCCTTGGAACTGCATTCGCTGCCGCACAGCCATTCGTGTTCTGCAAAAGCTTGGCTTGGTAATGGGGCAACACTGTGTATCTCTCTCTCTCGCAGAGCCCGGCTGCCAAATTCGAAACGTCCAGCGATTGCGCCCACACGAAAGCTGCCAGCACGGAAAGCTGTAGCTGGTTTTCACTGTCCCTTGGAACTGCATTCGCTGCCGCACAGTCATTCGTGTTCTGCAAAAGCTTGGCTTCGTAATGGGGCAACACTCTGTATCTCTCTCTCGCAGAGCCCGGCTGCCAAATTCGAAACGTCCAGCGATTGCGCCCACACGAAAGCTGCCAGCACGGAAAGCTGTAGCTGGTTTTCACTGTCCCTTGGAACTGCATTCGCTGCCGCACAGTCATTCGTGTTCTGCAAAAGCTTGGCTTGGTAATGGGGCAACACTCTGTATCTCTCTCTGGCAGAGCCCGGCTGCCAAATTCGAAACATCCAGCGATTGCGCCCACACGAAAGCTGCCAGCACGGAAAGCTGTAGCTGGTTTTCACTGTCCCTTGGAACTGCATTCGCTGCCGCACAGTCATTCGTGTTCTGCAAAAGCTTGGCTTGGTAATGGGGCAACACTGTGTATCTCTCTCTGGCAGAGCCCGGCTGCCAAATTCGAAACGTCCAGCGATTGCGCCCACACGAAAGCTGCCAGCACGGAAAGCTGTAGCTGGTTTTCACTGTCCCTTGGAACTGCATTCGCTGCCGCACAGTCATTCGTGTTCTGCAAAAGCTTGGCTTGGTAATGGGGCAACACTGTGTATCTCTCTCTGGCAGAGCCCGGCTGCCAAATTCGAAACGTCCAGCGATTGCGCCCACACGAAAGCTGCCAGCACGGAAAGCTGTAGCTGGTTTTCACTGTCCCTTGGAACTGCATTCGCTGCCGCACAGTCATTCGTGTTCTGCAAAAGCTTGGCTTGGTAATGGGGCAACACTCTGTATCTCTCTCTCACAGAGCCCGGCTGCCAAATTCAAAACGTCCAGCGATTGCGCCCACACGAAAGCTGCCAGCACAGAAAGCTGTAGCTGTTTTTCACTGTCCCTTGGAACTGCATTCGCTGCCGCACAGTCATTCGTGTTCTGCAAAAGCTTGGCTTGGTAATGGGGCAACACTGTGTATCTCTCTCTCTCGCAGAGCCCGGCTGCCAAATTCGAAACGTCCAGCGATTGCGCCCACACGAAAGCTGCCAGCACGGAAAGCTGTAGCTGGTTTTCACTGTCCCTTGGAACTGCATTCGCTGCCGCACAGTCATTCGTGTTCTGCAAAAGCTTGGCTTGGTAATGGGGCAACACTGTGTATCTCTCTCTGGCAGAGCCCGGCTGCCAAATTCGAAACGTCCAGCGATTGCGCCCACACGAAAGCTGCCAGCACGGAAAGCTATAGCTGGTTTTCACTGTCCCTTGGAACTGCATTCGCTGCCGCACAGTCATTCGTGTTCTGCAAAAGCTTGGCTTGGTAATGGGGCAACACTCTGTATCTCTCTCTCGCAGAGCCCGGCTGCCAAATTCGAAACGTCCAGCGATTGCGCCCACACGAAAGCTGCCAGCACGGAAAGCTGTAGCTGGTTTTCACTGTCCCTTGGAACTGCATTCGCTGCCGCACAGTCATTCGTGTTCTGCAAAAGCTTGGCTTGGTAATGGGGCAACACTGTGTATCTCTCTCTCTCGCAGAGCCCGGCTGCCAAATTCGAAACGTCCAGCGATTGCGCCCACACGAAAGCTGCCAGCACGGAAAGCTGTAGCTGGTTTTCACTGTCCCTTGGAACTGCATTCGCTGCCGCACAGTCATTCGTGTTCTGCAAAAGCTTGGCTTGGTAATGGGGCAACACTCTGTATCTCTCTCTGGCAGAGCCCGGCTGCCAAATTCGAAACGTCCAGCGATTGCGCCCACACGAAAGCTGCCAGCACGGAAAGCTGTAGCTGGTTTTCACTGTCCCTTGGAACTGCATTCGCTGCCGCACAGCCATTCGTGTTCTGCAAAAGCTTGGCTTGGTAATGGGGCAACACTGTGTATCTCTCTCTGGCAGAGCCCGGCTGCCAAATTCGAAACGTCCAGCGATTGCGCCCACACGAAAGCTGCCAGCACGGAAAGCTGTAGCTGGTTTTCACTGTCCCTTGGAACTGCATTCGCTGCCGCACAGTCATTCGTGTTCTGCAAAAGCTTGGCTTGGTAATGGGGCAACACTGTGTATCTCTCTCTCTCGCAGAGCCCGGCTGCCAAATTCGAAACGTCCAGCGATTGCGCCCACACGAAAGCTGCCAGCACGGAAAGCTGTAGCTGGTTTTCACTGTCCCTTGGAACTGCATTCGCTGCCGCACAGTCATTCGTGTTCTGCAAAAGCTTGGCTTCGTAATGGGGCAACACTCTGTATCTCTCTCTCGCAGAGCCCGGCTGCCAAATTCGAAACGTCCAGCGATTGCGCCCACACGAAAGCTGCCAGCACGGAAAGCTGTAGCTGGTTTTCACTGTCCCTTGGAACTGCATTCGCTGCCGCACAGTCATTCGTGTTCTGCAAAAGCTTGGCTTGGTAATGGGGCAACACTCTGTATCTCTCTCTGGCAGAGCCCGGCTGCCAAATTCGAAACGTCCAGCGATTGCGCCCACACGAAAGCTGCCAGCACGGAAAGCTGTAGCTGGTTTTCACTGTCCCTTGGAACTGCATTCGCTGCCGCACAGTCATTCGTGTTCTGCAAAAGCTTGGCTTGGTAATGGGGCAACACTGTGTATCTCTCTCTGGCAGAGCCCGGCTGCCAAATTCGAAACGTCCAGCGATTGCGCCCACACGAAAGCTGCCAGCACGGAAAGCTGTAGCTGGTTTTCACTGTCCCTTGGAACTGCATTCGCTGCCGCACAGTCATTCGTGTTCTGCAAAAGCTTGGCTTGGTAATGGGGCAAGACTCTGTATCTCTCTCTCGCAGAGCCCGGCTGCCAAATTCGAAACGTCCAGCGATTGCGCCCACACGAAAGCTGCCAGCACGGAAAGCTGTAGCTGGTTTTCACTGTCCCTTGGAACTGCATTCGCTGCCGCACAGTCATTCGTGTTCTGCAAAAGCTTGGCTTGGTAATGGGGCAACACTGTGTATCTCTCTCTCGCAGAGCCCGGCTGCCAAATTCGAAACGTCCAGCGATTGCGCCCACACGAAAGCTGCCAGCACGGAAAGCTGTAGCTGGTTTTCACTGTCCCTTGGAACTGCATTCGCTGCCGCACAGTCATTCGTGTTCTGCAAAAGCTTGGCTTCGTAATGGGGCAACACTGTGTATCTCTCTCTGGCAGAGCCCGGCTGCCAAATTCGAAACGTCCAGCGATTGCGCCCACACGAAAGCTGCCAGCACGGAAAGCTGTAGCTGGTTTTCACTGTCCCTTGGAACTGCATTCGCTGCCGCACAGTCATTCGTGTTCTGCAAAAGCTTGGCTTGGTAATGGGGCAACACTCTGTATCTCTCTCTGGCAGAGCCCGGCTGCCAAATTCGAAACGTCCAGCGATTGCGCCCACACGAAAGCTGCCAGCACAGAAAGCTGTAGCTGGTTTTCACTGTCCCTTGGAACTGCATTCGCTGCCGCACAGTCATTTGTGTTCTGCAAAAGCTTGGCTTGGTAATGGGGCAACACTCTGTATCTCTCTCTGGCAGAGCCCGGCTGCCAAATTCGAAACGTCCAGCGATTGCGCCCACACGAAAGCTGCCAGCACGGAAAGCTGTAGCTGGTTTTCACTGTCCCTTGGAACTGCATTCGCTGCCGCACAGTCATTCGTGTTCTGCAAAAGCTTGGCTTGGTAATGGGGCAACACTGTGTATCTCTCTCTGGCAGAGCCCGGCTGCCAAATTCGAAACGTCCAGTGATTGCGCCCACACGAAAGCTGCCAGCACGGAAAGCTGTAGCTGGTTTTCACTGTCCCTTGGAACTGCATTCGCTGCCGCACAGTCATTCGTGTTCTGCAAAAGCTTGGCTTGGTAATGGGGCAACACTGTGTATCTCTCTCTCGCAGAGCCCGGCTGCCAAATTCAAAACGTCCAGTGATTGCGCCCACAAGAAAACTGCCAGCACGGAAAGCTGTAGCTGGTTTTCACTGTCCCTTGGAACTGCATTCGCTGCCGCACAGTCATTCGTGTTCTGCAAAAGCTTGGCTTCGTAATGGGGCAACACTGTGTATCTCTCTCTCGCAGAGCCCGGCTGCCAAATTCGAAACGTCCAGCGATTGCGCCCACACGAAAGCTGCCAGCACGGAAAGCTGTAGCTGGTTTTCACTGTCCCTTGGAACTGCATTCGCTGCCGCACAGTCATTCGTGTTCTGCAAAAGCTTGGCTTGGTAATGGGGCAACACTGTGTATCTCTCTCTGGCAGAGCCCGGCTGCCAAATTCGAAACGTCCAGCGATTGCACCCACACGAAAGCTGCCAGCACGGAAAGCTGTAGCTGGTTTTCACTGTCCCTTGGAACTGCATTCGCTGCCGCACAGTCATTCGTGTTCTGCAAAAGCTTGGCTTGGTAATGGGGCAACACTCTGTATCTCTCTCTGGCAGAGCCCGGCTGCCAAATTCGAAACGTCCAGCGATTGCGCCCACACGAAAGCTGCCAGCACAGAAAGCTGTAGCTGGTTTTCACTGTCCCTTGGAACTGCATTCGCTGCCGCACAGTCATTCGTGTTCTGCAAAAGCTTGGCTTCGTAATGGGGCAACACTGTGTATCTCTCTCTGGCAGAGCCCGGCTGCCAAATTCGAAACGTCCAGCGATTGCGCCCACACGAAAGCTGCCAGCACGGAAAGCTGTAGCTGGTTTTCACTGTCCCTTGGAACTGCATTCGCTGCCGCACAGTCATTCGTGTTCTGCAAAAGCTTGGCTTCGTAATGGGGCAACACTGTGTATCTCTCTCTGGCAGAGCCCGGCTGCCAAATTCGAAACGTCCAGCGATTGCGCCCACACGAAAGCTGCCAGCACGGAAAGCTGTAGCTGGTTTTCACTGTCCCTTGGAACTGCATTCGCTGCCGCACAGTCATTCGTGTTCTGCAAAAGCTTGGCTTGGTAATGGGGCAACACTCTGTATCTCTCTCTGGCAGAGCCCGGCTGCCAAATTCGAAACGTCCAGCGATTGCGCCCACACGAAAGCTGCCAGCACAGAAAGCTGTAGCTGGTTTTCACTGTCCCTTGGAACTGCATTCGCTGCCGCACAGTCATTCGTGTTCTGCAAAAGCTTGGCTTGGTAATGGGGCAACACTCTGTATCTCTCTGTGGCAGAGCCCGGCTGCCAAATTCGAAACGTCCAGCGATTGCGCCCACACGAAAGCTGCCAGCACGGAAAGCTGTAGCTGGTTTTCACTGTCCCTTGGAACTGCATTCGCTGCCGCACAGTCATTCGTGTTCTGCAAAAGCTTGGCTTGGTAATGGGGCAAGACTCTGTATTTCTCTCTGGCAGAGCCCGGCTGCCAAATTCGAAACGTCCAGCGATTGCGCCCACAAGAAAACTGCCAGCACGGAAAGCTGTAGCTGGTTTTCACTGTCCCTTGGAACTGCATTCGCTGCCGCACAGTCATTCGTGTTCTGCAAAAGCTTGGCTTGGTAATGGGGCAACACTGTGTATCTCTCTCTGGCAGAGCCCGGCTGCCAAATTCGAAACGTCCAGCGATTGCGCCCACACGAAAGCTGCCAGCACGGAAAGCTGTAGCTGGTTTTCACTGTCCCTTGGAACTGCATTCGCTGCCGCACAGTCATTCGTGTTCTGCAAAAGCTTGGCTTGGTAATGGGGCAACACTCTGTATCTCTCTCTGGCAGAGCCCGGCTGCCAAATTCGAAACGTCCAGCGATTGCGCCCACACGAAAGCTGCCAGCACAGAAAGCTGTAGCTGGTTTTCACTGTCCCTTGGAACTGCATTCGCTGCCGCACAGTCATTCGTGTTCTGCAAAAGCTTGGCTTGGTAATGGGGCAACACTCTGTATCTCTCTCTGGCAGAGCCCGGCTGCCAAATTCGAAACGTCCAGCGATTGCGCCCACACGAAAGCTGCCAGCACGGAAAGCTGTAGCTGGTTTTCACTGTCCCTTGGAACTGCATTCGCTGCCGCACAGTCATTCGTGTTCTGCAAAAGCTTGGCTTGGTAATGGGGCAACACTGTGTATCTCTCTCTGGCAGAGCCCGGCTGCCAAATTCGAAACGTCCAGTGATTGCGCCCACACGAAAGCTGCCAGCACGGAAAGCTGTAGCTGGTTTTCACTGTCCCTTGGAACTGCATTCGCTGCCGCACAGTCATTCGTGTTCTGCAAAAGCTTGGCTTGGTAATGGGGCAACACTGTGTATCTCTCTCTCACAGAGCCCGGCTGCCAAATTCAAAACGTCCAGTGATTGCGCCCACAAGAAAACTGCCAGCACGGAAAGCTGTAGCTGGTTTTCACTGTCCCTTGGAACTGCATTCGCTGCCGCACACTCATTCGTGTTCTGCAAAAGCTTGGCTTCGTAATGGGGCAACACTGTGTATCTCTCTCTCGCAGAGCCCGGCTGCCAAATTCGAAACGTCCAGCGATTGCGCCCACACGAAAGCTGCCAGCACGGAAAGCTGTAGCTGGTTTTCACTGTCCCTTGGAACTGCATTCGCTGCCGCACAGTCATTCGTGTTCTGCAAAAGCTTGGCTTCGTAATGGGGCAACACTGTGTATCTCTCTCTGGCAGAGCCCGGCTGCCAAATTCGAAACGTCCAGCGATTGCACCCACACGAAAGCTGCCAGCACGGAAAGCTGTAGCTGGTTTTCACTGTCCCTTGGAACTGCATTCGCTGCCGCACAGTCATTCGTGTTCTGCAAAAGCTTGGCTTGGTAATGGGGCAACACTCTGTATCTCTCTCTGGCAGAGCCCGGCTGCCAAATTCGAAACGTCCAGCGATTGCGCCCACACGAAAGCTGCCAGCACGGAAAGCTGTAGCTGGTTTTCACTGTCCCTTGGAACTGCATTCGCTGCCGCACAGTCATTCGTGTTCTGCAAAAGCTTGGCTTGGTAATGGGGCAACACTCTGTATCTCTCTCTGGCAGAGCCCGGCTGCCAAATTCGAAACGTCCAGCGATTGCGCCCACACGAAAGCTGCCAGCACGGAAAGCTGTAGCTGGTTTTCACTGTCCCTTGGAACTGCATTCGCTGCCGCACAGTCATTCGTGTTCTGCAAAAGCTTGGCTTGGTAATGGGGCAAGACTCTGTATTTCTCTCTGGCAGAGCCCGGCTGCCAAATTCGAAACGTCCAGCGATTGCGCCCACAAGAAAACTGCCAGCACGGAAAGCTGTAGCTGGTTTTCACTGTCCCTTGGAACTGCATTCGCTGCCGCACAGTCATTCGTGTTCTGCAAAAGCTTGGCTTGGTAATGGGGCAACACTGTGTATCTCTCTCTGGCAGAGCCCGGCTGCCAAATTCGAAACGTCCAGCGATTGCGCCCACACGAAAGCTGCCAGCACGGAAAGCTGTAGCTGGTTTTCACTGTCCCTTGGAACTGCATTCGCTGCCGCACAGTCATTCGTGTTCTGCAAAAGCTTGGCTTGGTAATGGGGCAACACTGTGTATCTCTCTCTGGCAGAGCCCGGCTGCCAAATTCGAAACGTCCAGCGATTGCGCCCACACGAAAGCTGCCAGCACGGAAAGCTGTAGCTGGTTTTCACTGTCCCTTGGAACTGCATTCGCTGCCGCACAGTCATTCGTGTTCTGCAAAAGCTTGGCTTGGTAATGGGGCAACACTGTGTATCTCTCTCTGGCAGAGCCCGGCTGCCAAATTCGAAACGTCCAGCGATTGCGCCCACACGAAAGCTGCCAGCACGGAAAGCTGTAGCTGGTTTTCACTGTCCCTTGGAACTGCATTCGCTGCCGCACAGTCATTCGTGTTCTGCAAAAGCTTGGCTTGGTAATGGGGCAACACTGTGTATCTCTCTCTGGCAGAGCCCGGCTGCCAAATTCGAAACGTCCAGCGATTGCGCCCACACGAAAGCTGCCAGCACGGAAAGCTGTAGCTGGTTTTCACTGTCCCTTGGAACTGCATTCGCTGCCGCACAGTCATTCGTGTTCTGCAAAAGCTTGGCTTGGTAATGGGGCAAGACTCTGTATCTCTCTCTCGCAGAGCCCGGCTGCCAAATTCGAAACGTCCAGCGATTGCGCCCACACGAAAGCTGCCAGCACGGAAAGCTGTAGCTGGTTTTCACTGTCCCTTGGAACTGCATTCGCTGCCGCACAGTCATTCGTGTTCTGCAAAAGCTTGGCTTGGTAATGGGGCAACACTGTGTATCTCTCTCTCGCAGAGCCCGGCTGCCAAATTCGAAACGTCCAGCGATTGCGCCCACACGAAAGCTGCCAGCACGGAAAGCTGTAGCTGGTTTTCACTGTCCCTTGGAACTGCATTCGCTGCCGCACAGTCATTCGTGTTCTGCAAAAGCTTGGCTTCGTAATGGGGCAACACTGTGTATCTCTCTCTGGCAGAGCCCAGCTGCCAAATTCGAAACGTCCAGCGATTGCGCCCACACGAAAGCTGCCAGCACGGAAAGCTCTAGCTGGTTTTCACTGTCCCTTGGAACTGCATTAGCTGCCGCACAGTCATTCGTGTTCTACAAAAGCTTGGCTTGGTAATGGGGCAACACTCTCTATCTCTCTCTGGCAGAGCCCGGCTGCCAAATTCGAAACGTCCAGCGATTGCGCCCACACGAAAGCTGCCAGCACAGAAAGATGTAGCTGGTTTTCACTGTCCCTTGGAACTGCATTCGCTGCCGCACAGTCATTCGTGTTCTGCAAAAGCTTGGCTTGGTAATGGGGCAACACTCTGTATCTCTCTCTCGCAGAGCCAGGCTGCCAAATTCGAAACGTCCAGCGATTGCGCCCACACGAAAGCTGCCAGCACGGAAAGCTGTAGCTGGTTTTTACTGTCCCTTGGAACTGCATTCGCTGCCGCACAGTCATTCGTGTTCTGCAAAAGCTTGGCTTGGTAATGGGGCAACACTGTGTATCTCTCTCTGGCAGAGCCCGGCTGCCAAATTCGAAACGTCCAGTGATTGCGCCCACACGAAAGCTGCCAGCACGGAAAGCTGTAGCTGGTTTTCACTGTCCCTTGGAACTGCATTCGCTGCCGCACAGTCATTCGTGTTCTGCAAAAGCTTGGCTTGGTAATGGGGCAACACTGTGTATCTCTCTCTCACAGAGCCCGGCTGCCAAATTCAAAACGTCCAGTGATTGCGCCCACAAGAAAACTGCCAGCACGGAAAGCTGTAGCTGGTTTTCACTGTCCCTTGGAACTGCATTCGCTGCCGCACAGTCATTCGTGTTCTGCAAAAGCTTGGCTTCGTAATGGGGCAACACTGTGTATCTCTGTCTCGCAGAGCCCGGCTGCCAAATTCGAAACGTCCAGCGATTGCGCCCACACGAAAGCTGCCAGCACGGAAAGCTGTAGCTGGTTTTCACTGTCCCTTGGAACTGCATTCGCTGCCGCACAGTCATTCGTGTTCTGCAAAAGCTTGGCTTGGTAATGGGGCAACACTGTGTATCTCTCTCTGGCAGAGCCCGGCTGCCAAATTCGAAACGTCCAGCGATTGCGCCCACACGAAAGCTGCCAGCACGGAAAGCTGTAGCTGGTTTTCACTGTCCCTTGGAACTGCATTCGCTGCCGCACAGTCATTCGTGTTCTGCAAAAGCTTGGCTTGGTAATGGGGCAACACTCTGTATCTCTCTCTGGCAGAGCCCGGCTGCCAAATTCGAAACGTCCAGCGATTGCGCCCACACGAAAGCTGCCAGCACAGAAAGCTGTAGCTGGTTTTCACTGTCCCTTGGAACTGCATTCGCTGCCGCACAGTCATTCGTGTTCTGCAAAAGCTTGGCTTGGTAATGGGGCAACACTGTGTATCTCTCTCTGGCAGAGCCCGGCTGCCAAATTCGAAACGTCCAGCGATTGCGCCCACACGAAAGCTGCCAGCACGGAAAGCTGTAGCTGGTTTTCACTGTCCCTTGGAACTGCATTCGCTGCCGCACAGTCATTCGTGTTCTGCAAAAGCTTGGCTTCGTAATGGGGCAACACTGTGTATCTCTCTCTGGCAGAGCCCGGCTGCCAAATTCGAAACGTCCAGCGATTGCGCCCACACGAAAGCTGCCAGCACGGAAAGCTGTAGCTGGTTTTCACTGTCCCTTGTAACTGCATTCGCTGCCGCACAGTCATTCGTGTTCTGCAAAAGCTTGGCTTGGTAATGGGGCAACACTCTGTATCTCTCTCTGGCAGAGCCCGGCTGCCAAATTCGAAACGTCCAGCGATTGCGCCCACACGAAAGCTGCCAGCACAGAAAGCTGTAGCTGGTTTTCACTGTCCCTTGGAACTGCATTCGCTGCCGCACAGTCATTCGTGTTCTGCAAAAGCTTGGCTTGGTAATGGGGCAACACTCTGTATCTCTCTCTGGCAGAGCCCGGCTGCCAAATTCGAAACGTCCAGCGATTGCGCCCACACGAAAGCTGCCAGCACGGAAAGCTGTAGCTGGTTTTCACTGTCCCTTGGAACTGCATTCGCTGCCGCACAGTCATTCGTGTTCTGCAAAAGCTTGGCTTGGTAATGGGGCAAGACTCTGTATTTCTCTCTGGCAGAGCCCGGCTGCCAAATTCGAAACGTCCAGCGATTGCGCCCACAAGAAAACTGCCAGCACGGAAAGCTGTAGCTGGTTTTCACTGTCCCTTGGAACTGCATTCGCTGCCGCACAGTCATTCGTGTTCTGCAAAAGCTTGGCTTGGTAATGGGGCAACACTGTGTATCTCTCTCTGGCAGAGCCCGGCTGCCAAATTCGAAACGTCCAGCGATTGCGCCCACACGAAAGCTGCCAGCACGGAAAGCTGTAGCTGGTTTTCACTGTCCCTTGGAACTGCATTCGCTGCCGCACAGTCATTCGTGTTCTGCAAAAGCTTGGCTTGGTAATGGGGCAACACTGTGTATCTCTCTCTGGCAGAGCCCGGCTGCCAAATTCGAAACGTCCAGCGATTGCGCCCACACGAAAGCTGCCAGCACGGAAAGCTGTAGCTGGTTTTCACTGTCCCTTGGAACTGCATTCGCTGCCGCACAGTCATTCGTGTTCTGCAAAAGCTTGGCTTGGTAATGGGGCAACACTGTGTATCTCTCTCTCTCGCAGAGCCCGGCTGCCAAATTCGAAACGTCCAGCGATTGCGCCCACACGAAAGCTGCCAGCACGGAAAGCTGTAGCTGGTTTTCACTGTCCCTTGGAACTGCATTCGCTGCCGCACAGTCATTCGTGTTCTGCAAAAGCTTGGCTTCGTAATGCGGCAAGACTCTGTATCTCTCTCTCGCAGAGCCCGGCTGCCAAATTCGAAACGTCCAGCGATTGCGCCCACACGAAAGCTGCCAGCACGGAAAGCTGTAGCTGGTTTTCACTGTCCCTTGGAACTGCATTCGCTGCCGCACAGTCATTCGTGTTCTGCAAAAGCTTGGCTTGGTAATGGGGCAACACTGTGTATCTCTCTCTGGCAGAGCCCGGCTGCCAAATTCGAAACGTCCAGCGATTGCGCCCACACGAAAGCTGCCAGCACGGAAAGCTGTAGCTGGTTTTCACTGTCCCTTGGAACTGCATTCGCTGCCGCACAGTCATTCGTGTTCTGCAAAAGCTTGGCTTGGTAATGGGGCAACACTGTGTATCTCTCTCTCTCGCAGAGCCCGGCTGCCAAATTCGAAACGTCCAGCGATTGCGCCCACACGAAAGCTGCCAGCACGGAAAGCTGTAGCTGGTTTTCACTGTCCCTTGGAACTGCATTCGCTGCCGCACAGTCATTCGTGTTCTGCAAAAGCTTGGCTTGGTAATGGGGCAACACTGTGTATCTCTCTCTGGCAGAGCCCGGCTGCCAAATTCGAAACGTCCAGCGATTGCGCCCACACGAAAGCTGCCAGCACGGAAAGCTGTAGCTGGTTTTCACTGTCCCTTGGAACTGCATTCGCTGCCGCACAGTCATTCGTGTTCTGCAAAAGCTTGGCTTGGTAATGGGGCAACACTGTGTATCTCTCTCTGGCAGAGCCCGGCTGCCAAATTCGAAACGTCCAGCGATTGCGCCCACACGAAAGCTGCCAGCACGGAAAGCTGTAGCTGGTTTTCACTGTCCCTTGGAACTGCATTCGCTGCCGCACAGTCATTCGTGTTCTGCAAAAGCTTGGCTTGGTAATGGGGCAACACTGTGTATCTCTCTCTGGCAGAGCCCGGCTGCCAAATTCGAAACGTCCAGCGATTGCGCCCACACGAAAGCTGCCAGCACGGAAAGCTGTAGCTGGTTTTCACTGTCCCTTGGAACTGCATTCGCTGCCGCACAGTCATTCGTGTTCTGCAAAAGCTTGGCTTGGTAATGGGGCAAGACTCTGTATCTCTCTCTCGCAGAGCCCGGCTGCCAAATTCGAAACGTCCAGCGATTGCGCCCACACGAAAGCTGCCAGCACGGAAAGCTGTAGCTGGTTTTCACTGTCCCTTGGAACTGCATTCGCTGCCGCACAGTCATTCGTGTTCTGCAAAAGCTTGGCTTGGTAATGGGGCAACACTGTGTATCTCTCTCTCGCAGAGCCCGGCTGCCAAATTCGAAACGTCCAGCGATTGCGCCCACACGAAAGCTGCCAGCACGGAAAGCTGTAGCTGGTTTTCACTGTCCCTTGGAACTGCATTCGCTGCCGCACAGTCATTCGTGTTCTGCAAAAGCTTGGCTTCGTAATGGGGCAACACTGTGTATCTCTCTCTGGCAGAGCCCAGCTGCCAAATTCGAAACGTCCAGCGATTGCGCCCACACGAAAGCTGCCAGCACGGAAAGCTCTAGCTGGTTTTCACTGTCCCTTGGAACTGCATTAGCTGCCGCACAGTCATTCGTGTTCTACAAAAGCTTGGCTTGGTAATGGGGCAACACTCTCTATCTCTCTCTGGCAGAGCCCGGCTGCCAAATTCGAAACGTCCAGCGATTGCGCCCACACGAAAGCTGCCAGCACAGAAAGATGTAGCTGGTTTTCACTGTCCCTTGGAACTGCATTCGCTGCCGCACAGTCATTCGTGTTCTGCAAAAGCTT
Source organism: Mycteria americana (assembly GCF_035582795.1). Lineage (NCBI taxonomy): Eukaryota > Metazoa > Chordata > Aves > Ciconiiformes > Ciconiidae > Mycteria > Mycteria americana. The sequence goes on from NC_134368.1 coordinate 68,342,130, forward strand.
GGCTTGGTAATGGGGCAACACTCTGTATCTCTCTCTCGCAGAGCCAGGCTGCCAAATTCGAAACGTCCAGCGATTGCGCCCACACGAAAGCTGCCAGCACGGAAAGCTGTAGCTGGTTTTTACTGTCCCTTGGAACTGCATTCGCTGCCGCACAGTCATTCGTGTTCTGCAAAAGCTTGGCTTGGTAATGGGGCAACACTGTGTATCTCTCTCTGGCAGAGCCCGGCTGCCAAATTCGAAACGTCCAGTGATTGCGCCCACACGAAAGCTGCCAGCACGGAAAGCTGTAGCTGGTTTTCACTGTCCCTTGGAACTGCATTCGCTGCCGCACAGTCATTCGTGTTCTGCAAAAGCTTGGCTTGGTAATGGGGCAACACTGTGTATCTCTCTCTCACAGAGCCCGGCTGCCAAATTCAAAACGTCCAGTGATTGCGCCCACAAGAAAACTGCCAGCACGGAAAGCTGTAGCTGGTTTTCACTGTCCCTTGGAACTGCATTCGCTGCCGCACAGTCATTCGTGTTCTGCAAAAGCTTGGCTTCGTAATGGGGCAACACTGTGTATCTCTGTCTCGCAGAGCCCGGCTGCCAAATTCGAAACGTCCAGCGATTGCGCCCACACGAAAGCTGCCAGCACGGAAAGCTGTAGCTGGTTTTCACTGTCCCTTGGAACTGCATTCGCTGCCGCACAGTCATTCGTGTTCTGCAAAAGCTTGGCTTGGTAATGGGGCAACACTGTGTATCTCTCTCTGGCAGAGCCCGGCTGCCAAATTCGAAACGTCCAGCGATTGCGCCCACACGAAAGCTGCCAGCACGGAAAGCTGTAGCTGGTTTTCACTGTCCCTTGGAACTGCATTCGCTGCCGCACAGTCATTCGTGTTCTGCAAAAGCTTGGCTTGGTAATGGGGCAACACTCTGTATCTCTCTCTGGCAGAGCCCGGCTGCCAAATTCGAAACGTCCAGCGATTGCGCCCACACGAAAGCTGCCAGCACAGAAAGCTGTAGCTGGTTTTCACTGTCCCTTGGAACTGCATTCGCTGCCGCACAGTCATTCGTGTTCTGCAAAAGCTTGGCTTGGTAATGGGGCAACACTGTGTATCTCTCTCTGGCAGAGCCCGGCTGCCAAATTCGAAACGTCCAGCGATTGCGCCCACACGAAAGCTGCCAGCACGGAAAGCTGTAGCTGGTTTTCACTGTCCCTTGGAACTGCATTCGCTGCCGCACAGTCATTCGTGTTCTGCAAAAGCTTGGCTTCGTAATGGGGCAACACTGTGTATCTCTCTCTGGCAGAGCCCGGCTGCCAAATTCGAAACGTCCAGCGATTGCGCCCACACGAAAGCTGCCAGCACGGAAAGCTGTAGCTGGTTTTCACTGTCCCTTGTAACTGCATTCGCTGCCGCACAGTCATTCGTGTTCTGCAAAAGCTTGGCTTGGTAATGGGGCAACACTCTGTATCTCTCTCTGGCAGAGCCCGGCTGCCAAATTCGAAACGTCCAGCGATTGCGCCCACACGAAAGCTGCCAGCACAGAAAGCTGTAGCTGGTTTTCACTGTCCCTTGGAACTGCATTCGCTGCCGCACAGTCATTCGTGTTCTGCAAAAGCTTGGCTTGGTAATGGGGCAACACTCTGTATCTCTCTCTGGCAGAGCCCGGCTGCCAAATTCGAAACGTCCAGCGATTGCGCCCACACGAAAGCTGCCAGCACGGAAAGCTGTAGCTGGTTTTCACTGTCCCTTGGAACTGCATTCGCTGCCGCACAGTCATTCGTGTTCTGCAAAAGCTTGGCTTGGTAATGGGGCAAGACTCTGTATTTCTCTCTGGCAGAGCCCGGCTGCCAAATTCGAAACGTCCAGCGATTGCGCCCACAAGAAAACTGCCAGCACGGAAAGCTGTAGCTGGTTTTCACTGTCCCTTGGAACTGCATTCGCTGCCGCACAGTCATTCGTGTTCTGCAAAAGCTTGGCTTGGTAATGGGGCAACACTGTGTATCTCTCTCTGGCAGAGCCCGGCTGCCAAATTCGAAACGTCCAGCGATTGCGCCCACACGAAAGCTGCCAGCACGGAAAGCTGTAGCTGGTTTTCACTGTCCCTTGGAACTGCATTCGCTGCCGCACAGTCATTCGTGTTCTGCAAAAGCTTGGCTTGGTAATGGGGCAACACTGTGTATCTCTCTCTGGCAGAGCCCGGCTGCCAAATTCGAAACGTCCAGCGATTGCGCCCACACGAAAGCTGCCAGCACGGAAAGCTGTAGCTGGTTTTCACTGTCCCTTGGAACTGCATTCGCTGCCGCACAGTCATTCGTGTTCTGCAAAAGCTTGGCTTGGTAATGGGGCAACACTGTGTATCTCTCTCTCTCGCAGAGCCCGGCTGCCAAATTCGAAACGTCCAGCGATTGCGCCCACACGAAAGCTGCCAGCACGGAAAGCTGTAGCTGGTTTTCACTGTCCCTTGGAACTGCATTCGCTGCCGCACAGTCATTCGTGTTCTGCAAAAGCTTGGCTTCGTAATGGGGCAAGACTCTGTATCTCTCTCTCGCAGAGCCCGGCTGCCAAATTCGAAACGTCCAGCGATTGCGCCCACACGAAAGCTGCCAGCACGGAAAGCTGTAGCTGGTTTTCACTGTCCCTTGGAACTGCATTCGCTGCCGCACAGTCATTCGTGTTCTGCAAAAGCTTGGCTTGGTAATGGGGCAACACTGTGTATCTCTCTCTCGCAGAGCCCGGCTGCCAAATTCGAAACGTCCAGCGATTGCGCCCACACGAAAGCTGCCAGCACGGAAAGCTGTAGCTGGTTTTCACTGTCCCTTGGAACTGCATTCGCTGCCGCACAGTCATTCGTGTTCTGCAAAAGCTTGGCTTCGTAATGGGGCAACACTGTGTATCTCTCTCTGGCAGAGCCCAGCTGCCAAATTCGAAACGTCCAGCGATTGCGCCCACACGAAAGCTGCCAGCACGGAAAGCTCTAGCTGGTTTTCACTGTCCCTTGGAACTGCATTAGCTGCCGCACAGTCATTCGTGTTCTACAAAAGCTTGGCTTGGTAATGGGGCAACACTCTCTATCTCTCTCTGGCAGAGCCCGGCTGCCAAATTCGAAACGTCCAGCGATTGCGCCCACACGAAAGCTGCCAGCACAGAAAGATGTAGCTGGTTTTCACTGTCCCTTGGAACTGCATTCGCTGCCGCACAGTCATTCGTGTTCTGCAAAAGCTTGGCTTGGTAATGGGGCAACACTCTGTATCTCTCTCTGGCAGAGCCAGGCTGCCAAATTCGAAACGTCCAGCGATTGCGCCCACACGAAAGCTGCCAGCACGGAAAGCTGTAGCTGGTTTTCACTGTCCCTTGGAACTGCATTCGCTGCCGCACAGTCATTCGTGTTCTGCAAAAGCTTGGCTTGGTAATGGGGCAACACTGTGTATCTCTCTCTGGCAGAGCCCGGCTGCCAAATTCGAAACGTCCAGTGATTGCGCCCACACGAAAGCTGCCAGCACGGAAAGCTGTAGCTGGTTTTCACTGTCCCTTGGAACTGCATTCGCTGCCGCACAGTCATTCGTGTTCTGCAAAAGCTTGGCTTGGTAATGGGGCAACACTGTGTATCTCTCTCTCACAGAGCCCGGCTGCCAAATTCAAAACGTCCAGTGATTGCGCCCACAAGAAAACTGCCAGCACGGAAAGCTGTAGCTGGTTTTCACTGTCCCTTGGAACTGCATTCGCTGCCGCACAGTCATTCGTGTTCTGCAAAAGCTTGGCTTCGTAATGGGGCAACACTGTGTATCTCTCTCTCGCAGAGCCCGGCTGCCAAATTCGAAACGTCCAGCGATTGCGCCCACACGAAAGCTGCCAGCACGGAAAGCTGTAGCTGGTTTTCACTGTCCCTTGGAACTGCATTCGCTGCCGCACAGTCATTCGTGTTCTGCAAAAGCTTGGCTTCGTAATGGGGCAACACTGTGTATCTCTCTCTCACAGAGCCCGGCTGCCAAATTCGAAACGTCCAGCGATTGCGCCAACACGAAAGCTGCCAGCACGGAAAGCTGTAGCTGGTTTTCACTGTCCCTTGGAACTGCATTCGCTGCCGCACAGTCATTCGTGTTCTGCAAAAGCTTGGCTTGGTAATGGGGCAACACTCTGTATCTCTCTCTGGCAGAGCCCGGCTGCCAAATTCGAAACGTCCAGCGATTGCGCCCACACGAAAGCTGCCAGCACAGAAAGCTGTAGCTGGTTTTCACTGTCCCTTGGAACTGCATTCGCTGCCGCACAGTCATTCGTTTTCTGCAAAAGCTTGGCTTGGTAATGGGGCAACACTGTGTATCTCTCTCTGGCAGAGCCCGGCTGCCAAATTCGAAACGTCCAGCGATTGCGCCCACACGAAAGCTGCCAGCACGGAAAGCTGTAGCTGGTTTTCACTGTCCCTTGGAACTGCATTCGCTGCCGCACAGTCATTCGTGTTCTGCAAAAGCTTGGCTTCGTAATGGGGCAACACTGTGTATCTCTCTCTGGCAGAGCCCGGCTGCCAAATTCGAAACGTCCAGCGATTGCGCCCACACGAAAGCTGCCAGCACGGAAAGCTGTAGCTGGTTTTCACTGTCCCTTGGAACTGCATTCGCTGCCGCACAGTCATTCGTGTTCTGCAAAAGCTTGGCTTGGTAATGGGGCAACACTGTGTATCTCTCTCTGGCAGAGCCCGGCTGCCAAATTCGAAACGTCCAGCGATTGCGCCCACACGAAAGCTGCCAGCACAGAAAGCTGTAGCTGGTTTTCACTGTCCCTTGGAACTGCATTCGCTGCCGCACAGTCATTCGTGTTCTGCAAAAGCTTGGCTTGGTAATGGGGCAACACTCTGTATCTCTCTCTGGCAGAGCCCGGCTGCCAAATTCGAAACGTCCAGCGATTGCGCCCACACGAAAGCTGCCAGCACGGAAAGCTGTAGCTGGTTTTCACTGTCCCTTGGAACTGCATTCGCTGCCGCACAGTCATTCGTGTTCTGCAAAAGCTTGGCTTGGTAATGGGGCAAGACTCTGTATTTCTCTCTGGCAGAGCCCGGCTGCCAAATTCGAAACGTCCAGCGATTGCGCCCACAAGAAAACTGCCAGCACGGAAAGCTGTAGCTGGTTTTCACTGTCCCTTGGAACTGCATTCGCTGCCGCACAGTCATTCGTGTTCTGCAAAAGCTTGGCTTGGTAATGGGGCAACACTGTGTATCTCTCTCTGGCAGAGCCCGGCTGCCAAATTCGAAACGTCCAGCGATTGCGCCCACACGAAAGCTGCCAGCACGGAAAGCTGTAGCTGGTTTTCACTGTCCCTTGGAACTGCATTCGCTGCCGCACAGTCATTCGTGTTCTGCAAAAGCTTGGCTTGGTAATGGGGCAACACTGTGTATCTCTCTCTGGCAGAGCCCGGCTGCCAAATTCGAAACGTCCAGCGATTGCGCCCACACGAAAGCTGCCAGCACGGAAAGCTGTAGCTGGTTTTCACTGTCCCTTGGAACTGCATTCGCTGCCGCACAGTCATTCGTGTTCTGCAAAAGCTTGGCTTGGTAATGGGGCAACACTGTGTATCTCTCTCTCTCGCAGAGCCCGGCTGCCAAATTCGAAACGTCCAGCGATTGCGCCCACACGAAAGCTGCCAGCACGGAAAGCTGTAGCTGGTTTTCACTGTCCCTTGGAACTGCATTCGCTGCCGCACAGTCATTCGTGTTCTGCAAAAGCTTGGCTTGGTAATGGGGCAACACTGTGTATCTCTCTCTGGCAGAGCCCGGCTGCCAAATTCGAAACGTCCAGCGATTGCGCCCACACGAAAGCTGCCAGCACGGAAAGCTGTAGCTGGTTTTCACTGTCCCTTGGAACTGCATTCGCTGCCGCACAGTCATTCGTGTTCTGCAAAAGCTTGGCTTGGTAATGGGGCAACACTCTGTATCTCTCTCTGGCAGAGCCCGGCTGCCAAATTCGAAACGTCCAGCGATTGCGCCCACACGAAAGCTGCCAGCACGGAAAGCTGTAGCTGGTTTTCACTGTCCCTTGGAACTGCATTCGCTGCCGCACAGTCATTCGTGTTCTGCAAAAGCTTGGCTTGGTAATGGGGCAACACTGTGTATCTCTCTCTGGCAGAGCCCGGCTGCCAAATTCGAAACGTCCAGCGATTGCGCCCACACGAAAGCTGCCAGCACGGAAAGCTGTAGCTGGTTTTCACTGTCCCTTGGAACTGCATTCGCTGCCGCACAGTCATTCGTGTTCTGCAAAAGCTTGGCTTGGTAATGGGGCAAGACTCTGTATCTCTCTCTCGCAGAGCCCGGCTGCCAAATTCGAAACGTCCAGCGATTGCGCCCACACGAAAGCTGCCAGCACGGAAAGCTGTAGCTGGTTTTCACTGTCCCTTGGAACTGCATTCGCTGCCGCACAGTCATTCGTGTTCTGCAAAAGCTTGGCTTGGTAATGGGGCAACACTGTGTATCTCTCTCTCGCAGAGCCCGGCTGCCAAATTCGAAACGTCCAGCGATTGCGCCCACACGAAAGCTGCCAGCACGGAAAGCTGTAGCTGGTTTTCACTGTCCCTTGGAACTGCATTCGCTGCCGCACAGTCATTCGTGTTCTGCAAAAGCTTGGCTTCGTAATGGGGCAACACTGTGTATCTCTCTCTGGCAGAGCCCAGCTGCCAAATTCGAAACGTCCAGCGATTGCGCCCACACGAAAGCTGCCAGCACGGAAAGCTCTAGCTGGTTTTCACTGTCCCTTGGAACTGCATTAGCTGCCGCACAGTCATTCGTGTTCTACAAAAGCTTGGCTTGGTAATGGGGCAACACTCTCTATCTCTCTCTGGCAGAGCCCGGCTGCCAAATTCGAAACGTCCAGCGATTGCGCCCACACGAAAGCTGCCAGCACAGAAAGATGTAGCTGGTTTTCACTGTCCCTTGGAACTGCATTCGCTGCCGCACAGTCATTCGTGTTCTGCAAAAGCTTGGCTTGGTAATGGGGCAACACTCTGTATCTCTCTCTGGCAGAGCCAGGCTGCCAAATTCGAAACGTCCAGCGATTGCGCCCACACGAAAGCTGCCAGCACGGAAAGCTGTAGCTGGTTTTCACTGTCCCTTGGAACTGCATTCGCTGCCGCACAGTCATTCGTGTTCTGCAAAAGCTTGGCTTGGTAATGGGGCAACACTGTGTATCTCTCTCTGGCAGAGCCCGGCTGCCAAATTCGAAACGTCCAGTGATTGCGCCCACACGAAAGCTGCCAGCACGGAAAGCTGTAGCTGGTTTTCACTGTCCCTTGGAACTGCATTCGCTGCCGCACAGTCATTCGTGTTCTGCAAAAGCTTGGCTTGGTAATGGGGCAACACTGTGTATCTCTCTCTCACAGAGCCCGGCTGCCAAATTCAAAACGTCCAGTGATTGCGCCCACAAGAAAACTGCCAGCACGGAAAGCTGTAGCTGGTTTTCACTGTCCCTTGGAACTGCATTCGCTGCCGCACAGTCATTCGTGTTCTGCAAAAGCTTGGCTTCGTAATGGGGCAACACTGTGTATCTCTCTCTCGCAGAGCCCGGCTGCCAAATTCGAAACGTCCAGCGATTGCGCCCACACGAAAGCTGCCAGCACGGAAAGCTGTAGCTGGTTTTCACTGTCCCTTGGAACTGCATTCGCTGCCGCACAGTCATTCGTGTTCTGCAAAAGCTTGGCTTCGTAATGGGGCAACACTGTGTATCTCTCTCTGGCAGAGCCCGGCTGCCAAATTCGAAACGTCCAGCGATTGCGCCCACACGAAAGCTGCCAGCACGGAAAGCTGTAGCTGGTTTTCACTGTCCCTTGGAACTGCATTCGCTGCCGCACAGTCATTCGTGTTCTGCAAAAGCTTGGCTTGGTAATGGGGCAACACTCTGTATCTCTCTCTGGCAGAGCCCGGCTGCCAAATTCGAAACGTCCAGCGATTGCGCCCACACGAAAGCTGCCAGCACAGAAAGCTGTAGCTGGTTTTCACTGTCCCTTGGAACTGCATTCGCTGCCGCACAGTCATTCGTGTTCTGCAAAAGCTTGGCTTGGTAATGGGGCAACACTGTGTATCTCTCTCTCGCAGAGCCCGGCTGCCAAATTCGAAACGTCCAGCGATTGCGCCCACACGAAAGCTGCCAGCACGGAAAGCTGTAGCTGGTTTTCACTGTCCCTTGGAACTGCATTCGCTGCCGCACAGTCATTCGTGTTCTGCAAAAGCTTGGCTTCGTAATGGGGCAACACTCTGTATCTCTCTCTGGCAGAGCCCGGCTGCCAAATTCGAAACGTCCAGCGATTGCGCCCACACGAAAGCTGCCAGCACGGAAAGCTGTAGCTGGTTTTCACTGTCCCTTGGAACTGCATTCGCTGCCGCACAGTCATTCGTGTTCTGCAAAAGCTTGGCTTGGTAATGGGGCAACACTCTGTATCTCTCTCTGGCAGAGCCCGGCTGCCAAATTCGAAACGTCCAGCGATTGCGCCCACACGAAAGCTGCCAGCACAGAAAGCTGTAGCTGGTTTTCACTGTCCCTTGGAACTGCATTCGCTGCCGCACAGTCATTCGTGTTCTGCAAAAGCTTGGCTTGGTAATGGGGCAACACTCTGTATCTCTCTCTGGCAGAGCCCGGCTGCCAAATTCGAAACGTCCAGCGATTGCGCCCACACGAAAGCTGCCAGCACGGAAAGCTGTAGCTGGTTTTCACTGTCCCTTGGAACTGCATTCGCTGCCGCACAGTCATTCGTGTTCTGCAAAAGCTTGGCTTGGTAATGGGGCAAGACTCTGTATTTCTCTCTGGCAGAGCCTGGCTGCCAAATTCGAAACGTCCAGCGATTGCGCCCACAAGAAAACTGCCAGCACGGAAAGCTGTAGCTGGTTTTCACTGTCCCTTGGAACTGCATTCGCTGCCGCACAGTCATTCGTGTTCTGCAAAAGCTTGGCTTGGTAATGGGGCAACACTGTGTATCTCTCTCTGGCAGAGCCCGGCTGCCAAATTCGAAACGTCCAGCGATTGCGCCCACACGAAAGCTGCCAGCACGGAAAGCTGTAGCTGGTTTTCACTGTCCCTTGGAACTGCATTCGCTGCCGCACAGTCATTCGTGTTCTGCAAAAGCTTGGCTTGGTAATGGGGCAACACTGTGTATCTCTCTCTGGCAGAGCCCGGCTGCCAAATTCGAAACGTCCAGCGATTGCGCCCACACGAAAGCTGCCAGCACGGAAAGCTATAGCTGGTTTTCACTGTCCCTTGGAACTGCATTCGCTGCCGCACAGTCATTTGTGTTCTGCAAAAGCTTGGCTTGGTAATGGGGCAACACTCTGTATCTCTCTCTCGCAGAGCCCGGCTGCCAAATTTGAAACGTCCAGCGATTGCGCCCACACGAAAGCTGCCAGCACGGAAAGCTGTAGCTGGTTTTCACTCTCCCTTGGAACTGCATTCGCTGCCGCACAGTCATTCGTGTTCTGCAAAAGCTTGGCTTGGTAATGGGGCAACACTGTGTATCTCTCTCTCGCAGAGCCCGGCTGCCAAATTCGAAACGTCCAGCGATTGCGCCCACACGAAAGCTGCCAGCACGGAAAGCTGTAGCTGGTTTTCACTGTCCCTTGGAACTGCATTCGCTGCCGCACAGTCATTCGTGTTCTGCAAAAGCTTGGCTTGGTAATGGGGCAACACTGTGTATCTCTCTCTCACAGAGCCCGGCTGCCAAATTCAAAACGTCCAGTGATTGCGCCCACAAGAAAACTGCCAGCACGGAAAGCTGTAGCTGGTTTTCACTGTCCCTTGGAACTGCATTCGCTGCCGCACACTCATTCGTGTTCTGCAAAAGCTTGGCTTCGTAATGGGGCAACACTGTGTATCTCTCTCTCGCAGAGCCCGGCTGCCAAATTCGAAACGTCCAGCGATTGCGCCCACACGAAAGCTGCCAGCACGGAAAGCTGTAGCTGGTTTTCACTGTCCCTTGGAACTGCATTCGCTGCCGCACAGTCATTCGTGTTCTGCAAAAGCTTGGCTTCGTAATGGGGCAACACTGTGTATCTCTCTCTGGCAGAGCCCGGCTGCCAAATTCGAAACGTCCAGCGACTGCACCCACACGAAAGCTGCCAGCACGGAAAGCTGTAGCTGGTTTTCACTGTCCCTTGGAACTGCATTCGCTGCCGCACAGTCATTCGTGTTCTGCAAAAGCTTGGCTTGGTAATGGGGCAACACTCTGTATCTCTCTCTGGCAGAGCCCGGCTGCCAAATTCGAAACGTCCAGCGATTGCGCCCACACGAAAGCTGCCAGCACGGAAAGCTGTAGCTGGTTTTCACTGTCCCTTGGAACTGCATTCGCTGCCGCACAGTCATTCGTGTTCTGCAAAAGCTTGGCTTGGTAATGGGGCAACACTCTGTATCTCTCTCTGGCCGAGCCCGGCTGCCAAATTCGAAACGTCCAGCGATTGCGCCCACACGAAAGCTGCCAGCACAGAAAGCTGTAGCTGGTTTTCACTGTCCCTTGGAACTGCATTCGCTGCCGCACAGTCATTCGTGTTCTGCAAAAGCTTGGCTTGGTAATGGGGCAACACTCTGTATCTCTCTGTGGCAGAGCCCGGCTGCCAAATTCGAAACGTCCAGCGATTGCGCCCACACGAAAGCTGCCAGCACGGAAAGCTGTAGCTGGTTTTCACTGTCCCTTGGAACTGCATTCGCTGCCGCACAGTCATTCGTGTTCTGCAAAAGCTTGGCTTGGTAATGGGGCAAGACTCTGTATTTCTCTCTGGCAGAGCCCGGCTGCCAAATTCGAAACGTCCAGCGATTGCGCCCACAAGAAAACTGCCAGCACGGAAAGCTGTAGCTGGTTTTCACTGTCCCTTGGAACTGCATTCGCTGCCGCACAGTCATTCGTGTTCTGCAAAAGCTTGGCTTGGTAATGGGGCAACACTGTGTATCTCTCTCTGGCAGAGCCCGGCTGCCAAATTCGAAACGTCCAGCGATTGCGCCCACACGAAAGCTGCCAGCACGGAAAGCTGTAGCTGGTTTTCACTGTCCCTTGGAACTGCATTCGCTGCCGCACAGTCATTCGTGTTCTGCAAAAGCTTGGCTTGGTAATGGGGCAACACTGTGTATCTCTCTCTGGCAGAGCCCGGCTGCCAAATTCGAAACGTCCAGCGATTGCGCCCACACGAAAGCTGCCAGCACGGAAAGCTGTAGCTGGTTTTCACTGTCCCTTGGAACTGCATTCGCTGCCGCACAGTCATTCGTGTTCTGCAAAAGCTTGGCTTGGTAATGGGGCAACACTGTGTATCTCTCTCTCTCGCAGAGCCCGGCTGCCAAATTCGAAACGTCCAGCGATTGCGCCCACACGAAAGCTGCCAGCACGGAAAGCTGTAGCTGGTTTTCACTGTCCCTTGGAACTGCATTCGCTGCCGCACAGTCATTCGTGTTCTGCAAAAGCTTGGCTTCGTAATGGGGCAACACTCTGTATCTCTCTCTCGCAGAGCCCGGCTGCCAAATTCGAAACGTCCAGCGATTGCGCCCACACGAAAGCTGCCAGCACGGAAAGCTGTAGCTGGTTTTCACTGTCCCTTGGAACTGCATTCGCTGCCGCACAGTCATTCGTGTTCTGCAAAAGCTTGGCTTCGTAATGGGGCAACACTCTGTATCTCTCTCTGGCAGAGCCCGGCTGCCAAATTCGAAACGTCCAGCGATTGCGCCCACACGAAAGCTGCCAGCACGGAAAGCTGTAGCTGGTTTTCACTGTCCCTTGGAACTGCATTCGCTGCCGCACAGTCATTCGTGTTCTGCAAAAGCTTGGCTTGGTAATGGGGCAACACTGTGTATCTCTCTCTGGCAGAGCCCGGCTGCCAAATTCGAAACGTCCAGCGATTGCGCCCACACGAAAGCTGCCAGCACGGAAAGCTATAGCTGGTTTTCACTGTCCCTTGGAACTGCATTCGCTGCCGCACAGTCATTCGTGTTCTGCAAAAGCTTGGCTTGGTAATGGGGCAACACTCTGTATCTCTCTCTCGCAGAGCCCGGCTGCCAAATTCGAAACGTCCAGCGATTGCGCCCACACGAAAGCTGCCAGCACGGAAAGCTGTAGCTGGTTTTCACTGTCCCTTGGAACTGCATTCGCTGCCGCACAGTCATTCGTGTTCTGCAAAAGCTTGGCTTGGTAATGGGGCAACACTCTGTATCTCTCTCTCTCGCAGAGCCCGGCTGCCAAATTCGAAACGTCCAGCGATTGCGCCCACACGAAAGCTGCCAGCACGGAAAGCTGTAGCTGGTTTTCACTGTCCCTTGGAACTGCATTCGCTGCCGCACAGTCATTCGTGTTCTGCAAAAGCTTGGCTTGGTAATGGGGCAACACTGTGTATCTCTCTCTGGCAGAGCCCGGCTGCCAAATTCGAAACGTCCAGCGATTGCGCCCACACGAAAGCTGCCAGCACGGAAAGCTGTAGCTGGTTTTCACTGTCCCTTGGAACTGCATTCGCTGCCGCACAGCCATTCGTGTTCTGCAAAAGCTTGGCTTGGTAATGGGGCAACACTGTGTATCTCTCTCTGGCAGAGCCCGGCTGCCAAATTCGAAACGTCCAGCGATTGCGCCCACACGAAAGCTGCCAGCACGGAAAGCTGTAGCTGGTTTTCACTGTCCCTTGGAACTGCATTCGCTGCCGCACAGTCATTCGTGTTCTGCAAAAGCTTGGCTTGGTAATGGGGCAACACTGTGTATCTCTCTCTCTCGCAGAGCCCGGCTGCCAAATTCGAAACGTCCAGCGATTGCGCCCACACGAAAGCTGCCAGCACGGAAAGCTGTAGCTGGTTTTCACTGTCCCTTGGAACTGCATTCGCTGCCGCACAGTCATTCGTGTTCTGCAAAAGCTTGGCTTCGTAATGGGGCAACACTCTGTATCTCTCTCTCGCAGAGCCCGGCTGCCAAATTCGAAACGTCCAGCGATTGCGCCCACACGAAAGCTGCCAGCACGGAAAGCTGTAGCTGGTTTTCACTGTCCCTTGGAACTGCATTCGCTGCCGCACAGTCATTCGTGTTCTGCAAAAGCTTGGCTTGGTAATGGGGCAACACTCTGTATCTCTCTCTGGCAGAGCCCGGCTGCCAAATTCGAAACGTCCAGCGATTGCGCCCACATGAAAGCTGCCAGCACGGAAAGCTGTAGCTGGTTTTCACTGTCCCTTGGAACTGCATTCGCTGCCGCACAGTCATTCGTGTTCTGCAAAAGCTTGGCTTGGTAATGGGGCAACACTGTGTATCTCTCTCTGGCAGAGCCTGGCTGCCAAATTCGAAACGTCCAGCGATTGCGCCCACACGAAAGCTGCCAGCACGGAAAGCTGTAGCTGGTTTTCACTGTCCCTTGGAACTGCATTCGCTGCCGCACAGTCATTCGTGTTCTGCAAAAGCTTGGCTTGGTAATGGGGCAAGACTCTGTATCTCTCTCTCGCAGAGCCCGGCTGCCAAATTCGAAACGTCCAGCGATTGCGCCCACACGAAAGCTGCCAGCACGGAAAGCTGTAGCTGGTTTTCACTGTCCCTTGGAACTGCATTCGCTGCCGCACAGTCATTCGTGTTCTGCAAAAGCTTGGCTTGGTAATGGGGCAACACTGTGTATCTCTCTCTGGCAGAGCCCGGCTGCCAAATTCGAAACGTCCAGCGATTGCGCCCACACGAAAGCTGCCAGCACGGAAAGCTGTAGCTGGTTTTCACTGTCCCTTGGAACTGCATTCGCTGCCGCACAGTCATTCGTGTTCTGCAAAAGCTTGGCTTCGTAATGGGGCAACACTGTGTATCTCTCTCTGGCAGAGCCCGGCTGCCAAATTCGAAACGTCCAGCGATTGCGCCCACACGAAAGCTGCCAGCACGGAAAGCTGTAGCTGGTTTTCACTGTCCCTTGGAACTGCATTCGCTGCCGCACAGTCATTCGTGTTCTGCAAAAGCTTGGCTTGGTAATGGGGCAACACTGTGTATCTCTCTCTGGCAGAGCCCGGCTGCCAAATTCGAAACGTCCAGCGATTGCGCCCACACGAAAGCTGCCAGCACGGAAAGCTGTAGCTGGTTTTCACTGTCCCTTGGAACTGCATTCGCTGCCGCACAGTCATTTGTGTTCTGCAAAAGCTTGGCTTGGTAATGGGGCAACACTCTGTATCTCTCTCTGGCAGAGCCCGGCTGCCAAATTCGAAACGTCCAGCGATTGCGCCCACACGAAAGCTGCCAGCACGGAAAGCTGTAGCTGGTTTTCACTGTCCCTTGGAACTGCATTCGCTGCCGCACAGTCATTCGTGTTCTGCAAAAGCTTGGCTTGGTAATGGGGCAACACTGTGTATCTCTCTCTGGCAGAGCCCGGCTGCCAAATTCGAAACGTCCAGTGATTGCGCCCACACGAAAGCTGCCAGAACGGAAAGCTGTAGCTGGTTTTCACTGTCCCTTGGAACTGCATTCGCTGCCGCACAGTCATTCGTGTTCTGCAAAAGCTTGGCTTGGTAATGGGGCAACACTGTGTATCTCTCTCTCACAGAGCCCGGCTGCCAAATTCAAAACGTCCAGTGATTGCTCCCACAAGAAAACTGCCAGCACGGAAAGCTGTAGCTGGTTTTCACTGTCCCTTGGAACTGCATTCGCTGCCGCACAGTCATTCGTGTTCTGCAAAAGCTTGGCTTCGTAATGGGGCAACACTGTGTATCTCTCTCTCGCAGAGCCCGGCTGCCAAATTCGAAACGTCCAGCGATTGCGCCCACACGAAAGCTGCCAGCACGGAAAGCTGTAGCTGGTTTTCACTGTCCCTTGGAACTGCATTCGCTGCCGCACAGTCATTCGTGTTCTGCAAAAGCTTGGCTTGGTAATGGGGCAACACTGTGTATCTCTCTCTGGCAGAGCCCGGCTGCCAAATTCGAAACGTCCAGCGATTGCACCCACACGAAAGCTGCCAGCACGGAAAGCTGTAGCTGGTTTTCACTGTCCCTTGGAACTGCATTCGCTGCCGCACAGTCATTCGTGTTCTGCAAAAGCTTGGCTTGGTAATGGGGCAACACTCTGTATCTCTCTCTGGCAGAGCCCGGCTGCCAAATTCGAAACGTCCAGCGATTGCGCCCACACGAAAGCTGCCAGCACAGAAAGCTGTAGCTGGTTTTCACTGTCCCTTGGAACTGCATTCGCTGCCGCACAGTCATTCGTGTTCTGCAAAAGCTTGGCTTCGTAATGGGGCAACACTGTGTATCTCTCTCTGGCAGAGCCCGGCTGCCAAATTCAAAACGTCCAGCGATTGCGCCCACACGAAAGCTGCCAGCACGGAAAGCTGTAGCTGGTTTTCACTGTCCCTTGGAACTGCATTCGCTGCCGCACAGTCATTCGTGTTCTGCAAAAGCTTGGCTTCGTAATGGGGCAACACTGTGTATCTCTCTCTGGCAGAGCCCGGCTGCCAAATTCGAAACGTCCAGCGATTGCGCCCACACGAAAGCTGCCAGCACGGAAAGCTGTAGCTGGTTTTCACTGTCCCTTGGAACTGCATTCGCTGCCGCACAGTCATTCGTGTTCTGCAAAAGCTTGGCTTGGTAATGGGGCAACACTCTGTATCTCTCTCTGGCAGAGCCCGGCTGCCAAATTCGAAACGTCCAGCGATTGCGCCCACACGAAAGCTGCCAGCACGGAAAGCTGTAGCTGGTTTTCACTGTCCCTTGGAACTGCATTCGCTGCCGCACAGTCATTCGTGTTCTGCAAAAGCTTGGCTTGGTAATGGGGCAACACTCTGTATCTCTCTGTGGCAGAGCCCGGCTGCCAAATTCGAAACGTCCAGCAATTGCGCCCACACGAAAGCTGCCAGCACGGAAAGCTGTAGCTGGTTTTCACTGTCCCTTGGAACTGCATTCGCTGCCGCACAGTCATTCGTGTTCTGCAAAAGCTTGGCTTGGTAATGGGGCAAGACTCTGTATTTCTCTCTGGCAGAGCCCGGCTGCCAAATTCGAAACGTCCAGCGATTGCGCCCACAAGAAAACTGCCAGCACGGAAAGCTGTAGCTGGTTTTCACTGTCCCTTGGAACTGCATTCGCTGCCGCACAGTCATTCGTGTTCTGCAAAAGCTTGGCTTGGTAATGGGGCAACACTGTGTATCTCTCTCTCACAGAGCCCGGCTGCCAAATTCGAAACGTCCAGCGATTGCGCCCACACGAAAGCTGCCAGCACGGAAAGCTGTAGCTGGTTTTCACTGTCCCTTGGAACTGCATTCGCTGCCGCACAGTCATTCGTGTTCTGCAAAAGCTTGGCTTGGTAATGGGGCAACACTGTGTATCTCTCTCTGGCAGAGCCCGGCTGCCAAATTCGAAACGTCCAGCGATTGCGCCCACACGAAAGCTGCCAGCACGGAAAGCTGTAGCTGGTTTTCACTGTCCCTTGGAACTGCATTCGCTGCCGCACAGTCATTCGTGTTCTGCAAAAGCTTGGCTTGGTAATGGGGCAACACTGTGTATCTCTCTCTGGCAGAGCCCGGCTGCCAAATTCGAAACGTCCAGCGATTGCGCCCACACGAAAGCTGCCAGCACGGAAAGCTGTAGCTGGTTTTCACTGTCCCTTGGAACTGCATTCGCTGCCGCACAGTCATTCGTGTTCTGCAAAAGCTTGGCTTGGTAATGGGGCAAGACTCTGTATCTCTCTCTCGCAGAGCCCGGCTGCCAAATTCGAAACGTCCAGCGATTGCGCCCACACGAAAGCTGCCAGCACGGAAAGCTGTAGCTGGTTTTCACTGTCCCTTGGAACTGCATTCGCTGCCGCACAGTCATTCGTGTTCTGCAAAAGCTTGGCTTCGTAATGGGGCAACACTGTGTATCTCTCTCTCGCAGAGCCCGGCTGCCAAATTCGAAACGTCCAGCGATTGCGCCCACACGAAAGCTGCCAGCACGGAAAGCTGTAGCTGGTTTTCACTGTCCCTTGGAACTGCATTCGCTGCCGCACAGTCATTCGTGTTCTGCAAAAGCTTGGCTTGGTAATGGGGCAACACTCTGTATCTCTCTCTGGCAGAGCCCGGCTGCCAAATTCGAAACGTCCAGCGATTGCGCCCACACGAAAGCTGCCAGCACAGAAAGCTGTAGCTGGTTTTCACTGTCCCTTGGAACTGCATTCGCTGCCGCACAGTCATTCGTGTTCTGCAAAAGCTTGGCTTGGTAATGGGGCAACACTCTGTATCTCTCTGTGGCAGAGCCCGGCTGCCAAATTCGAAACGTCCAGCGATTGCGCCCACACGAAAGCTGCCAGCACGGAAAGCTGTAGCTGGTTTTCACTGTCCCTTGGAACTGCATTCGCTGCCGCACAGTCATTCGTGTTCTGCAAAAGCTTGGCTTGGTAATGGGGCAAGACTCTGTATTTCTCTCTGGCAGAGCCCGGCTGCCAAATTCGAAACGTCCAGCGATTGCGCCCACAAGAAAACTGCCAGCACGGAAAGCTGTAGCTGGTTTTCACTGTCCCTTGGAACTGCATTCGCTGCCGCACAGTCATTCGTGTTCTGCAAAAGCTTGGCTTGGTAATGGGGCAACACTCTGTATCTCTCTCTCACAGAGCCCGGCTGCCAAATTCGAAACGTCCAGCGATTGCGCCCACACGAAAGCTGCCAGCACGGAAAGCTGTAGCTGGTTTTCACTGTCCCTTGGAACTGCATTCGCTGCCGCACAGTCATTCGTGTTCTGCAAAAGCTTGGCTTGGTAATGGGGCAACACTGTGTATCTCTCTCTGGCAGAGCCCGGCTGCCAAATTCGAAACGTCCAGTGATTGCGCCCACACGAAAGCTGCCAGCACGGAAAGCTGTAGCTGGTTTTCACTGTCCCTTGGAACTGCATTCGCTGCCGCACAGTCATTCGTGTTCTGCAAAAGCTTGGCTTGGTAATGGGGCAACACTGTGTATCTCTCTCTGGCAGAGCCCGGCTGCCAAATTCAAAACGTCCAGTGATTGCGCCCACAAGAAAACTGCCAGCACGGAAAGCTGTAGCTGGTTTTCACTGTCCCTTGGAACTGCATTCGCTGCCGCACAGTCATTCGTGTTCTGCAAAAGCTTGGCTTCGTAATGGGGCAACACTGTGTATCTCTCTCTCGCAGAGCCCGGCTGCCAAATTCGAAACGTCCAGCGATTGCGCCCACACGAAAGCTGCCAGCACGGAAAGCTGTAGCTGGTTTTCACTGTCCCTTGGAACTGCATTCGCTGCCGCACAGTCATTCGTGTTCTGCAAAAGCTTGGCTTGGTAATGGGGCAACACTGTGTATCTCTCTCTGGCAGAGCCCGGCTGCCAAATTCGAAACGTCCAGCGATTGCACCCACACGAAAGCTGCCAGCACGGAAAGCTGTAGCTGGTTTTCACTGTCCCTTGGAACTGCATTCGCTGCCGCACAGTCATTCGTGTTCTGCAAAAGCTTGGCTTGGTAATGGGGCAACACTCTGTATCTCTCTCTGGCAGAGCCCGGCTGCCAAATTCGAAACGTCCAGCGATTGCGCCCACACGAAAGCTGCCAGCACAGAAAGCTGTAGCTGGTTTTCACTGTCCCTTGGAACTGCATTCGCTGCCGCACAGTCATTCGTGTTCTGCAAAAGCTTGGCTTCGTAATGGGGCAACACTGTGTATCTCTCTCTGGCAGAGCCCGGCTGCCAAATTCGAAACGTCCAGCGATTGCGCCCACACGAAAGCTGCCAGCACGGAAAGCTGTAGCTGGTTTTCACTGTCCCTTGGAACTGCATTCGCTGCCGCACAGTCATTCGTGTTCTGCAAAAGCTTGGCTTCGTAATGGGGCAACACTGTGTATCTCTCTCTGGCAGAGCCCGGCTGCCAAATTCGAAACGTCCAGCGATTGCGCCCACACGAAAGCTGCCAGCACGGAAAGCTGTAGCTGGTTTTCACTGTCCCTTGGAACTGCATTCGCTGCCGCACAGTCATTCGTGTTCTGCAAAAGCTTGGCTTGGTAATGGGGCAACACTCTGTATCTCTCTCTGGCAGAGCCCGGCTGCCAAATTCGAAACGTCCAGCGATTGCGCCCACACGAAAGCTGCCAGCACGGAAAGCTGTAGCTGGTTTTCACTGTCCCTTGGAACTGCATTCGCTGCCGCACAGTCATTCGTGTTCTGCAAAAGCTTGGCTTGGTAATGGGGCAACACTCTGTATCTCTCTGTGGCACAGCCCGGCTGCCAAATTCGAAACGTCCAGCGATTGCGCCCACACGAAAGCTGCCAGCACGGAAAGCTGTAGCTGGTTTTCACTGTCCCTTGGAACTGCATTCGCTGCCGCACAGTCATTCGTGTTCTGCAAAAGCTTGGCTTGGTAATGGGGCAAGACTCTGTATTTCTCTCTGGCAGAGCCCGGCTGCCAAATTCGAAACGTCCAGCGATTGCGCCCACAAGAAAACTGCCAGCACGGAAAGCTGTAGCTGGTTTTCACTGTCCCTTGGAACTGCATTCGCTGCCGCACAGTCATTCGTGTTCTGCAAAAGCTTGGCTTGGTAATGGGGCAACACTGTGTATCTCTCTCTCACAGAGCCCGGCTGCCAAATTCGAAACGTCCAGCGATTGCGCCCACACGAAAGCTGCCAGCACGGAAAGCTGTAGCTGGTTTTCACTGTCCCTTGGAACTGCATTCGCTGCCGCACAGTCATTCGTGTTCTGCAAAAGCTTGGCTTGGTAATGGGGCAACACTGTGTATCTCTCTCTGGCAGAGCCCGGCTGCCAAATTCGAAACGTCCAGCGATTGCGCCCACACGAAAGCTGCCAGCACGGAAAGCTGTAGCTGGTTTTCACTGTCCCTTGGAACTGCATTCGCTGCCGCACAGTCATTCGTGTTCTGCAAAAGCTTGGCTTGGTAATGGGGCAACACTGTGTATCTCTCTCTGGCAGAGCCCGGCTGCCAAATTCGAAACGTCCAGCGATTGCGCCCACACGAAAGCTGCCAGCACGGAAAGCTGTAGCTGGTTTTCACTGTCCCTTGGAACTGCATTCGCTGCCGCACAGTCATTCGTGTTCTGCAAAAGCTTGGCTTGGTAATGGGGCAAGACTCTGTATCTCTCTCTCGCAGAGCCCGGCTGCCAAATTCGAAACGTCCAGCGATTGCGCCCACACGAAAGCTGCCAGCACGGAAAGCTGTAGCTGGTTTTCACTGTCCCTTGGAACTGCATTCGCTGCCGCACAGTCATTCGTGTTCTGCAAAAGCTTGGCTTGGTAATGGGGCAACACTGTGTATCTCTCTCTCGCAGAGCCCGGCTGCCAAATTCGAAACGTCCAGCGATTGCGCCCACACGAAAGCTGCCAGCACGGAAAGCTGTAGCTGGTTTTCACTGTCCCTTGGAACTGCATTCGCTGCCGCACAGTCATTCGTGTTCTGCAAAAGCTTGGCTTGGTAATGGGGCAACACTCTGTATCTCTCTCTGGCAGAGCCCGGCTGCCAAATTCGAAACGTCCAGCGATTGCGCCCACACGAAAGCTGCCAGCACAGAAAGCTGTAGCTGGTTTTCACTGTCCCTTGGAACTGCATTCGCTGCCGCACAGTCATTCGTGTTCTGCAAAAGCTTGGCTTGGTAATGGGGCAACACTGTGTATCTCTCTGTGGCAGAGCCCGGCTGCCAAATTCGAAACGTCCAGCGATTGCGCCCACACGAAAGCTGCCAGCACGGAAAGCTGTAGCTGGTTTTCACTGTCCCTTGGAACTGCATTCGCTGCCGCACAGTCATTCGTGTTCTGCAAAAGCTTGGCTTGGTAATGGGGCAAGACTCTGTATTTCTCTCTGGCAGAGCCCGGCTGCCAAATTCGAAACGTCCAGCGATTGCGCCCACAAGAAAACTGCCAGCACGGAAAGCTGTAGCTGGTTTTCACTGTCCCTTGGAACTGCATTCGCTGCCGCACAGTCATTCGTGTTCTGCAAAAGCTTGGCTTGGTAATGGGGCAACACTCTGTATCTCTCTCTCACAGAGCCCGGCTGCCAAATTCGAAACGTCCAGCGATTGCGCCCACACGAAAGCTGCCAGCACGGAAAGCTGTAGCTGGTTTTCACTGTCCCTTGGAACTGCATTCGCTGCCGCACAGTCATTCGTGTTCTGCAAAAGCTTGGCTTGGTAATGGGGCAACACTCTGTATCTCTCTCTGGCAGAGCCCGGCTGCCAAATTCGAAACGTCAGCGATTGCGCCCACAAGAAAACTGCCAGCACGGAAAGCTGTAGCTGGTTTTCACTGTCCCTTGGAACTGCATTCGCTGCCGCACAGTCATTCGTGTTCTGCAAAAGCTTGGCTTGGTAATGGGGCAACACTGTGTATCTCTCTCTGGCAGAGCCCGGCTGCCAAATTCGAAACGTCCAGCGATTGCGCCCACACGAAAGCTGCCAGCACGGAAAGCTGTAGCTGGTTTTCACTGTCCCTTGGAACTGCATTCGCTGCCGCACAGTCATTCGTGTTCTGCAAAAGCTTGGCTTGGTAATGGGGCAACACTGTGTATCTCTCTCTGGCAGAGCCCGGCTGCCAAATTCGAAACGTCCAGCGATTGCGCCCACACGAAAGCTGCCAGCACGGAAAGCTGTAGCTGGTTTTCACTGTCCCTTGGAACTGCATTCGCTGCCGCACAGTCATTCGTGTTCTGCAAAAGCTTGGCTTGGTAATGGGGCAACACTGTGTATCTCTCTCTCTCGCAGAGCCCGGCTGCCAAATTCGAAACGTCCAGCGATTGCGCCCACACGAAAGCTGCCAGCACGGAAAGCTGTAGCTGGTTTTCACTGTCCCTTGGAACTGCATTCGCTGCCGCACAGTCATTCGTGTTCTGCAAAAGCTTGGCTTCGTAATGGGGCAACACTGTGTATCTCTCTCTCGCAGAGCCCGGCTGCCAAATTCGAAACGTCCAGCGATTGCGCCCACACGAAAGCTGCCAGCACGGAAAGCTGTAGCTGGTTTTCACTGTCCCTTGGAACTGCATTCGCTGCCGCACAGTCATTCGTGTTCTGCAAAAGCTTGGCTTGGTAATGGGGCAACACTCTGTATCTCTCTCTCGCAGAGCCCGGCTGCCAAATTCGAAACGTCCAGCGATTGCGCCCACACGAAAGCTGCCAGCACGGAAAGCTGTAGCTGGTTTTCACTGTCCCTTGGAACTGCATTCGCTGCCGCACAGTCATTCGTGTTCTGCAAAAGCTTGGCTTGGTAATGGGGCAACACTGTGTATCTCTCTCTGGCAGAGCCCGGCTGCCAAATTCGAAACGTCCAGCGATTGCGCCCACACGAAAGCTGCCAGCACGGAAAGCTGTAGCTGGTTTTCACTGTCCCTTGGAACTGCATTCGCTGCCGCACAGTCATTCGTGTTCTGCAAAAGCTTGGCTTGGTAATGGGGCAAGACTCTGTATCTCTCTCTCGCAGAGCCCGGCTGCCAAATTCGAAACGTCCAGCGATTGCGCCCACACGAAAGCTGCCAGCACGGAAAGCTGTAGCTGGTTTTCACTGTCCCTTGGAACTGCATTCGCTGCCGCACAGTCATTCGTGTTCTGCAAAAGCTTGGCTTGGTAATGGGGCAACACTCTGTATCTCTCTCTCGCAGAGCCCGGCTGCCAAATTCGAAACGTCCAGCGATTGCGCCCACACGAAAGCTGCCAGCACGGAAAGCTGTAGCTGGTTTTCACTGTCCCTTGGAACTGCATTCGCTGCCGCACAGTCATTCGTGTTCTGCAAAAGCTTGGCTTGGTAATGGGGCAACACTGTGTATCTCTCTCTGGCAGAGCCCAGCTGCCAAATTCGAAACGTCCAGCGATTGCGCCCACACGAAAGCTGCCAGCACGGAAAGCTCTAGCTGGTTTTCACTGTCCCTTGGAACTGCATTAGCTGCCGCACAGTCATTCGTGTTCTACAAAAGCTTGGCTTGGTAATGGGGCAACACTCTGTATCTCTCTCTGGCAGAGCCCGGCTGCCAAATTCGAAACGTCCAGCGATTGCGCCCACACGAAAGCTGCCAGCACAGAAAGCTGTAGCTGGTTTTCACTGTCCCTTGGAACTGCATTCGCTGCCGCACAGTCATTCGTGTTCTGCAAAAGCTTGGCTTGGTAATGGGGCAACACTCTGTATCTCTCTCTGGCAGAGCCAGGCTGCCAAATTCGAAACGTCCAGCGATTGCGCCCACACGAAAGCTGCCAGCACGGAAAGCTGTAGCTGGTTTTCACTGTCCCTTGGAACTGCATTCGCTGCCGCACAGTCATTCGTGTTCTGCAAAAGCTTGGCTTGGTAATGGGGCAACACTGTGTATCTCTCTCTGGCAGAGCCCGGCTGCCAAATTCGAAACGTCCAGTGATTGCGCCCACACGAAAGCTGCCAGCACGGAAAGCTGTAGCTGGTTTTCACTGTCCCTTGGAACTGCATTCGCTGCCGCACAGTCATTCGTGTTCTGCAAAAGCTTGGCTTGGTAATGGGGCAACACTGTGTATCTCTCTCTCACAGAGCCCGGCTGCCAAATTCAAAACGTCCAGCGATTGCGCCCACAAGAAAACTGCCAGCACGGAAAGCTGTAGCTGGTTTTCACTGTCCCTTGGAACTGCATTCGCTGCCGCACAGTCATTCGTGTTCTGCAAAAGCTTGGCTTGGTAATGGGGCAACACTCTGTATCTCTCTCTCGCAGAGCCCGGCTGCCAAATTCGAAACGTCCAGCGATTGCGCCCACACGAAAGCTGCCAGCACGGAAAGCTGTAGCTGGTTTTCACTGTCCCTTGGAACTGCATTCGCTGCCGCACAGTCATTCGTGTTCTGCAAAAGCTTGGCTTCGTAATGGGGCAACACTGTGTATCTCTCTCTGGCAGAGCCCGGCTGCCAAATTCGAAACGTCCAGCGATTGCGCCCACACGAAAGCTGCCAGCACGGAAAGCTGTAGCTGGTTTTCACTGTCCCTTGGAACTGCATTCGCTGCCGCACAGTCATTCGTGTTCTGCAAAAGCTTGGCTTGGTAATGGGGCAACACTCTGTATCTCTCTCTGGCAGAGCCCGGCTGCCAAATTCGAAACGTCCAGCGATTGCGCCCACACGAAAGCTGCCAGCACAGAAAGCTGTAGCTGGTTTTCACTGTCCCTTGGAACTGCATTCGCTGCCGCACAGTCATTCGTGTTCTGCAAAAGCTTGGCTTGGTAATGGGGCAACACTGTGTATCTCTCTCTGGCAGAGCCCGGCTGCCAAATTCGAAACGTCCAGCGATTGCGCCCACACGAAAGCTGCCAGCACGGAAAGCTGTAGCTGGTTTTCACTGTCCCTTGGAACTGCATTCGCTGCCGCACAGTCATTCGTGTTCTGCAAAAGCTTGGCTTGGTAATGGGGCAACACTGTGTATCTCTCTCTGGCAGAGCCCGGCTGCCAAATTCGAAACGTCCAGCGATTGCGCCCACACGAAAGCTGCCAGCACGGAAAGCTGTAGCTGGTTTTCACTGTCCCTTGGAACTGCATTCGCTGCCGCACAGTCATTCGTGTTCTGCAAAAGCTTGGCTTGGTAATGGGGCAACACTCTGTATCTCTCTCTGGCAGAGCCCGGCTGCCAAATTCGAAACGTCCAGCGATTGCGCCCACACGAAAGCTGCCAGCACAGAAAGCTGTAGCTGGTTTTCACTGTCCCTTGGAACTGCATTCGCTGCCGCACAGTCATTCGTGTTCTGCAAAAGCTTGGCTTGGTAATGGGGCAACACTGTGTATCTCTCTCTGGCAGAGCCCGGCTGCCAAATTCGAAACGTCCAGCGATTGCGCCCACACGAAAGCTGCCAGCACGGAAAGCTGTAGCTGGTTTTCACTGTCCCTTGGAACTGCATTCGCTGCCGCACAGTCATTCGTGTTCTGCAAAAGCTTGGCTTGGTAATGGGGCAAGACTCTGTATTTCTCTCTGGCAGATCCCGGCTGCCAAATTCGAAACGTCCAGCGATTGCGCCCACAAGAAAACTGCCAGCACGGAAAGCTGTAGCTGGTTTTCACTGTCCCTTGGAACTGCATTCGCTGCCGCACAGTCATTCGTGTTCTGCAAAAGCTTGGCTTGGTAATGGGGCAACACTGTGTATCTCTCTCTGGCAGAGCCCGGCTGCCAAATTCGAAACGTCCAGCGATTGCGCCCACACGAAAGCTGCCAGCACGGAAAGCTGTAGCTGGTTTTCACTGTCCCTTGGAACTGCATTCGCTGCCGCACAGTCATTCGTGTTCTGCAAAAGCTTGGCTTGGTAATGGGGCAACACTGTGTATCTCTCTCTGGCAGAGCCCGGCTGCCAAATTCGAAACGTCCAGCGATTGCGCCCACACGAAAGCTGCCAGCACGGAAAGCTGTAGCTGGTTTTCACTGTCCCTTGGAACTGCATTCGCTGCCGCACAGTCATTCGTGTTCTGCAAAAGCTTGGCTTGGTAATGGGGCAACACTGTGTATCTCTCTCTCTCGCAGAGCCCGGCTGCCAAATTCGAAACGTCCAGCGATTGCGCCCACACGAAAGCTGCCAGCACGGAAAGCTGTAGCTGGTTTTCACTGTCCCTTGGAACTGCATTCGCTGCCGCACAGTCATTCGTGTTCTGCAAAAGCTTGGCTTCGTAATGGGGCAACACTCTGTATCTCTCTCTGGCAGAGCCCGGCTGCCAAATTCGAAACGTCCAGCGATTGCGCCCACACGAAAGCTGCCAGCACGGAAAGCTGTAGCTGGTTTTCACTGTCCCTTGGAACTGCATTCGCTGCCGCACAGTCATTCGTGTTCTGCAAAAGCTTGGCTTGGTAATGGGGCAACACTGTGTATCTCTCTCTGGCAGAGCCCGGCTGCCAAATTCGAAACGTCCAGCGATTGCGCCCACACGAAAGCTGCCAGCACGGAAAGCTGTAGCTGGTTTTCACTGTCCCTTGGAACTGCATTCGCTGCCGCACAGTCATTCGTGTTCTGCAAAAGCTTGGCTTGGTAATGGGGCAAGACTCTGTATCTCTCTCTCGCAGAGCCCGGCTGCCAAATTCGAAACGTCCAGCGATTGCGCCCACACGAAAGCTGCCAGCACGGAAAGCTGTAGCTGGTTTTCACTGTCCCTTGGAACTGCATTCGCTGCCGCACAGTCATTCGTGTTCTGCAAAAGCTTGGCTTGGTAATGGGGCAACACTGTGTATCTCTCTCTCGCAGAGCCCGGCTGCCAAATTCGAAACGTCCAGCGATTGCGCCCACACGAAAGCTGCCAGCACGGAAAGCTGTAGCTGGTTTTCACTGTCCCTTGGAACTGCATTCGCTGCCGCACAGTCATTCGTGTTCTGCAAAAGCTTGGCTTCGTAATGGGGCAACACTGTGTATCTCTCTCTGGCAGAGCCCAGCTGCCAAATTCGAAACGTCCAGCGATTGCGCCCACACGAAAGCTGCCAGCACGGAAAGCTCTAGCTGGTTTTCACTGTCCCTTGGAACTGCATTAGCTGCCGCACAGTCATTCGTGTTCTACAAAAGCTTGGCTTGGTAATGGGGCAACACTCTCTATCTCTCTCTGGCAGAGCCCGGCTGCCAAATTCGAAACGTCCAGCGATTGCGCCCACACGAAAGCTGCCAGCACGGAAAGATGTAGCTGGTTTTCACTGTCCCTTGGAACTGCATTCGCTGCCGCACAGTCATTCGTGTTCTGCAAAAGCTTGGCTTGGTAATGGGGCAACACTCTGTATCTCTCTCTGGCAGAGCCAGGCTGCCAAATTCGAAACGTCCAGCGATTGCGCCCACACGAAAGCTGCCAGCACGGAAAGCTGTAGCTGGTTTTCACTGTCCCTTGGAACTGCATTCGCTGCCGCACAGTCATTCGTGTTCTGCAAAAGCTTGGCTTGGTAATGGGGCAACACTGTGTATCTCTCTCTGGCAGAGCCCGGCTGCCAAATTCGAAACGTCCAGTGATTGCGCCCACACGAAAGCTGCCAGCACGGAAAGCTGTAGCTGGTTTTCACTGTCCCTTGGAACTGCATTCGCTGCCGCACAGTCATTCGTGTTCTGCAAAAGCTTGGCTTGGTAATGGGGCAACACTGTGTATCTCTCTCTCACAGAGCCCGGCTGCCAAATTCAAAACGTCCAGTGATTGCGCCCACAAGAAAACTGCCAGCACGGAAAGCTGTAGCTGGTTTTCACTGTCCCTTGGAACTGCATTCGCTGCCGCACAGTCATTCGTGTTCTGCAAAAGCTTGGCTTGGTAATGGGGCAACACTGTGTATCTCTCTCTGGCAGAGCCCGGCTGCCAAATTCGAAACGTCCAGCGATTGCGCCCACACGAAAGCTGCCAGCACGGAAAGCTGTAGCTGGTTTTCACTGTCCCTTGGAACTGCATTCGCTGCCGCACAGTCATTCGTGTTCTGCAAAAGCTTGGCTTCGTAATGGGGCAACACTGTGTATCTCTCTCTGGCAGAGCCCGGCTGCCAAATTCGAAACGTCCAGCGATTGCGCCCACACGAAAGCTGCCAGCACGGAAAGCTGTAGCTGGTTTTCACTGTCCCTTGGAACTGCATTCGCTGCCGCACAGTCATTCGTGTTCTGCAAAAGCTTGGCTTGGTAATGGGGCAACACTCTGTATCTCTCTCTGGCAGAGCCCGGCTGCCAAATTCGAAACGTCCAGCGATTGCGCCCACACGAAAGCTGCCAGCACAGAAAGCTGTAGCTGGTTTTCACTGTCCCTTGGAACTGCATTCGCTGCCGCACAGTCATTCGTGTTCTGCAAAAGCTTGGCTTGGTAATGGGGCAACACTGTGTATCTCTCTCTGGCAGAGCCCGGCTGCCAAATTCGAAACGTCCAGCGATTGCGCCCACACGAAAGCTGCCAGCACGGAAAGCTGTAGCTGGTTTTCACTGTCCCTTGGAACTGCATTCGCTGCCGCACAGTCATTCGTGTTCTGCAAAAGCTTGGCTTCGTAATGGGGCAACACTGTGTATCTCTCTCTGGCAGAGCCCGGCTGCCAAATTCGAAACGTCCAGCGATTGCGCCCACACGAAAGCTGCCAGCACGGAAAGCTGTAGCTGGTTTTCACTGTCCCTTGGAACTGCATTCGCTGCCGCACAGTCATTCGTGTTCTGCAAAAGCTTGGCTTGGTAATGGGGCAACACTCTGTATCTCTCTCTGGCAGAGCCCGGCTGCCAAATTCGAAACGTCCAGCAATTGCGCCCACACGAAAGCTGCCAGCACAGAAAGCTGTAGCTGGTTTTCACTGTCCCTTGGAACTGCATTCGCTGCCGCACAGTCATTCGTGTTCTGCAAAAGCTTGGCTTGGTAATGGGGCAACACTCTGTATCTCTCTCTGGCAGAGCCCGGCTGCCAAATTCGAAACGTCCAGCGATTGCGCCCACACGAAAGCTGCCAGCACGGAAAGCTGTAGCTGGTTTTCACTGTCCCTTGGAACTGCATTCGCTGCCGCACAGTCATTCGTGTTCTGCAAAAGCTTGGCTTGGTAATGGGGCAAGACTCTGTATTTCTCTCTGGCAGAGCCCGGCTGCCAAATTCGAAACGTCCAGCGATTGCGCCCACAAGAAAACTGCCAGCACGGAAAGCTGTAGCTGGTTTTCACTGTCCCTTGGAACTGCATTCGCTGCCGCACAGTCATTCGTGTTCTGCAAAAGCTTGGCTTGGTAATGGGGCAACACTGTGTATCTCTCTCTCTCGCAGAGCCCGGCTGCCAAATTCGAAACGTCCAGCGATTGCGCCCACACGAAAGCTGCCAGCACGGAAAGCTGTAGCTGGTTTTCACTGTCCCTTGGAACTGCATTCGCTGCCGCACAGTCATTCGTGTTCTGCAAAAGCTTGGCTTCGTAATGGGGCAACACTCTGTATCTCTCTCTGGCAGAGCCCGGCTGCCAAATTCGAAACGTCCAGCGATTGCGCCCACACGAAAGCTGCCAGCACGGAAAGCTGTAGCTGGTTTTCACTGTCCCTTGGAACTGCATTCGCTGCCGCACAGTCATTCGTGTTCTGCAAAAGCTTGGCTTGGTAATGGGGCAACACTGTGTATCTCTCTCTCTCGCAGAGCCCGGCTGCCAAATTCGAAACGTCCAGCGATTGCGCCCACACGAAAGCTGCCAGCACGGAAAGCTGTAGCTGGTTTTCACTGTCCCTTGGAACTGCATTCGCTGCCGCACAGTCATTCGTGTTCTGCAAAAGCTTGGCTTCGTAATGGGGCAACACTCTGTATCTCTCTCTCGCAGAGCCCGGCTGCCAAATTCGAAACGTCCAGCGATTGCGCCCACACGAAAGCTGCCAGCACGGAAAGCTGTAGCTGGTTTTCACTGTCCCTTGGAACTGCATTCGCTGCCGCACAGTCATTCGTGTTCTGCAAAAGCTTGGCTTGGTAATGGGGCAACACTCTGTATCTCTCTCTGGCAGAGCCCGGCTGCCAAATTCGAAACGTCCAGCGATTGCGCCCACACGAAAGCTGCCAGCACGGAAAGCTGTAGCTGGTTTTCACTGTCCCTTGGAACTGCATTTGCTGCCGCACAGTCATTCGTGTTCTGCAAAAGCTTGGCTTGGTAATGGGGCAACACTGTGTATCTCTCTCTGGCAGAGCCCGGCTGCCAAATTCGAAACGTCGAGCGATTGCGCCCACACGAAAGCTGCCAGCACGGAAAGCTGTAGCTGGTTTTCACTGTCCCTTGGAACTGCATTCGCTGCCGCACAGTCATTCGTGTTCTGCAAAAGCTTGGCTTGGTAATGGGGCAAGACTCTGTATCTCTCTCTCGCAGAGCCCGGCTGCCAAATTCGAAACGTCCAGCGATTGCGCCCACACGAAAGCTGCCAGCACGGAAAGCTGTAGCTGGTTTTCACTGTCCCTTGGAACTGCATTCGCTGCCGCACAGTCATTCGTGTTCTGCAAAAGCTTGGCTTGGTAATGGGGCAACACTGTGTATCTCTCTCTCGCAGAGCCCGGCTGCCAAATTCGAAACGTCCAGCGATTGCGCCCACACGAAAGCTGCCAGCACGGAAAGCTGTAGCTGGTTTTCACTGTCCCTTGGAACTGCATTCGCTGCCGCACAGTCATTCGTGTTCTGCAAAAGCTTGGCTTCGTAATGGGGCAACACTGTGTATCTCTCTCTGGCAGAGCCCAGCTGCCAAATTCGAAACGTCCAGCGATTGCGCCCACACGAAAGCTGCCAGCACGGAAAGCTCTAGCTGGTTTTCACTGTCCCTTGGAACTGCATTAGCTGCCGCACAGTCATTCGTGTTCTACAAAAGCTTGGCTTGGTAATGGGGCAACACTCTCTATCTCTCTCTGGCAGAGCCCGGCTGCCAAATTCGAAACGTCCAGCGATTGCGCCCACACGAAAGCTGCCAGCACAGAAAGATGTAGCTGGTTTTCACTGTCCCTTGGAACTGCATTCGCTGCCGCACAGTCATTCGTGTTCTGCAAAAGCTTGGCTTGGTAATGGGGCAACACTCTGTATCTCTCTCTGGCAGAGCCAGGCTGCCAAATTCGAAACGTCCAGCGATTGCGCCCACACGAAAGCTGCCAGCACGGAAAGCTGTAGCTGGTTTTCACTGTCCCTTGGAACTGCATTCGCTGCCGCACAGTCATTCGTGTTCTGCAAAAGCTTGGCTTGGTAATGGGGCAACACTGTGTATCTCTCTCTGGCAGAGCCCGGCTGCCAAATTCGAAACGTCCAGTGATTGCGCCCACACGAAAGCTGCCAGCACGGAAAGCTGTAGCTGGTTTTCACTGTCCCTTGGAACTGCATTCGCTGCCGCACAGTCATTCGTGTTCTGCAAAAGCTTGGCTTGGTAATGGGGCAACACTCTGTATCTCTCTCTGGCAGAGCCAGGCTGCCAAATTCGAAACGTCCAGCGATTGCGCCCACACGAAAGCTGCCAGCACGGAAAGCTGTAGCTGGTTTTCACTGTCCCTTGGAACTGCATTCGCTGCCGCACAGTCATTCGTGTTCTGCAAAAGCTTGGCTTGGTAATGGGGCAACACTCTGTATCTCTCTCTGGCAGAGCCAGGCTGCCAAATTCGAAACGTCCAGCGATTGCGCCCACACGAAAGCTGCCAGCACGGAAAGCTGTAGCTGGTTTTCACTGTCCCTTGGAACTGCATTCGCTGCCGCACAGTCATTCGTGTTCTGCAAAAGCTTGGCTTGGTAATGGGGCAACACTGTGTATCTCTCTCTGGCAGAGCCCGGCTGCCAAATTCGAAACGTCCAGCGATTGCGCCCACACGAAAGCTGCCAGCACAGAAAGATGTAGCTGGTTTTCACTGTCCCTTGGAACTGCATTCGCTGCCGCACAGTCATTCGTGTTCTGCAAAAGCTTGGCTTGGTAATGGGGCAACACTCTGTATCTCTCTCTGGCAGAGCCAGGCTGCCAAATTCGAAACGTCCAGCGATTGCGCCCACACGAAAGCTGCCAGCACGGAAAGCTGTAGCTGGTTTTCACTGTCCCTTGGAACTGCATTCGCTGCCGCACAGTCATTCGTGTTCTGCAAAAGCTTGGCTTGGTAATGGGGCAACACTGTGTATCTCTCTCTGGCAGAGCCCGGCTGCCAAATTCGAAACGTCCAGCGATTGCGCCCACACGAAAGCTGCCAGCACGGAAAGCTGTAGCTGGTTTTCACTGTCCCTTGGAACTGCATTCGCTGCCGCACAGTCATTCGTGTTCTGCAAAAGCTTGGCTTCGTAATGGGGCAACACTGTGTATCTCTCTCTGGCAGAGCCCAGCTGCCAAATTCGAAACGTCCAGCGATTGCGCCCACACGAAAGCTGCCAGCACGGAAAGCTGTAGCTGGTTTTCACTGTCCCTTGGAACTGCATTCGCTGCCGCACAGTCATTCGTGTTCTGCAAAAGCTTGGCTTGGTAATGGGGCAACACTCTGTATCTCTCTCTGGCAGAGCCCGGCTGCCAAATTCGAAACGTCCAGCGATTGCGCCCACACGAAAGCTGCCAGCACAGAAAGCTGTAGCTGGTTTTCACTGTCCCTTGGAACTGCATTCGCTGCCGCACAGTCATTCGTGTTCTGCAAAAGCTTGGCTTGGTAATGGGGCAACACTGTGTATCTCTCTCTGGCAGAGCCCGGCTGCCAAATTCGAAACGTCCAGCGATTGCGCCCACACGAAAGCTGCCAGCACGGAAAGCTGTAGCTGGTTTTCACTGTCCCTTGGAACTGCATTCGCTGCCGCACAGTCATTCGTGTTCTGCAAAAGCTTGGCTTCGTAATGGGGCAACACTGTGTATCTCTCTCTGGCAGAGCCCGGCTGCCAAATTCGAAACGTCCAGCGATTGCGCCCACACGAAAGCTGCCAGCACGGAAAGCTGTAGCTGGTTTTCACTGTCCCTTGGAACTGCATTCGCTGCCGCACAGTCATTCGTGTTCTGCAAAAGCTTGGCTTGGTAATGGGGCAACACTCTGTATCTCTCTCTGGCAGAGCCCGGCTGCCAAATTCGAAACGTCCAGCGATTGCGCCCACACGAAAGCTGCCAGCACAGAAAGCTGTAGCTGGTTTTCACTGTCCCTTGGAACTGCATTCGCTGCCGCACAGTCATTCGTGTTCTGCAAAAGCTTGGCTTCGTAATGGGGCAACACTCTGTATCTCTCTCTCGCAGAGCCCGGCTGCCAAATTCGAAACGTCCAGCGATTGCGCCCACACGAAAGCTGCCAGCACGGAAAGCTGTAGCTGGTTTTCACTGTCCCTTGGAACTGCATTCGCTGCCGCACAGTCATTCGTGTTCTGCAAAAGCTTGGCTTGGTAATGGGGCAAGACTCTGTATTTCTCTCTGGCAGAGCCCGGCTGCCAAATTCGAAACGTCCAGCGATTGCGCCCACAAGAAAACTGCCAGCACGGAAAGCTGTAGCTGGTTTTCACTGTCCCTTGGAACTGCATTCGCTGCCGCACAGTCATTCGTGTTCTGCAAAAGCTTGGCTTGGTAATGGGGCAACACTGTGTATCTCTCTCTGGCAGAGCCCGGCTGCCAAATTCGAAACGTCCAGCGATTGCGCCCACACGAAAGCTGCCAGCACGGAAAGCTGTAGCTGGTTTTCACTGTCCCTTGGAACTGCATTCGCTGCCGCACAGTCATTCGTGTTCTGCAAAAGCTTGGCTTGGTAATGGGGCAACACTGTGTATCTCTCTCTGGCAGAGCCCGGCTGCCAAATTCGAAACGTCCAGCGATTGCGCCCACACGAAAGCTGCCAGCACGGAAAGCTATAGCTGGTTTTCACTGTCCCTTGGAACTGCATTCGCTGCCGCACAGTCATTTGTGTTCTGCAAAAGCTTGGCTTGGTAATGGGGCAACACTCTGTATCTCTCTCTCGCAGAGCCCGGCTGCCAAATTTGAAACGTCCAGCGATTGCGCCCACACGAAAGCTGCCAGCACGGAAAGCTGTAGCTGGTTTTCACTCTCCCTTGGAACTGCATTCGCTGCCGCACAGTCATTCGTGTTCTGCAAAAGCTTGGCTTGGTAATGGGGCAACACTGTGTATCTCTCTCTCGCAGAGCCCGGCTGCCAAATTCGAAACGTCCAGCGATTGCGCCCACACGAAAGCTGCCAGCACGGAAAGCTGTAGCTGGTTTTCACTGTCCCTTGGAACTGCATTCGCTGCCGCACAGTCATTCGTGTTCTGCAAAAGCTTGGCTTGGTAATGGGGCAACACTGTGTATCTCTCTCTCACAGAGCCCGGCTGCCAAATTCAAAACGTCCAGTGATTGCGCCCACAAGAAAACTGCCAGCACGGAAAGCTGTAGCTGGTTTTCACTGTCCCTTGGAACTGCATTCGCTGCCGCACACTCATTCGTGTTCTGCAAAAGCTTGGCTTCGTAATGGGGCAACACTGTGTATCTCTCTCTCGCAGAGCCCGGCTGCCAAATTCGAAACGTCCAGCGATTGCGCCCACACGAAAGCTGCCAGCACGGAAAGCTGTAGCTGGTTTTCACTGTCCCTTGGAACTGCATTCGCTGCCGCACAGTCATTCGTGTTCTGCAAAAGCTTGGCTTCGTAATGGGGCAACACTGTGTATCTCTCTCTGGCAGAGCCCGGCTGCCAAATTCGAAACG
The DNA here is from genome assembly GCF_035582795.1 of Mycteria americana. Lineage (NCBI taxonomy): Eukaryota > Metazoa > Chordata > Aves > Ciconiiformes > Ciconiidae > Mycteria > Mycteria americana. Next base: position 68,376,032 of record NC_134368.1, read on the forward strand.
TCCAGCGATTGCGCCCACACGAAAGCTGCCAGCACGGAAAGCTGTAGCTGGTTTTCACTGTCCCTTGGAACTGCATTCGCTGCCGCACAGTCATTCGTGTTCTGCAAAAGCTTGGCTTGGTAATGGGGCAACACTCTGTATCTCTCTCTGGCAGAGCCCGGCTGCCAAATTCGAAACGTCCAGCGATTGCGCCCACACGAAAGCTGCCAGCACGGAAAGCTGTAGCTGGTTTTCACTGTCCCTTGGAACTGCATTCGCTGCCGCACAGTCATTCGTGTTCTGCAAAAGCTTGGCTTGGTAATGGGGCAACACTGTGTATCTCTCTCTGGCAGAGCCCGGCTGCCAAATTCGAAACGTCCAGCGATTGCGCCCACACGAAAGCTGCCAGCACAGAAAGCTGTAGCTGGTTTTCACTGTCCCTTGGAACTGCATTCGCTGCCGCACAGTCATTCGTGTTCTGCAAAAGCTTGGCTTGGTAATGGGGCAACACTCTGTATCTCTCTGTGGCAGAGCCCGGCTGCCAAATTCGAAACGTCCAGCGATTGCGCCCACACGAAAGCTGCCAGCACGGAAAGCTGTAGCTGGTTTTCACTGTCCCTTGGAACTGCATTCGCTGCCGCACAGTCATTCGTGTTCTGCAAAAGCTTGGCTTGGTAATGGGGCAACACTCTGTATCTCTCTCTCGCAGAGCCCGGCTGCCAAATTCGAAACGTCCAGCGATTGCGCCCACACGAAAGCTGCCAGCACGGAAAGCTGTAGCTGGTTTTCACTGTCCCTTGGAACTGCATTCGCTGCCGCACAGTCATTCGTGTTCTGCAAAAGCTTGGCTTGGTAATGGGGCAACACTGTGTATCTCTCTCTGGCAGAGCCCAGCTGCCAAATTCGAAACGTCCAGCGATTGCGCCCACACGAAAGCTGCCAGCACGGAAAGCTCTAGCTGGTTTTCACTGTCCCTTGGAACTGCATTAGCTGCCGCACAGTCATTCGTGTTCTACAAAAGCTTGGCTTGGTAATGGGGCAACACTCTGTATCTCTCTCTGGCAGAGCCCGGCTGCCAAATTCGAAACGTCCAGCGATTGCGCCCACACGAAAGCTGCCAGCACAGAAAGCTGTAGCTGGTTTTCACTGTCCCTTGGAACTGCATTCGCTGCCGCACAGTCATTCGTGTTCTGCAAAAGCTTGGCTTGGTAATGGGGCAACACTCTGTATCTCTCTCTGGCAGAGCCAGGCTGCCAAATTCGAAACGTCCAGCGATTGCGCCCACACGAAAGCTGCCAGCACGGAAAGCTGTAGCTGGTTTTCACTGTCCCTTGGAACTGCATTCGCTGCCGCACAGTCATTCGTGTTCTGCAAAAGCTTGGCTTGGTAATGGGGCAACACTGTGTATCTCTCTCTGGCAGAGCCCGGCTGCCAAATTCGAAACGTCCAGTGATTGCGCCCACACGAAAGCTGCCAGCACGGAAAGCTGTAGCTGGTTTTCACTGTCCCTTGGAACTGCATTCGCTGCCGCACAGTCATTCGTGTTCTGCAAAAGCTTGGCTTGGTAATGGGGCAACACTGTGTATCTCTCTCTCACAGAGCCCGGCTGCCAAATTCAAAACGTCCAGCGATTGCGCCCACAAGAAAACTGCCAGCACGGAAAGCTGTAGCTGGTTTTCACTGTCCCTTGGAACTGCATTCGCTGCCGCACAGTCATTCGTGTTCTGCAAAAGCTTGGCTTGGTAATGGGGCAACACTCTGTATCTCTCTCTCGCAGAGCCCGGCTGCCAAATTCGAAACGTCCAGCGATTGCGCCCACACGAAAGCTGCCAGCACGGAAAGCTGTAGCTGGTTTTCACTGTCCCTTGGAACTGCATTCGCTGCCGCACAGTCATTCGTGTTCTGCAAAAGCTTGGCTTCGTAATGGGGCAACACTGTGTATCTCTCTCTGGCAGAGCCCGGCTGCCAAATTCGAAACGTCCAGCGATTGCGCCCACACGAAAGCTGCCAGCACGGAAAGCTGTAGCTGGTTTTCACTGTCCCTTGGAACTGCATTCGCTGCCGCACAGTCATTCGTGTTCTGCAAAAGCTTGGCTTGGTAATGGGGCAACACTCTGTATCTCTCTCTGGCAGAGCCCGGCTGCCAAATTCGAAACGTCCAGCGATTGCGCCCACACGAAAGCTGCCAGCACAGAAAGCTGTAGCTGGTTTTCACTGTCCCTTGGAACTGCATTCGCTGCCGCACAGTCATTCGTGTTCTGCAAAAGCTTGGCTTGGTAATGGGGCAACACTGTGTATCTCTCTCTGGCAGAGCCCGGCTGCCAAATTCGAAACGTCCAGCGATTGCGCCCACACGAAAGCTGCCAGCACGGAAAGCTGTAGCTGGTTTTCACTGTCCCTTGGAACTGCATTCGCTGCCGCACAGTCATTCGTGTTCTGCAAAAGCTTGGCTTGGTAATGGGGCAACACTGTGTATCTCTCTCTGGCAGAGCCCGGCTGCCAAATTCGAAACGTCCAGCGATTGCGCCCACACGAAAGCTGCCAGCACGGAAAGCTGTAGCTGGTTTTCACTGTCCCTTGGAACTGCATTCGCTGCCGCACAGTCATTCGTGTTCTGCAAAAGCTTGGCTTGGTAATGGGGCAACACTCTGTATCTCTCTCTGGCAGAGCCCGGCTGCCAAATTCGAAACGTCCAGCGATTGCGCCCACACGAAAGCTGCCAGCACAGAAAGCTGTAGCTGGTTTTCACTGTCCCTTGGAACTGCATTCGCTGCCGCACAGTCATTCGTGTTCTGCAAAAGCTTGGCTTGGTAATGGGGCAACACTGTGTATCTCTCTCTGGCAGAGCCCGGCTGCCAAATTCGAAACGTCCAGCGATTGCGCCCACACGAAAGCTGCCAGCACGGAAAGCTGTAGCTGGTTTTCACTGTCCCTTGGAACTGCATTCGCTGCCGCACAGTCATTCGTGTTCTGCAAAAGCTTGGCTTGGTAATGGGGCAAGACTCTGTATTTCTCTCTGGCAGATCCCGGCTGCCAAATTCGAAACGTCCAGCGATTGCGCCCACAAGAAAACTGCCAGCACGGAAAGCTGTAGCTGGTTTTCACTGTCCCTTGGAACTGCATTCGCTGCCGCACAGTCATTCGTGTTCTGCAAAAGCTTGGCTTGGTAATGGGGCAACACTGTGTATCTCTCTCTGGCAGAGCCCGGCTGCCAAATTCGAAACGTCCAGCGATTGCGCCCACACGAAAGCTGCCAGCACGGAAAGCTGTAGCTGGTTTTCACTGTCCCTTGGAACTGCATTCGCTGCCGCACAGTCATTCGTGTTCTGCAAAAGCTTGGCTTGGTAATGGGGCAACACTGTGTATCTCTCTCTGGCAGAGCCCGGCTGCCAAATTCGAAACGTCCAGCGATTGCGCCCACACGAAAGCTGCCAGCACGGAAAGCTGTAGCTGGTTTTCACTGTCCCTTGGAACTGCATTCGCTGCCGCACAGTCATTCGTGTTCTGCAAAAGCTTGGCTTGGTAATGGGGCAACACTGTGTATCTCTCTCTCTCGCAGAGCCCGGCTGCCAAATTCGAAACGTCCAGCGATTGCGCCCACACGAAAGCTGCCAGCACGGAAAGCTGTAGCTGGTTTTCACTGTCCCTTGGAACTGCATTCGCTGCCGCACAGTCATTCGTGTTCTGCAAAAGCTTGGCTTCGTAATGGGGCAACACTCTGTATCTCTCTCTGGCAGAGCCCGGCTGCCAAATTCGAAACGTCCAGCGATTGCGCCCACACGAAAGCTGCCAGCACGGAAAGCTGTAGCTGGTTTTCACTGTCCCTTGGAACTGCATTCGCTGCCGCACAGTCATTCGTGTTCTGCAAAAGCTTGGCTTGGTAATGGGGCAACACTGTGTATCTCTCTCTGGCAGAGCCCGGCTGCCAAATTCGAAACGTCCAGCGATTGCGCCCACACGAAAGCTGCCAGCACGGAAAGCTGTAGCTGGTTTTCACTGTCCCTTGGAACTGCATTCGCTGCCGCACAGTCATTCGTGTTCTGCAAAAGCTTGGCTTGGTAATGGGGCAAGACTCTGTATCTCTCTCTCGCAGAGCCCGGCTGCCAAATTCGAAACGTCCAGCGATTGCGCCCACACGAAAGCTGCCAGCACGGAAAGCTGTAGCTGGTTTTCACTGTCCCTTGGAACTGCATTCGCTGCCGCACAGTCATTCGTGTTCTGCAAAAGCTTGGCTTGGTAATGGGGCAACACTGTGTATCTCTCTCTCGCAGAGCCCGGCTGCCAAATTCGAAACGTCCAGCGATTGCGCCCACACGAAAGCTGCCAGCACGGAAAGCTGTAGCTGGTTTTCACTGTCCCTTGGAACTGCATTCGCTGCCGCACAGTCATTCGTGTTCTGCAAAAGCTTGGCTTCGTAATGGGGCAACACTGTGTATCTCTCTCTGGCAGAGCCCAGCTGCCAAATTCGAAACGTCCAGCGATTGCGCCCACACGAAAGCTGCCAGCACGGAAAGCTCTAGCTGGTTTTCACTGTCCCTTGGAACTGCATTAGCTGCCGCACAGTCATTCGTGTTCTACAAAAGCTTGGCTTGGTAATGGGGCAACACTCTCTATCTCTCTCTGGCAGAGCCCGGCTGCCAAATTCGAAACGTCCAGCGATTGCGCCCACACGAAAGCTGCCAGCACGGAAAGATGTAGCTGGTTTTCACTGTCCCTTGGAACTGCATTCGCTGCCGCACAGTCATTCGTGTTCTGCAAAAGCTTGGCTTGGTAATGGGGCAACACTCTGTATCTCTCTCTGGCAGAGCCAGGCTGCCAAATTCGAAACGTCCAGCGATTGCGCCCACACGAAAGCTGCCAGCACGGAAAGCTGTAGCTGGTTTTCACTGTCCCTTGGAACTGCATTCGCTGCCGCACAGTCATTCGTGTTCTGCAAAAGCTTGGCTTGGTAATGGGGCAACACTGTGTATCTCTCTCTGGCAGAGCCCGGCTGCCAAATTCGAAACGTCCAGTGATTGCGCCCACACGAAAGCTGCCAGCACGGAAAGCTGTAGCTGGTTTTCACTGTCCCTTGGAACTGCATTCGCTGCCGCACAGTCATTCGTGTTCTGCAAAAGCTTGGCTTGGTAATGGGGCAACACTGTGTATCTCTCTCTCACAGAGCCCGGCTGCCAAATTCAAAACGTCCAGTGATTGCGCCCACAAGAAAACTGCCAGCACGGAAAGCTGTAGCTGGTTTTCACTGTCCCTTGGAACTGCATTCGCTGCCGCACAGTCATTCGTGTTCTGCAAAAGCTTGGCTTGGTAATGGGGCAACACTGTGTATCTCTCTCTGGCAGAGCCCGGCTGCCAAATTCGAAACGTCCAGCGATTGCGCCCACACGAAAGCTGCCAGCACGGAAAGCTGTAGCTGGTTTTCACTGTCCCTTGGAACTGCATTCGCTGCCGCACAGTCATTCGTGTTCTGCAAAAGCTTGGCTTCGTAATGGGGCAACACTGTGTATCTCTCTCTGGCAGAGCCCGGCTGCCAAATTCGAAACGTCCAGCGATTGCGCCCACACGAAAGCTGCCAGCACGGAAAGCTGTAGCTGGTTTTCACTGTCCCTTGGAACTGCATTCGCTGCCGCACAGTCATTCGTGTTCTGCAAAAGCTTGGCTTGGTAATGGGGCAACACTCTGTATCTCTCTCTGGCAGAGCCCGGCTGCCAAATTCGAAACGTCCAGCGATTGCGCCCACACGAAAGCTGCCAGCACAGAAAGCTGTAGCTGGTTTTCACTGTCCCTTGGAACTGCATTCGCTGCCGCACAGTCATTCGTGTTCTGCAAAAGCTTGGCTTGGTAATGGGGCAACACTGTGTATCTCTCTCTGGCAGAGCCCGGCTGCCAAATTCGAAACGTCCAGCGATTGCGCCCACACGAAAGCTGCCAGCACGGAAAGCTGTAGCTGGTTTTCACTGTCCCTTGGAACTGCATTCGCTGCCGCACAGTCATTCGTGTTCTGCAAAAGCTTGGCTTCGTAATGGGGCAACACTGTGTATCTCTCTCTGGCAGAGCCCGGCTGCCAAATTCGAAACGTCCAGCGATTGCGCCCACACGAAAGCTGCCAGCACGGAAAGCTGTAGCTGGTTTTCACTGTCCCTTGGAACTGCATTCGCTGCCGCACAGTCATTCGTGTTCTGCAAAAGCTTGGCTTGGTAATGGGGCAACACTCTGTATCTCTCTCTGGCAGAGCCCGGCTGCCAAATTCGAAACGTCCAGCAATTGCGCCCACACGAAAGCTGCCAGCACAGAAAGCTGTAGCTGGTTTTCACTGTCCCTTGGAACTGCATTCGCTGCCGCACAGTCATTCGTGTTCTGCAAAAGCTTGGCTTGGTAATGGGGCAACACTCTGTATCTCTCTCTGGCAGAGCCCGGCTGCCAAATTCGAAACGTCCAGCGATTGCGCCCACACGAAAGCTGCCAGCACGGAAAGCTGTAGCTGGTTTTCACTGTCCCTTGGAACTGCATTCGCTGCCGCACAGTCATTCGTGTTCTGCAAAAGCTTGGCTTGGTAATGGGGCAAGACTCTGTATTTCTCTCTGGCAGAGCCCGGCTGCCAAATTCGAAACGTCCAGCGATTGCGCCCACAAGAAAACTGCCAGCACGGAAAGCTGTAGCTGGTTTTCACTGTCCCTTGGAACTGCATTCGCTGCCGCACAGTCATTCGTGTTCTGCAAAAGCTTGGCTTGGTAATGGGGCAACACTGTGTATCTCTCTCTCTCGCAGAGCCCGGCTGCCAAATTCGAAACGTCCAGCGATTGCGCCCACACGAAAGCTGCCAGCACGGAAAGCTGTAGCTGGTTTTCACTGTCCCTTGGAACTGCATTCGCTGCCGCACAGTCATTCGTGTTCTGCAAAAGCTTGGCTTCGTAATGGGGCAACACTCTGTATCTCTCTCTGGCAGAGCCCGGCTGCCAAATTCGAAACGTCCAGCGATTGCGCCCACACGAAAGCTGCCAGCACGGAAAGCTGTAGCTGGTTTTCACTGTCCCTTGGAACTGCATTCGCTGCCGCACAGTCATTCGTGTTCTGCAAAAGCTTGGCTTGGTAATGGGGCAACACTGTGTATCTCTCTCTCTCGCAGAGCCCGGCTGCCAAATTCGAAACGTCCAGCGATTGCGCCCACACGAAAGCTGCCAGCACGGAAAGCTGTAGCTGGTTTTCACTGTCCCTTGGAACTGCATTCGCTGCCGCACAGTCATTCGTGTTCTGCAAAAGCTTGGCTTCGTAATGGGGCAACACTCTGTATCTCTCTCTCGCAGAGCCCGGCTGCCAAATTCGAAACGTCCAGCGATTGCGCCCACACGAAAGCTGCCAGCACGGAAAGCTGTAGCTGGTTTTCACTGTCCCTTGGAACTGCATTCGCTGCCGCACAGTCATTCGTGTTCTGCAAAAGCTTGGCTTGGTAATGGGGCAACACTCTGTATCTCTCTCTGGCAGAGCCCGGCTGCCAAATTCGAAACGTCCAGCGATTGCGCCCACACGAAAGCTGCCAGCACGGAAAGCTGTAGCTGGTTTTCACTGTCCCTTGGAACTGCATTTGCTGCCGCACAGTCATTCGTGTTCTGCAAAAGCTTGGCTTGGTAATGGGGCAACACTGTGTATCTCTCTCTGGCAGAGCCCGGCTGCCAAATTCGAAACGTCGAGCGATTGCGCCCACACGAAAGCTGCCAGCACGGAAAGCTGTAGCTGGTTTTCACTGTCCCTTGGAACTGCATTCGCTGCCGCACAGTCATTCGTGTTCTGCAAAAGCTTGGCTTGGTAATGGGGCAAGACTCTGTATCTCTCTCTCGCAGAGCCCGGCTGCCAAATTCGAAACGTCCAGCGATTGCGCCCACACGAAAGCTGCCAGCACGGAAAGCTGTAGCTGGTTTTCACTGTCCCTTGGAACTGCATTCGCTGCCGCACAGTCATTCGTGTTCTGCAAAAGCTTGGCTTGGTAATGGGGCAACACTGTGTATCTCTCTCTCGCAGAGCCCGGCTGCCAAATTCGAAACGTCCAGCGATTGCGCCCACACGAAAGCTGCCAGCACGGAAAGCTGTAGCTGGTTTTCACTGTCCCTTGGAACTGCATTCGCTGCCGCACAGTCATTCGTGTTCTGCAAAAGCTTGGCTTCGTAATGGGGCAACACTGTGTATCTCTCTCTGGCAGAGCCCAGCTGCCAAATTCGAAACGTCCAGCGATTGCGCCCACACGAAAGCTGCCAGCACGGAAAGCTCTAGCTGGTTTTCACTGTCCCTTGGAACTGCATTAGCTGCCGCACAGTCATTCGTGTTCTACAAAAGCTTGGCTTGGTAATGGGGCAACACTCTCTATCTCTCTCTGGCAGAGCCCGGCTGCCAAATTCGAAACGTCCAGCGATTGCGCCCACACGAAAGCTGCCAGCACAGAAAGATGTAGCTGGTTTTCACTGTCCCTTGGAACTGCATTCGCTGCCGCACAGTCATTCGTGTTCTGCAAAAGCTTGGCTTGGTAATGGGGCAACACTCTGTATCTCTCTCTGGCAGAGCCAGGCTGCCAAATTCGAAACGTCCAGCGATTGCGCCCACACGAAAGCTGCCAGCACGGAAAGCTGTAGCTGGTTTTCACTGTCCCTTGGAACTGCATTCGCTGCCGCACAGTCATTCGTGTTCTGCAAAAGCTTGGCTTGGTAATGGGGCAACACTGTGTATCTCTCTCTGGCAGAGCCCGGCTGCCAAATTCGAAACGTCCAGTGATTGCGCCCACACGAAAGCTGCCAGCACGGAAAGCTGTAGCTGGTTTTCACTGTCCCTTGGAACTGCATTCGCTGCCGCACAGTCATTCGTGTTCTGCAAAAGCTTGGCTTGGTAATGGGGCAACACTCTGTATCTCTCTCTGGCAGAGCCAGGCTGCCAAATTCGAAACGTCCAGCGATTGCGCCCACACGAAAGCTGCCAGCACGGAAAGCTGTAGCTGGTTTTCACTGTCCCTTGGAACTGCATTCGCTGCCGCACAGTCATTCGTGTTCTGCAAAAGCTTGGCTTGGTAATGGGGCAACACTCTGTATCTCTCTCTGGCAGAGCCAGGCTGCCAAATTCGAAACGTCCAGCGATTGCGCCCACACGAAAGCTGCCAGCACGGAAAGCTGTAGCTGGTTTTCACTGTCCCTTGGAACTGCATTCGCTGCCGCACAGTCATTCGTGTTCTGCAAAAGCTTGGCTTGGTAATGGGGCAACACTGTGTATCTCTCTCTGGCAGAGCCCGGCTGCCAAATTCGAAACGTCCAGCGATTGCGCCCACACGAAAGCTGCCAGCACAGAAAGATGTAGCTGGTTTTCACTGTCCCTTGGAACTGCATTCGCTGCCGCACAGTCATTCGTGTTCTGCAAAAGCTTGGCTTGGTAATGGGGCAACACTCTGTATCTCTCTCTGGCAGAGCCAGGCTGCCAAATTCGAAACGTCCAGCGATTGCGCCCACACGAAAGCTGCCAGCACGGAAAGCTGTAGCTGGTTTTCACTGTCCCTTGGAACTGCATTCGCTGCCGCACAGTCATTCGTGTTCTGCAAAAGCTTGGCTTGGTAATGGGGCAACACTGTGTATCTCTCTCTGGCAGAGCCCGGCTGCCAAATTCGAAACGTCCAGCGATTGCGCCCACACGAAAGCTGCCAGCACGGAAAGCTGTAGCTGGTTTTCACTGTCCCTTGGAACTGCATTCGCTGCCGCACAGTCATTCGTGTTCTGCAAAAGCTTGGCTTCGTAATGGGGCAACACTGTGTATCTCTCTCTGGCAGAGCCCAGCTGCCAAATTCGAAACGTCCAGCGATTGCGCCCACACGAAAGCTGCCAGCACGGAAAGCTGTAGCTGGTTTTCACTGTCCCTTGGAACTGCATTCGCTGCCGCACAGTCATTCGTGTTCTGCAAAAGCTTGGCTTGGTAATGGGGCAACACTCTGTATCTCTCTCTGGCAGAGCCCGGCTGCCAAATTCGAAACGTCCAGCGATTGCGCCCACACGAAAGCTGCCAGCACAGAAAGCTGTAGCTGGTTTTCACTGTCCCTTGGAACTGCATTCGCTGCCGCACAGTCATTCGTGTTCTGCAAAAGCTTGGCTTGGTAATGGGGCAACACTGTGTATCTCTCTCTGGCAGAGCCCGGCTGCCAAATTCGAAACGTCCAGCGATTGCGCCCACACGAAAGCTGCCAGCACGGAAAGCTGTAGCTGGTTTTCACTGTCCCTTGGAACTGCATTCGCTGCCGCACAGTCATTCGTGTTCTGCAAAAGCTTGGCTTCGTAATGGGGCAACACTGTGTATCTCTCTCTGGCAGAGCCCGGCTGCCAAATTCGAAACGTCCAGCGATTGCGCCCACACGAAAGCTGCCAGCACGGAAAGCTGTAGCTGGTTTTCACTGTCCCTTGGAACTGCATTCGCTGCCGCACAGTCATTCGTGTTCTGCAAAAGCTTGGCTTGGTAATGGGGCAACACTCTGTATCTCTCTCTGGCAGAGCCCGGCTGCCAAATTCGAAACGTCCAGCGATTGCGCCCACACGAAAGCTGCCAGCACAGAAAGCTGTAGCTGGTTTTCACTGTCCCTTGGAACTGCATTCGCTGCCGCACAGTCATTCGTGTTCTGCAAAAGCTTGGCTTCGTAATGGGGCAACACTCTGTATCTCTCTCTCGCAGAGCCCGGCTGCCAAATTCGAAACGTCCAGCGATTGCGCCCACACGAAAGCTGCCAGCACGGAAAGCTGTAGCTGGTTTTCACTGTCCCTTGGAACTGCATTCGCTGCCGCACAGTCATTCGTGTTCTGCAAAAGCTTGGCTTGGTAATGGGGCAAGACTCTGTATTTCTCTCTGGCAGAGCCCGGCTGCCAAATTCGAAACGTCCAGCGATTGCGCCCACAAGAAAACTGCCAGCACGGAAAGCTGTAGCTGGTTTTCACTGTCCCTTGGAACTGCATTCGCTGCCGCACAGTCATTCGTGTTCTGCAAAAGCTTGGCTTGGTAATGGGGCAACACTGTGTATCTCTCTCTGGCAGAGCCCGGCTGCCAAATTCGAAACGTCCAGCGATTGCGCCCACACGAAAGCTGCCAGCACGGAAAGCTGTAGCTGGTTTTCACTGTCCCTTGGAACTGCATTCGCTGCCGCACAGTCATTCGTGTTCTGCAAAAGCTTGGCTTGGTAATGGGGCAACACTGTGTATCTCTCTCTGGCAGAGCCCGGCTGCCAAATTCGAAACGTCCAGCGATTGCGCCCACACGAAAGCTGCCAGCACGGAAAGCTATAGCTGGTTTTCACTGTCCCTTGGAACTGCATTCGCTGCCGCACAGTCATTTGTGTTCTGCAAAAGCTTGGCTTGGTAATGGGGCAACACTCTGTATCTCTCTCTCGCAGAGCCCGGCTGCCAAATTTGAAACGTCCAGCGATTGCGCCCACACGAAAGCTGCCAGCACGGAAAGCTGTAGCTGGTTTTCACTCTCCCTTGGAACTGCATTCGCTGCCGCACAGTCATTCGTGTTCTGCAAAAGCTTGGCTTGGTAATGGGGCAACACTGTGTATCTCTCTCTCGCAGAGCCCGGCTGCCAAATTCGAAACGTCCAGCGATTGCGCCCACACGAAAGCTGCCAGCACGGAAAGCTGTAGCTGGTTTTCACTGTCCCTTGGAACTGCATTCGCTGCCGCACAGTCATTCGTGTTCTGCAAAAGCTTGGCTTGGTAATGGGGCAACACTGTGTATCTCTCTCTCACAGAGCCCGGCTGCCAAATTCAAAACGTCCAGTGATTGCGCCCACAAGAAAACTGCCAGCACGGAAAGCTGTAGCTGGTTTTCACTGTCCCTTGGAACTGCATTCGCTGCCGCACACTCATTCGTGTTCTGCAAAAGCTTGGCTTCGTAATGGGGCAACACTGTGTATCTCTCTCTCGCAGAGCCCGGCTGCCAAATTCGAAACGTCCAGCGATTGCGCCCACACGAAAGCTGCCAGCACGGAAAGCTGTAGCTGGTTTTCACTGTCCCTTGGAACTGCATTCGCTGCCGCACAGTCATTCGTGTTCTGCAAAAGCTTGGCTTCGTAATGGGGCAACACTGTGTATCTCTCTCTGGCAGAGCCCGGCTGCCAAATTCGAAACGTCCAGCGATTGCGCCCACACGAAAGCTGCCAGCACGGAAAGCTGTAGCTGGTTTTCACTGTCCCTTGGAACTGCATTCGCTGCCGCACAGTCATTCGTGTTCTGCAAAAGCTTGGCTTGGTAATGGGGCAACACTCTGTATCTCTCTCTGGCAGAGCCCGGCTGCCAAATTCGAAACGTCCAGCGATTGCGCCCACACGAAAGCTGCCAGCACGGAAAGCTGTAGCTGGTTTTCACTGTCCCTTGGAACTGCATTCGCTGCCGCACAGTCATTCGTGTTCTGCAAAAGCTTGGCTTGGTAATGGGGCAACACTCTGTATCTCTCTCTGGCAGAGCCCGGCTGCCAAATTCGAAACGTCCAGCGATTGCGCCCACACGAAAGCTGCCAGCACAGAAAGCTGTAGCTGGTTTTCACTGTCCCTTGGAACTGCATTCGCTGCCGCACAGTCATTCGTGTTCTGCAAAAGCTTGGCTTGGTAATGGGGCAACACTCTGTATCTCTCTGTGGCAGAGCCCGGCTGCCAAATTCGAAACGTCCAGCGATTGCGCCCACACGAAAGCTGCCAGCACGGAAAGCTGTAGCTGGTTTTCACTGTCCCTTGGAACTGCATTCGCTGCCGCACAGTCATTCGTGTTCTGCAAAAGCTTGGCTTGGTAATGGGGCAAGACTCTGTATTTCTCTCTGGCAGAGCCCGGCTGCCAAATTCGAAACGTCCAGCGATTGCGCCCACAAGAAAACTGCCAGCACGGAAAGCTGTAGCTGGTTTTCACTGTCCCTTGGAACTGCATTCGCTGCCGCACAGTCATTCGTGTTCTGCAAAAGCTTGGCTTGGTAATGGGGCAACACTGTGTATCTCTCTCTGGCAGAGCCCGGCTGCCAAATTCGAAACGTCCAGCGATTGCGCCCACACGAAAGCTGCCAGCACGGAAAGCTGTAGCTGGTTTTCACTGTCCCTTGGAACTGCATTCGCTGCCGCACAGTCATTCGTGTTCTGCAAAAGCTTGGCTTGGTAATGGGGCAACACTGTGTATCTCTCTCTGGCAGAGCCCGGCTGCCAAATTCGAAACGTCCAGCGATTGCGCCCACACGAAAGCTGCCAGCACGGAAAGCTGTAGCTGGTTTTCACTGTCCCTTGGAACTGCATTCGCTGCCGCACAGTCATTCGTGTTCTGCAAAAGCTTGGCTTGGTAATGGGGCAACACTGTGTATCTCTCTCTCTCGCAGAGCCCGGCTGCCAAATTCGAAACGTCCAGCGATTGCGCCCACACGAAAGCTGCCAGCACGGAAAGCTGTAGCTGGTTTTCACTGTCCCTTGGAACTGCATTCGCTGCCGCACAGTCATTCGTGTTCTGCAAAAGCTTGGCTTCGTAATGGGGCAACACTCTGTATCTCTCTCTCGCAGAGCCCGGCTGCCAAATTCGAAACGTCCAGCGATTGCGCCCACACGAAAGCTGCCAGCACGGAAAGCTGTAGCTGGTTTTCACTGTCCCTTGGAACTGCATTCGCTGCCGCACAGTCATTCGTGTTCTGCAAAAGCTTGGCTTCGTAATGGGGCAACACTCTGTATCTCTCTCTGGCAGAGCCCGGCTGCCAAATTCGAAACGTCCAGCGATTGCGCCCACACGAAAGCTGCCAGCACGGAAAGCTGTAGCTGGTTTTCACTGTCCCTTGGAACTGCATTCGCTGCCGCACAGTCATTCGTGTTCTGCAAAAGCTTGGCTTGGTAATGGGGCAACACTGTGTATCTCTCTCTGGCAGAGCCCGGCTGCCAAATTCGAAACGTCCAGCGATTGCGCCCACACGAAAGCTGCCAGCACGGAAAGCTGTAGCTGGTTTTCACTGTCCCTTGGAACTGCATTCGCTGCCGCACAGTCATTCGTGTTCTGCAAAAGCTTGGCTTGGTAATGGGGCAAGACTCTGTATCTCTCTCTCGCAGAGCCCGGCTGCCAAATTCGAAACGTCCAGCGATTGCGCCCACACGAAAGCTGCCAGCACAGAAAGCTGTAGCTGGTTTTCACTGTCCCTTGGAACTGCATTCGCTGCCGCACAGTCATTCGTGTTCTGCAAAAGCTTGGCTTGGTAATGGGGCAACACTGTGTATCTCTCTCTCGCAGAGCCCGGCTGCCAAATTCGAAACGTCCAGCGATTGCGCCCACACGAAAGCTGCCAGCACGGAAAGCTGTAGCTGGTTTTCACTGTCCCTTGGAACTGCATTCGCTGCCGCACAGTCATTCGTGTTCTGCAAAAGCTTGGCTTCGTAATGGGGCAACACTGTGTATCTCTCTCTGGCAGAGCCCAGCTGCCAAATTCGAAACGTCCAGCGATTGCGCCCACACGAAAGCTGCCAGCACGGAAAGCTGTAGCTGGTTTTCACTGTCCCTTGGAACTGCATTAGCTGCCGCACAGTCATTCGTGTTCTACAAAAGCTTGGCTTGGTAATGGGGCAACACTCTCTATCTCTCTCTGGCAGAGCCCGGCTGCCAAATTCGAAACGTCCAGCGATTGCGCCCACACGAAAGCTGCCAGCACAGAAATATGTAGCTGGTTTTCACTGTCCCTTGGAACTGCATTCGCTGCCGCACAGTCATTCGTGTTCTGCAAAAGCTTGGCTTGGTAATGGGGCAACACTCTGTATCTCTCTCTGGCAGAGCCCGGCTGCCAAATTCGAAACGTCCAGCGATTGCGCCCACACGAAAGCTGCCAGCACGGAAAGCTGTAGCTGGTTTTCACTGTCCCTTGGAACTGCATTCGCTGCCGCACAGTCATTCGTGTTCTGCAAAAGCTTGGCTTGGTAATGGGGCAACACTGTGTATCTCTCTCTGGCAGAGCCCGGCTGCCAAATTCGAAACGTCCAGTGATTGCGCCCACACGAAAGCTGCCAGCACGGAAAGCTGTAGCTGGTTTTCACTGTCCCTTGGAACTGCATTCGCTGCCGCACAGTCATTCGTGTTCTGCAAAAGCTTGGCTTGGTAATGGGGCAACACTGTGTATCTCTCTCTCACAGAGCCCGGCTGCCAAATTCAAAACGTCCAGTGATTGCGCCCACAAGAAAACTGCCAGCACGGAAAGCTGTAGCTGGTTTTCACTGTCCCTTGGAACTGCATTCGCTGCCGCACAGTCATTCGTGTTCTGCAAAAGCTTGGCTTCGTAATGGGGCAACACTGTGTATCTCTCTCTCGCAGAGCCCGGCTGCCAAATTCGAAACGTCCAGCGATTGCGCCCACACGAAAGCTGCCAGCACGGAAAGCTGTAGCTGGTTTTCACTGTCCCTTGGAACTGCATTCGCTGCCGCACAGTCATTCGTGTTCTGCAAAAGCTTGGCTTCGTAATGGGGCAACACTGTGTATCTCTCTCTGGCAGAGCCCGGCTGCCAAATTCGAAACGTCCAGCGATTGCGCCCACACGAAAGCTGCCAGCACGGAAAGCTGTAGCTGGTTTTCACTGTCCCTTGGAACTGCATTCGCTGCCGCACAGTCATTCGTGTTCTGCAAAAGCTTGGCTTGGTAATGGGGCAACACTCTGTATCTCTCTCTCGCAGAGCCCGGCTGCCAAATTCGAAACGTCCAGCGATTGCGCCCACACGAAAGCTGCCAGCACAGAAAGCTGTAGCTGGTTTTCACTGTCCCTTGGAACTGCATTCGCTGCCGCACAGTCATTCGTGTTCTGCAAAAGCTTGGCTTGGTAATGGGGCAACACTGTGTATCTCTCTCTGGCAGAGCCCGGCTGCCAAATTCGAAACGTCCAGCGATTGCGCCCACACGAAAGCTGCCAGCACGGAAAGCTGTAGCTGGTTTTCACTGTCCCTTGGAACTGCATTCGCTGCCGCACAGTCATTCGTGTTCTGCAAAAGCTTGGCTTCGTAATGGGGCAACACTGTGTATCTCTCTCTGGCAGAGCCCGGCTGCCAAATTCGAAACGTCCAGCGATTGCGCCCACACGAAAGCTGCCAGCACGGAAAGCTGTAGCTGGTTTTCACTGTCCCTTGGAACTGCATTCGCTGCCGCACAGTCATTCGTGTTCTGCAAAAGCTTGGCTTGGTAATGGGGCAACACTCTGTATCTCTCTCTGGCAGAGCCCGGCTGCCAAATTCGAAACGTCCAGCGATTGCGCCCACACGAAAGCTGCCAGCACAGAAAGCTGTAGCTGGTTTTCACTGTCCCTTGGAACTGCATTCGCTGCCGCACAGTCATTCGTGTTCTGCAAAAGCTTGGCTTGGTAATGGGGCAACACTCTGTATCTCTCTCTGGCAGAGCCCGGCTGCCAAATTCGAAACGTCCAGCGATTGCGCCCACACGAAAGCTGCCAGCACGGAAAGCTGTAGCTGGTTTTCACTGTCCCTTGGAACTGCATTCGCTGCCGCACAGTCATTCGTGTTCTGCAAAAGCTTGGCTTGGTAATGGGGCAAGACTCTGTATTTCTCTCTGGCAGAGCCCGGCTGCCAAATTCGAAACGTCCAGCGATTGCGCCCACAAGAAAACTGCCAGCACGGAAAGCTGTAGCTGGTTTTCACTGTCCCTTGGAACTGCATTCGCTGCCGCACAGTCATTCGTGTTCTGCAAAAGCTTGGCTTGGTAATGGGGCAACACTGTGTATCTCTCTCTGGCAGAGCCCGGCTGCCAAATTCGAAACGTCCAGCGATTGCGCCCACACGAAAGCTGCCAGCACGGAAAGCTGTAGCTGGTTTTCACTGTCCCTTGGAACTGCATTCGCTGCCGCACAGTCATTCGTGTTCTGCAAAAGCTTGGCTTGGTAATGGGGCAACACTGTGTATCTCTCTCTGGCAGAGCCCGGCTGCCAAATTCGAAACGTCCAGCGATTGCGCCCACACGAAAGCTGCCAGCACGGAAAGCTATAGCTGGTTTTCACTGTCCCTTGGAACTGCATTCGCTGCCGCACAGTCATTTGTGTTCTGCAAAAGCTTGCCTTGGTAATGGGGCAACACTGTGTATCTCTCTCTGGCAGAGCCCGGCTGCCAAATTCGAAACGTCCAGCGATTGCGCCCACACGAAAGCTGCCAGCACAGAAAGCTGTAGCTGGTTTTCACTGTCCCTTGGAACTGCATTCGCTGCCGCACAGTCATTCGTGTTCTGCAAAAGCTTGGCTTGGTAATGGGGCAACACTGTGTATCTCTCTCTGGCAGAGCCCGGCTGCCAAATTCGAAACGTCCAGCGATTGCGCCCACACGAAAGGTGCCAGCACGGAAAGCTGTAGCTGGTTTTCACTGTCCCTTGGAACTGCATTCGCTGCCGCACAGTCATTCGTGTTCTGCAAAAGCTTGGCTTGGTAATGGGGCAACACTGTGTATCTCTCTCTCTCGCAGAGCCCGGCTGCCAAATTCGAAACGTCCAGCGATTGCGCCCACACGAAAGCTGCCAGCACGGAAAGCTGTAGCTGGTTTTCACTGTCCCTTGGAACTGCATTCGCTGCCGCACAGTCATTCGTGTTCTGCAAAAGCTTGGCTTGGTAATGGGGCAACACTCTGTATCTCTCTCTCGCAGAGCCCGGCTGCCAAATTCGAAACGTCCAGCGATTGCGCCCACACGAAAGCTGCCAGCACGGAAAGCTGTAGCTGGTTGTCACTCTCCCTTGGAACTGCATTCGCTGCCGCACAGTCATTCGTGTTCTGCAAAAGCTTGGCTTGGTAATGGGGCAACACTGTGTATCTCTCTCTGGCAGAGCCCGGCTGCCAAATTCGAAACGTCCAGCGATTGCGCCCACACGAAAGCTGCCAGCACGGAAAGCTGTAGCTGGTTTTCACTGTCCCTTGGAACTGCATTCGCTGCCGCACAGTCATTCGTGTTCTGCAAAAGCTTGGCTTCGTAATGGGGCAACACTGTGTATCTCTCTCTGGCAGAGCCCGGCTGCCAAATTCGAAACGTCCAGCGATTGCGCCCACACGAAAGCTGCCAGCACGGAAAGCTGTAGCTGGTTTTCACTGTCCCTTGGAACTGCATTCGCTGCCGCACAGTCATTCGTGTTCTGCAAAAGCTTGGCTTGGTAATGGGGCAACACTGTGTATCTCTCTCTGGCAGAGCCCGGCTGCCAAATTCGAAACGTCCAGCGATTGCGCCCACACGAAAGCTGCCAGCACGGAAAGCTGTAGCTGGTTTTCACTGTCCCTTGGAACTGCATTCGCTGCCGCACAGTCATTCGTGTTCTGCAAAAGCTTGGCTTGGTAATGGGGCAACACTGTGTATCTCTCTCTGGCAGAGCCCGGCTGCCAAATTCGAAACGTCCAGCGATTGCGCCCACACGAAAGCTGCCAGCACGGAAAGCTGTAGCTGGTTTTCACTGTCCCTTGGAACTGCATTCGCTGCCGCACAGTCATTTGTGTTCTGCAAAAGCTTGGCTTGGTAATGGGGCAACACTCTGTATCTCTCTCTCTCGCAGAGCCCGGCTGCCAAATTCGAAACGTCCAGCGATTGCGCCACCACGAAAGCTGCCAGCACGGAAAGCTGTAGCTGGTTTTCACTGTCCCTTGGAACTGCATTCGCTGCCGCACAGTCATTCGTGTTCTGCAAAAGCTTGGCTTGGTAATGGGGCAACACTGTGTATCTCTCTCTCACAGAGCCCGGCTGCCAAATTCGAAACGTCCAGCGATTGCGCCCACACGAAAGCTGCCAGCACGGAAAGCTGTAGCTGGTTTTCACTGTCCCTTGGATCTGCATTCGCTGCCGCACAGTCATTCGTGTTCTGCAAAAGCTTGGCTTGGTAATGGGGCAACACTCTGTATCTCTCTCTGGCAGAGCCCGGCTGCCAAATTTGAAACGTCCAGCGATTGCGCCCACATGAAAGCTGCCAGCACAGAAAGCTGTAGCTGGTTTTCACTGTCCCTTGGAACTGCATTCGCTGCCACACAGTCATTCGTGTTCTGCAAAAGCTTTGCTTCGTAATGGGGCAACACTCTGTATCTCTCTCTGGCAGAGCCCGGCTGCCAAATTCGAAACGTCCAGCGATTGCGCCCACACGAAAGCTGCCAGCACGGAAAGCTGTAGCTGGTTTTCACTGTCCCTTGGAACTGCATTCGCTGCCGCACAGTCATTCGTGTTCTGCAAAAGCTTGGCTTGGTAATGGGGCAACACTGTGTATCTCTCTCTCACAGAGCCCGGCTGCCAAATTCGAAACGTCCAGCGATTGCGCCCACACGAAAGCTGCCAGCACGGAAAGCTGTAGCTGGTTTTCACTGTCCCTTGGATCTGCATTCGCTGCCGCACAGTCATTCGTGTTCTGCAAAAGCTTGGCTTGGTAATGGGGCAACACTCTGTATCTCTCTCTGGCAGAGCCCGGCTGCCAAATTTGAAACGTCCAGCGATTGCGCCCACATGAAAGCTGCCAGCACAGAAAGCTGTAGCTGGTTTTCACTGTCCCTTGGAACTGCATTCGCTGCCACACAGTCATTCGTGTTCTGCAAAAGCTTTGCTTCGTAATGGGGCAACACTGTGTATCTCTCTCTGGCAGAGCCCGGCTGCCAAATTCGAAACGTCCAGCGATTGCGCCCACACGAAAGCTGCCAGCATGGAAAGCTGTAGCTGGTTTTCACTGTCCCTTGGAACTGCATTCGCTGCCGCACAGTCATTCGTGTTCTGCAAAAGCTTGGCTTGGTAATGGGGCAACACTCTGTATCTCTCTCTCGCAGAGCCCGGCTGCCAAATTCGAAACGTCCAGCGATTGCGCCCACACGAAAGCTGCCAGCACGGAAAGCTGTAGCTGGTTTTCACTGTCCCTTGGAACTGCATTCGCTGCCGCACAGTCATTTGTGTTCTGCAAAAGCTTGCCTTGGTAATGGGGCAACACTCTGTATCTCTCTCTGGCAGAGCCCGGCTGCCAAATTCGAAACGTCCAGCGATTGCGCCCACACGAAAGCTGCCAGCACAGAAAGCTGTAGCTGGTTTTCACTGTCCCTTGGAACTGCATTCGCTGCCGCACAGTCATTCGTGTTCTGCAAAAGCTTGGCTTGGTAATGGGGCAACACTCTGTATCTCTCTCTCGCAGAGCCCGGCTGCCAAATTCGAAACGTCCAGCGATTGCGCCCACACGAAAGGTGCCAGCACGGAAAGCTGTAGCTGGTTTTCACTGTCCCTTGGAACTGCATTCGCTGCCGCACAGTCATTCGTGTTCTGCAAAAGCTTGGCTTGGTAATGGGGCAACACTGTGTATCTCTCTCTCTCGCAGAGCCCGGCTGCCAAATTCGAAACATCCAGCGATTGCGCCCACACGAAAGCTGCCAGCACGGAAAGCTGTAGCTGGTTTTCACTGTCCCTTGGAACTGCATTCGCTGCCGCACAGTCATTCGTGTTCTGCAAAAGCTTGGCTTGGTAATGGGGCAACACTCTGTATCTCTCTCTGGCAGAGCCCGGCTGACAAATTCGAAACGTCCAGCGATTGCGCCCACACGAAAGCTGCCAGCACGGAAAGCTGTAGCTGGTTTTCACTGTCCCTTGGAACTGCATTCGCTGCCGCACAGTCATTCGTGTTCTGCAAAAGCTTGGCTTGGTAATGGGGCAACACTCTGTATCTCTCTCTCGCAGAGCCCGGCTGCCAAATTTGAAACGTCCAGCGATTGCGCCCACACGAAAGCTGCCAGCACGGAAAGCTGTAGCTGGTTTTCACTGTCCCTTGGAACTGCATTCGCTGCCGCACAGTCATTCGTGTTCTGCAAAAGCTTGGCTTGGTAATGGGGCAACACTCTGTATCTCTCTCTCGCAGAGCCCGGCTGCCAAATTCGAAACGTCCAGCGATTGCGCCCACACGAAAGCTGCCAGCACGGAAAGCTGTAGCTGGTTTTCACTGTCCCTTGGAACTGCATTCGCTGCCGCACAGTCATTCGTGTTCTGCAAAAGCTTGGCTTGGTAATGGGGCAACACTGTGTATCTCTCTCTGGCAGAGCCCGGCTGCCAAATTCGAAACGTCCAGCGATTGCGCCCACACGAAAGCTGCCAGCACGGAAAGCTGTAGCTGGTTTTCACTGTCCCTTGGAACTGCATTCGCTGCCGCACAGTCATTCGTGTTCTGCAAAAGCTTGGCTTGGTAATGGGGCAACACTGTGTATCTCTCTCTGGCAGAGCCCGGCTGCCAAATTCGAAACGTCCAGCGATTGCGCCCACACGAAAGCTGCCAGCACGGAAAGCTGTAGCTGGTTTTCACTGTCCCTTGGAACTGCATTCGCTGCCGCACAGTCATTCGTGTTCTGCAAAAGCTTGGCTTGGTAATGGGGCAACACTGTGTATCTCTCTCTGGCAGAGCCCGGCTGCCAAATTCGAAACGTCCAGCGATTGCGCCCACACGAAAGCTGCCAGCACGGAAAGCTGTAGCTGGTTTTCACTGTCCCTTGGAACTGCATTCGCTGCCGCACAGTCATTTGTGTTCTGCAAAAGCTTGGCTTGGTAATGGGGCAACACTCTGTATCTCTCTCTCTCGCAGAGCCCGGCTGCCAAATTCGAAACGTCCAGCGATTGCGCCCACACGAAAGCTGCCAGCACGGAAAGCTGTAGCTGGTTTTCACTGTCCCTTGGAACTGCATTCGCTGCCGCACAGTCATTCGTGTTCTGCAAAAGCTTGGCTTGGTAATGGGGCAACACTGTGTATCTCTCTCTCACAGAGCCCGGCTGCCAAATTCGAAACGTCCAGCGATTGCGCCCACACGAAAGCTGCCAGCACGGAAAGCTGTAGCTGGTTTTCACTGTCCCTTGGATCTGCATTCGCTGCCGCACAGTCATTCGTGTTCTGCAAAAGCTTGGCTTGGTAATGGGGCAACACTGTGTATCTCTCTCTGGCAGAGCCCGGCTGCCAAATTTGAAACGTCCAGCGATTGCGCCCACATGAAAGCTGCCAGCACAGAAAGCTGTAGCTGGTTTTCACTGTTCCTTGGAACTGCATTCGCTGCCACACAGTCATTCGTGTTCTGCAAAAGCTTTGCTTCGTAATGGGGCAACACTCTGTATCTCTCTCTGGCAGAGCCCGGCTGCCAAATTTGAAACGTCCAGCGATTGCGCCCACACGAAAGCTGCCAGCACGGAAAGCTGTAGCTGGTTTTCACTGTCCCTTGGAACTGCATTCGCTGCCGCACAGTCATTCGTGTTCTGCAAAAGCTTGGCTTGGTAATGGGGCAACACTCTGTATCTCTCTCTCGCAGAGCCCGGCTGCCAAATTCGAAACGTCCAGCGATTGCGCCCACACGAAAGCTGCCAGCACGGAAAGCTGTAGCTGGTTTTCACTCTCCCTTGGAACTGCATTCGCTGCCGCACAGTCATTCGTGTTCTGCAAAAGCTTGGCTTGGTAATGGGGCAACACTCTGTATCTCTCTCTGGCAGAGCCCGGCTGCCAAATACGAAACGTCCAGCGATTGCGCCCACACGAAAGCTGCCAGCATGGAAAGCTGTAGCTGGTTTTCACTGTCCCTTGGAACTGCATTCGCTGCCGCACAGTCATTCGTGTTCTGCAAAAGCTTGGCTTGGTAATGGGGCAACACTCTGTATCTCTCTCTCGCAGAGCCCGGCTGCCAAATTCGAAACGTCCAGCGATTGCGCCCACACGAAAGCTGCCAGCACGGAAAGCTGTAGCTGGTTTTCACTGTCCCTTGGAACTGCATTCGCTGCCGCACAGTCATTCGTGTTCTGCAAAAGCTTGGCTTGGTAATGGGGCAACACTGTGTATCTCTCTCTGGCAGAGCCTGGCTGCCAAATTCGAAACGTCCAGCGATTGCGCCCACACGAAAGCTGCCAGCACGGAAAGCTGTAGCTGGTTTTCACTGTCCCTTGGAACTGCATTCGCTGCCGCACAGTCATTCGTGTTCTGCAAAAGCTTGGCTTGGTAATGGGGCAACACTTTGTATCTCTCTCTGGCAGAGCCCGGCTGCCAAATTCGAAACGTCCAGCGATTGCGCCCACACGAAAGCTGCCAGCACGGAAAGCTGTAGCTGGTTTTCACTGTCCCTTGGAACTGCATTTGCTGCCTCACAGTCATTCGTGTTCTGCAAAAGCTTGGCTTGGTAATGGGGCAACACTGTGTATCTCTCTCTGGCAGAGCCCGGCTGCCAAATTCGAAACGTCCAGCGATTGCGCCCACACGAAAGCTGCCAGCACGGAAAGCTGTAGCTGGTTTTCACTGTCCCTTGGAACTGCATTCGCTGCCACACAGTCATTCGTGTTCTGCAAAAGCTTGCCTTGGTAATGGGGCAACACTCTGTATCTCTCTCTCACAGAGCCCGGCTGCCAAATTCGAAACGTCCAGCGATTGCGCCCACACGAAAGCTGCCAGCACGGAAAGCTGTAGCTGGTTTTCACTGTCCCTTGGAACTGCATTCGCTGCCGCACAGTCATTCGTGTACTGCAAAAGCTTGGCTTCGTAATGGGGCAACACTGTGTATCTCTCTCTCGCAGAGCCCGGCTGCCAAATTCGAAACGTCCAGCGATTGCGCCCACACGAAAGCTGCCAGCACGGAAAGCTGTAGCTGGTTTTCACTGTCCCTTGGAACTGCATTCGCTGCCGCACAGTCATTCGTGTTCTGCAAAAGCTTGGCTTGGTAATGGGGCAACACTGTGTATCTCTCTCTGGCAGAGCCCGGCTGCCAAATTCGAAAAGTCCAGCGATTGCGCCCACACGAAAGCTGCCAGCACGGAAAGCTGTAGCTGGTTTTCACTGTCCCTTGGAACTGCATTCGCTGCCGCACAGTCATTCGTGTTCTGCAAAAGCTTGGCTTGGTAATGGGGCAACACTGTGTATCTCTCTCTGGCAGAGCCCGGCTGCCAAATTCGAAACGTCCAGCGATTGCGCCCACACGAAAGCTGCCAGCACGGAAAGCTGTAGCTGGTTTTCACTGTCCCTTGGAACTGCATTCGCTGCCGCACAGTCATTCGTGTTCTGCAAAAGCTTGGCTTGGTAATGGGGCAACGCTGTGTATCTCTCTCTCGCAGAGCCCGGCTGCCAAATTCGAAACGTCCAGCGATTGCGCCCACACGAAAGCTGCCAGCACGGAAAGCTGTAGCTGGTTTTCACTGTCCCTTGGAACTGCATTCGCTGCCGCACAGTCATTCGTGTTCTGCAAAAGCTTGGCTTGGTAATGGGGCAACACTCTGTATCTCTCTCTGGCAGAGCCCGGCTGCCAAATTCGAAACGTCCAGCGATTGCGCCCACACGAAAGCTGCCAGCACGGAAAGCTGTAGCTGGTTTTCACTGTCCCTTGGAACTGCATTCGCTGCCGCACAGTCATTCGTGTTCTGCAAAAGCTTGGCTTCGTAATGGGGCAACACTGTGTATCTCTCTCTCTCGCAGAGCCCGGCTGCCAAATTCGAAACGTCCAGCGATTGCGCCCACACGAAAGCTGCCAGCACGGAAAGCTGTAGCTGGTTTTCACTGTCCCTTGGAACTGCATTCGCTGCCGCACAGTCATTCGTGTTCTGCAAAAGCTTGGCTTGGTAATGGGGCAACACTCTGTATCTCTCTCTCGCAGAGCCCGGCTGCCAAATTCGAAACGTCCAGCGATTGCGTCCACACGAAAGCTGCCAGCACGGAAAGCTGTAGCTGGTTTTCACTGTCCCTTGGAACTGCATTCGCTGCCGCACAGTCATTCGTGTTCTGCAAAAGCTTGGCTTGGTAATGGGGCAACACTCTGTATCTCTCTCTGGCAGAGCCCGGCTGCCAAATTCGAAACGTCCAGCGATTGCGCCCACATGAAAGCTGCCAGCACGGAAAGCTGTAGCTGGTTTTCACTGTCCCTTGGAACTGCATTCGCTGCCGCACAGTCATTCGTGTTCTGCAAAAGCTTGGCTTGGTAATGGGGCAACACTGTGTATCTCTCTCTGGCAGAGCCCGGCTGCCAAATTCGAAACGTCCAGCGATTGCGCCCACACGAAAGCTGCCAGCACGGAAAGCTGTAGCTGGTTTTCACTGTCCCTTGGAACTGCATTCGCTGCCGCACAGTCATTCGTGTTCTGCAAAAGCTTGGCTTGGTAATGGGGCAACACTGTGTATCTCTCTCTCGCAGAGCCCGGCTGCCAAATTCGAAACGTCCAGCGATTGCGCCCACACGAAAGCTGCCAGCACGGAAAGCTGTAGCTGGTTTTCACTGTCCCTTGGAACTGCATTCGCTGCCGCACAGTCATTCGTGTTCTGCAAAAGCTTGGCTTGGTAATGGGGCAACACTCTGTATCTCTCTCTGGCAGAGCCCGGCTGCCAAATTCGAAACGTCCAGCGATTGCGCCCACACGAAAGCTGCCAGCACGGAAAGCTGTAGCTGTTTTTCACTGTCCCTTGGAACTGCATTCGCTGCCGCACAGTCATTCGTGTTCTGCAAAAGCTTGGCTTGGTAATGGGGCAACACTCTGTATCTGTCTCTCTCGCAGAGCCGGGCTGCCAAATTCGAAACGTCCAGCGATTGCGCCCACACGAAAGCTGCCAGCACGGAAAGCTCTAGCTGGTTTTCACTGTCCCTTGGAACTGCATTCGCTGCCGCACAGTCATTCGTGTTCTGCAAAAGCTTGGCTTCGTAATGGGGCAACACTGTGTATCTCTCTCTGGCAGAGCCCGGCTGCCAAATTCGAAACGTCCAGCGATTGCGCCCACACGAAAGCTGCCAGCACGGAAAGCTGTAGCTGGTTTTCACTGTCCCTTGGAACTGCATTCGCTGCCGCACAGTCATTCGTGTTCTGCAAAAGCTTGGCTTGGTAATGGGGCAACACTGTGTATCTCTCTCTGGCAGAGCCCGGCTGCCAAATTCGAAAAGTCCAGCGATTGCGCCCACACGAAAGCTGCCAGCACGGAAAGCTGTAGCTGGTTTTCACTGTCCCTTGGAACTGCATTCGCTGCCGCACAGTCATTCGTGTTCTGCAAAAGCTTGGCTTGGTAATGGGGCAACACTGTGTATCTCTCTCTGGCAGAGCCCGGCTGCCAAATTCGAAACGTCCAGCGATTGCGCCCACACGAAAGCTGCCAGCACGGAAAGCTGTAGCTGGTTTTCACTGTCCCTTGGAACTGCATTCGCTGCCGCACAGTCATTCGTGTTCTGCAAAAGCTTGGCTTGGTAATGGGGCAACGCTGTGTATCTCTCTCTCGCAGAGCCCGGCTGCCAAATTCGAAACGTCCAGCGATTGCGCCCACACGAAAGCTGCCAGCACGGAAAGCTGTAGCTGGTTTTCACTGTCCCTTGGAACTGCATTCGCTGCCGCACAGTCATTCGTGTTCTGCAAAAGCTTGGCTTGGTAATGGGGCAACACTCTGTATCTCTCTCTGGCAGAGCCCGGCTGCCAAATTCGAAACGTCCAGCGATTGCGCCCACACGAAAGCTGCCAGCACGGAAAGCTGTAGCTGGTTTTCACTGTCCCTTGGAACTGCATTCGCTGCCGCACAGTCATTCGTGTTCTGCAAAAGCTTGGCTTCGTAATGGGGCAACACTGTGTATCTCTCTCTCTCGCAGAGCCCGGCTGCCAAATTCGAAACGTCCAGCGATTGCGCCCACACGAAAGCTGCCAGCACGGAAAGCTGTAGCTGGTTTTCACTGTCCCTTGGAACTGCATTCGCTGCCGCACAGTCATTCGTGTTCTGCAAAAGCTTGGCTTGGTAATGGGGCAACACTCTGTATCTCTCTCTCGCAGAGCCCGGCTGCCAAATTCGAAACGTCCAGCGATTGCGTCCACACGAAAGCTGCCAGCACGGAAAGCTGTAGCTGGTTTTCACTGTCCCTTGGAACTGCATTCGCTGCCGCACAGTCATTCGTGTTCTGCAAAAGCTTGGCTTGGTAATGGGGCAACACTCTGTATCTCTCTCTGGCAGAGCCCGGCTGCCAAATTCGAAACGTCCAGCGATTGCGCCCACATGAAAGCTGCCAGCACGGAAAGCTGTAGCTGGTTTTCACTGTCCCTTGGAACTGCATTCGCTGCCGCACAGTCATTCGTGTTCTGCAAAAGCTTGGCTTGGTAATGGGGCAACACTGTGTATCTCTCTCTGGCAGAGCCCGGCTGCCAAATTCGAAACGTCCAGCGATTGCGCCCACACGAAAGCTGCCAGCACGGAAAGCTGTAGCTGGTTTTCACTGTCCCTTGGAACTGCATTCGCTGCCACACAGTCATTCGTGTTCTGCAAAAGCTTGGCTTGGTAATGGGGCAACACTGTGTATCTCTCTCTCGCAGAGCCCGGCTGCCAAATTCGAAACGTCCAGCGATTGCGCCCACACGAAAGCTGCCAGCACGGAAAGCTGTAGCTGGTTTTCACTGTCCCTTGGAACTGCATTCGCTGCCGCACAGTCATTCGTGTTCTGCAAAAGCTTGGCTTGGTAATGGGGCAACACTGTGTATCTCTCTCTCACAGAGCCCGGCTGCCAAATTCAAAACGTCCAGCGATTGCGCCCACAAGAAAACTGCCAGCACGGAAAGCTGTAGCTGGTTTTCACTGTCCCTTGGAACTGCATTCGCTGCCGCACAGTCATTCGTGTTCTGCAAAAGCTTGGCTTGGTAATGGGGCAACACTCTGTATCTCTCTCTGGCAGAGCCCGGCTGCCAAATTCGAAACGTCCAGCGATTGCGCCCACACGAAAGCTGCCAGCACGGAAAGCTGTAGCTGTTTTTCACTGTCCCTTGGAACTGCATTCGCTGCCGCACAGTCATTCGTGTTCTGCAAAAGCTTGGCTTGGTAATGGGGCAACACTCTGTATCTGTCTCTCTCGCAGAGCCGGGCTGCCAAATTCGAAACGTCCAGCGATTGCGCCCACACGAAAGCTGCCAGCACGGAAAGCTCTAGCTGGTTTTCACTGTCCCTTGGAACTGCATTCGCTGCCGCACAGTCATTCGTGTTCTGCAAAAGCTTGGCTTCGTAATGGGGCAACACTGTGTATCTCTCTCTGGCAGAGCCCGGCTGCCAAATTCGAAACGTCCAGCGATTGCGCCCACACGAAAGCTGCCAGCACGGAAAGCTGTAGCTGGTTTTCACTGTCCCTTGGAACTGCATTCGCTGCCGCACAGTCATTCGTGTTCTGCAAAAGCTTGGCTTGGTAATGGGGCAACACTGTGTATCTCTCTCTGGCAGAGCCCGGCTGCCAAATTCGAAAAGTCCAGCGATTGCGCCCACACGAAAGCTGCCAGCACGGAAAGCTGTAGCTGGTTTTCACTGTCCCTTGGAACTGCATTCGCTGCCGCACAGTCATTCGTGTTCTGCAAAAGCTTGGCTTGGTAATGGGGCAACACTGTGTATCTCTCTCTGGCAGAGCCCGGCTGCCAAATTCGAAACGTCCAGCGATTGCGCCCACACGAAAGCTGCCAGCACGGAAAGCTGTAGCTGGTTTTCACTGTCCCTTGGAACTGCATTCGCTGCCGCACAGTCATTCGTGTTCTGCAAAAGCTTGGCTTGGTAATGGGGCAACGCTGTGTATCTCTCTCTCGCAGAGCCCGGCTGCCAAATTCGAAACGTCCAGCGATTGCGCCCACATGAAAGCTGCCAGCACGGAAAGCTGTAGCTGGTTTTCACTGTCCCTTGGAACTGCATTCGCTGCCGCACAGTCATTCGTGTTCTGCAAAAGCTTGCCTTGGTAATGGGGCAACACTGTGTATCTCTCTCTGGCAGAGCCCGGCTGCCAAATTTGAAACGTCCAGCGATTGCGCCCACACGAAAGCTGCCAGCACGGAAAGCTGTAGCTGGTTTTCACTGTCCCTTGGAACTGCATTCGCTGCCGCACAGTCATTCGTGTTCTGCAAAAGCTTGGCTTGGTAATGGGGCAACACTGTGTATCTCTCTCTGGCAGAGCCCGGCTGCCAAATTCGAAACGTCCAGCGATTGCGCCCACACGAAAGCTGCCAGCACGGAAAGCTGTAGCTGGTTTTCACTGTCCCTTGGAACTGCATTCGCTGCCGCACAGTCATTCGTGTTCTGCAAAAGCTTGGCTTCGTAATGGGGCAACACTGTGTATCTCTCTCTCGCAGAGCCCGGCTGCCAAATTCGAAACGTCCAGCGATTGCGCCCACACGAAAGCTGCCAGCACGGAAAGCTGTAGCTGGTTTTCACTGTCCCTTGGAACTGCATTCGCTGCCGCACAGTCATTCGTGTTCTGCAAAAGCTTGGCTTCGTAATGGGGCAACACTGTGTATCTCTCTCTCGCAGAGCCCGGCTGCCAAATTCGAAACGTCCAGCGATTGCGCCCACACGAAAGCTGCCAGCACGGAAAGCTGTAGCTGGTTTTCACTGTCCCTTGGAACTGCATTCGCTGCCGCACAGTCATTCGTGTTCTGCAAAAGCTTGGCTTGGTAATGGGGCAACACTCTGTATCTCTCTCTGGCAGAGCCCGGCTGCCAAATTCGAAACGTCCAGCGATTGCGCCCACACGAAAGCTGCCAGCACGGAAAGCTGTAGCTGGTTTTCACTGTCCCTTGGAACTGCATTCGCTGCCGCACAGTCATTCGTGTTCTGCAAAAGCTTGCCTTGGTAATGGGGCAACACTGTGTATCTCTCTCTGGCAGAGCCCGGCTGCCAAATTTGAAACGTCCAGCGATTGCGCCCACACGAAAGCTGCCAGCACGGAAAGCTGTAGCTGGTTTTCACTGTCCCTTGGAACTGCATTCGCTGCCGCACAGTCATTCGTGTTCTGCAAAAGCTTGGCTTGGTAATGGGGCAACACTGTGTATCTCTCTCTGGCAGAGCCCGGCTGCCAAATTCGAAACGTCCAGCGATTGCGCCCACACGAAAGCTGCCAGCACGGAAAGCTGTAGCTGGTTTTCACTGTCCCTTGGAACTGCATTCGCTGCCGCACAGTCATTCGTGTTCTGCAAAAGCTTGGCTTCGTAATGGGGCAACACTGTGTATCTCTCTCTCGCAGAGCCCGGCTGCCAAATTCGAAACGTCCAGCGATTGCGCCCACACGAAAGCTGCCAGCACGGAAAGCTGTAGCTGGTTTTCACTGTCCCTTGGAACTGCATTCGCTGCCGCACAGTCATTCGTGTTCTGCAAAAGCTTGGCTTGGTAATGGGGCAACACTCTGTATCTCTCTCTGGCAGAGCCCGGCTGCCAAATTCGAAACGTCCAGCGATTGCGCCCACAAGAAAACTGCCAGCACGGAAAGCTGTAGCTGGTTTTCACTGTCCCTTGGAACTGCATTCGCTGCCGCACAGTCATTCGTGTTCTGCAAAAGCTTGGCTTGGTAATGGGGCAACACTGTGTATCTCTCTCTCGCAGAGCCCGGCTGCCAAATTCGAAACGTCCAGCGATTGCGCCCACACGAAAGCTGCCAGCACAGAAAGCTGTAGCTGGTTTTCACTGTCCCTTGGAACTGCATTCGCTGCCGCACAGTCATTCGTGTTCTGCAAAAGCTTGGCTTCGTAATGGGGCAACACTGTGTATCTCTCTCTCTCGCAGAGCCCGGCTGCCAAATTCGAAACGTCCAGCGATTGCGCCCACACGAAAGCTGCCAGCACGGAAAGCTGTAGCTGGTTTTCACTGTCCCTTGGAACTGCATTCGCTGCCGCACAGTCATTCGTGTTCTGCAAAAGCTTGGCTTGGTAATGGGGCAACACTGTGTATCTCTCTCTGGCAGAGCCCGGCTGCCAAATTCGAAACGTCCAGCGATTGCGCCCACACGAAAGCTGCCAGCACGGAAAGCTGTAGCTGGTTTTCACTGTCCCTTGGAACTGCATTCGCTGCCGCACAGTCATTCGTGTTCTGCAAAAGCTTGGCTTGGTAATGGGGCAACACTCTATATCTCTCTCTGGCAGAGCCCGGCTGCCAAATTCGAAACGTCCAGCGATTGCGCCCACACGAAAGCTGCCAGCACGGAAAGCTGTAGCTGGTTTTCACTGTCCCTTGGAACTGCATTCGCTGCCGCACAGTCATTCGTGTTCTGCAAAAGCTTGGCTTGGTAATGGGGCAACACTGTGTATCTCTCTCTGGCAGAGCCCGGCTGCCAAATTCGAAACGTCCAGCGATTGCGCCCACACGAAAGCTGCCAGCACGGAAAGCTGTAGCTGGTTTTCACTGTCCCTTGGAACTGCATTCGCTGCCGCACAGTCATTCGTGTTCTGCAAAAGCTTGGCTTCGTAATGGGGCAACACTGTGTATCTCTCTCTGGCAGAGCCCGGCTGCCAAATTCGAAACGTCCAGCGATTGCGCCCACACGAAAGCTGCCAGCACGGAAAGCTGTAGCTGGTTTTCACTGTCCCTTGGAACTGCATTCGCTGCCGCACAGTCATTCGTGTTCTGCAAAAGCTTGGCTTGGTAATGGGGCAACACTGTGTATCTCTCTCTGGCAGAGCCCGGCTGCCAAATTCGAAACGTCCAGCGATTGCGCCCACACGAAAGCTGCCAGCACGGAAAGCTGTAGCTGGTTTTCACTGTCCCTTGGAACTGCATTCGCTGCCGCACAGTCATTCGTGTTCTGCAAAAGCTTGGCTTGGTAATGGGGCAACACTTTGTATCTCTCTCTCACAGAGCCCGGCTGCCAAATTCAAAACGTCCAGCGATTGCGCCCACACGAAAGCTGCCAGCACGGAAAGCTGTAGCTGGTTTTCACTGTCCCTTGGAACTGCATTCGCTGCCGCACAGTCATTCGTGTTCTGCAAAAGCTTGGCTTGGTAATGGGGCAACACTCTGTATCTCTCTCTGGCAGAGCCCGGCTGCCAAATTCAAAACGTCCAGCGATTGCGCCCACAAGAAAACTGCCAGCACGGAAAGCTGTAGCTGGTTTTCACTGTCCCTTGGAACTGCATTCGCTGCCGCACAGTCATTCGTGTTCTGCAAAAGCTTGGCTTGGTAATGGGGCAACACTGTGTATCTCTCTCTCTCGCAGAGCCCGGCTGCCAAATTCGAAACGTCCAGCGATTGCGCCCACACGAAAGCTGCCAGCACGGAAAGCTGTAGCTGGTTTTCACTGTCCCTTGGAACTGCATTCGCTGCCGCACAGTCATTCGTGTTCTGCAAAAGCTTGGCTTGGTAATGGGGCAACACTGTG
This sequence comes from Mycteria americana, assembly GCF_035582795.1. Lineage (NCBI taxonomy): Eukaryota > Metazoa > Chordata > Aves > Ciconiiformes > Ciconiidae > Mycteria > Mycteria americana. The sequence continues at coordinate 68,408,060 of NC_134368.1, forward strand.
TATCTCTCTCTGGCAGAGCCCGGCTGCCAAATTCGAAACGTCCAGCGATTGCGCCCACACGAAAGCTGCCAGCACGGAAAGCTGTAGCTGGTTTTCACTGTCCCTTGGAACTGCATTCGCTGCCGCACAGTCATTCGTGTTCTGCAAAAGCTTGGCTTGGTAATGGGGCAACACTCTGTATCTCTCTCTGGCAGAGCCCGGCTGCCAAATTCGAAACGTCCAGCGATTGCGCCCACACGAAAGCTGCCAGCACGGAAAGCTGTAGCTGGTTTTCACTGTCCCTTGGAACTGCATTCGCTGCCGCACAGTCATTCGTGTTCTGCAAAAGCTTGGCTTGGTAATGGGGCAACGCTGTGTATCTCTCTCTGGCAGAGCCCGGCTGCCAAATTCGAAACGTCCAGCGATTGCGCCCACACGAAAGCTGCCAGCACGGAAAGCTGTAGCTGGTTTTCACTGTCCCTTGGAACTGCATTCGCTGCCGCACAGTCATTCGTGTTCTGCAAAAGCTTGGCTTGGTAATGGGGCAACACTCTGTATCTCTCTCTGGCAGAGCCCGGCTGCCAAATTCGAAACGTCCAGCGATTGCGCCCACACGAAAGCTGCCAGCACGGAAAGCTGTAGCTGGTTTTCACTGTCCCTTGGAACTGCATTCGCTGCCGCACAGTCATTCGTGTTCTGCAAAAGCTTGGCTTCGTAATGGGGCAACACTGTGTATCTCTCTCTGGCAGAGCCCGGCTGCCAAATTCGAAACGTCCAGCGATTGCGCCCACACGAAAGCTGCCAGCACGGAAAGCTGTAGCTGGTTTTCACTGTCCCTTGGAACTGCATTCGCTGCCGCACAGTCATTCGTGTTCTGCAAAAGCTTGGCTTCGTAATGGGGCAACACTGTGTATCTCTCTCTCGCAGAGCCCGGCTGCCAAATTCGAAACGTCCAGCGATTGCGCCCATACGAAAGCTGCCAGCACGGAAAGCTGTAGCTGGTTTTCACTGTCCCTTGGAACTGCATTCGCTGCCGCACAGTCATTCGTGTTCTGCAAAAGCTTGGCTTGGTAATGGGGCAACACTGTGTATCTCTCTCTCGCAGAGCCCGGCTGCCAAATTCGAAACGTCCAGCGATTGCGTCCACACGAAAGCTGCCAGCACGGAAAGCTGTAGCTGGTTTTCACTGTCCCTTGGAACTGCATTCGCTGCCGCACAGTCATTCGTGTTCTGCAAAAGCTTGGCTTGGTAATGGGGCAACACTGTGTATCTCTCTCTGGCAGAGCCCGGCTGCCAAATTCGAAACGTCCAGCGATTGCGCCCACATGAAAGCTGCCAGCACGGAAAGCTGTAGCTGGTTTTCACTGTCCCTTGGAACTGCATTCGCTGCCGCACAGTCATTCGTGTTCTGCAAAAGCTTGGCTTGGTAATGGGGCAACACTGTGTATCTCTCTCTGGCAGAGCCCGGCTGCCAAATTCGAAACGTCCAGCGATTGCGCCCACACGAAAGCTGCCAGCACGGAAAGCTGTAGCTGGTTTTCACTGTCCCTTGGAACTGCATTCGCTGCCGCACAGTCATTCGTGTTCTGCAAAAGCTTGGCTTGGTAATGGGGCAACACTGTGTATCTCTCTCTCGCAGAGCCCGGCTGCCAAATTCGAAACGTCCAGCGATTGCGCCCACACGAAAGCTGCCAGCACGGAAAGCTGTAGCTGGTTTTCACTGTCCCTTGGAACTGCATTCGCTGCCGCACAGTCATTCGTGTTCTGCAAAAGCTTGGCTTGGTAATGGGGCAACACTCTGTATCTCTCTCTCGCAGAGCCCGGCTGCCAAATTCGAAACGTCCAGCGATTGCGTCCACACGAAAGCTGCCAGCACGGAAAGCTGTAGCTGGTTTTCACTGTCCCTTGGAACTGCATTCGCTGCCGCACAGTCATTCGTGTTCTGCAAAAGCTTGGCTTGGTAATGGGGCAACACTCTGTATCTCTCTCTGGCCGAGCCCGGCTGCCAAATTCGAAACGTCCAGCGATTGCGCCCACACGAAAGCTGCCAGCACAGAAAGCTGTAGCTGGTTTTCACTGTCCCTTGGAACTGCATTCGCTGCCGCACAGTCATTCGTGTTCTGCAAAAGCTTGGCTTGGTAATGGGGCAACACTCTGTATCTCTCTGTGGCAGAGCCCGGCTGCCAAATTCGAAACGTCCAGCGATTGCGCCCACACGAAAGCTGCCAGCACGGAAAGCTGTAGCTGGTTTTCACTGTCCCTTGGAACTGCATTCGCTGCCGCACAGTCATTCGTGTTCTGCAAAAGCTTGGCTTGGTAATGGGGCAACACTGTGTATCTCTCTCTCGCAGAGCCCGGCTGCCAAATTCGAAACGTCCAGCGATTGCGCCCACACGAAAGCTGCCAGCACGGAAAGCTGTAGCTGGTTTTCACTGTCCCTTGGAACTGCATTCGCTGCCGCACAGTCATTCGTGTTCTGCAAAAGCTTGGCTTCGTAATGGGGCAACACTGTGTATCTCTCTCTGGCAGAGCCCGGCTGCCAAATTCGAAACGTCCAGCGATTGCGCCCACACGAAAGCTGCCAGCACGGAAAGCTGTAGCTGGTTTTCACTGTCCCTTGGAACTGCATTCGCTGCCGCACAGTCATTCGTGTTCTGCAAAAGCTTGGCTTCGTAATGGGGCAACACTGTGTATCTCTCTCTCGCAGAGCCCGGCTGCCAAATTCGAAACGTCCAGCGATTGCGCCCATACGAAAGCTGCCAGCACGGAAAGCTGTAGCTGGTTTTCACTGTCCCTTGGAACTGCATTCGCTGCCGCACAGTCATTCGTGTTCTGCAAAAGCTTGGCTTGGTAATGGGGCAACACTGTGTATCTCTCTCTCGCAGAGCCCGGCTGCCAAATTCGAAACGTCCAGCGATTGCGTCCACACGAAAGCTGCCAGCACGGAAAGCTGTAGCTGGTTTTCACTGTCCCTTGGAACTGCATTCGCTGCCGCACAGTCATTCGTGTTCTGCAAAAGCTTGGCTTGGTAATGGGGCAACACTGTGTATCTCTCTCTGGCAGAGCCCGGCTGCCAAATTCGAAACGTCCAGCGATTGCGCCCACATGAAAGCTGCCAGCACGGAAAGCTGTAGCTGGTTTTCACTGTCCCTTGGAACTGCATTCGCTGCCGCACAGTCATTCGTGTTCTGCAAAAGCTTGGCTTGGTAATGGGGCAACACTGTGTATCTCTCTCTGGCAGAGCCCGGCTGCCAAATTCGAAACGTCCAGCGATTGCGCCCACACGAAAGCTGCCAGCACGGAAAGCTGTAGCTGGTTTTCACTGTCCCTTGGAACTGCATTCGCTGCCGCACAGTCATTCGTGTTCTGCAAAAGCTTGGCTTGGTAATGGGGCAACACTGTGTATCTCTCTCTCGCAGAGCCCGGCTGCCAAATTCGAAACGTCCAGCGATTGCGCCCACACGAAAGCTGCCAGCACGGAAAGCTGTAGCTGGTTTTCACTGTCCCTTGGAACTGCATTCGCTGCCGCACAGTCATTCGTGTTCTGCAAAAGCTTGGCTTGGTAATGGGGCAACACTCTGTATCTCTCTCTCGCAGAGCCCGGCTGCCAAATTCGAAACGTCCAGCGATTGCGTCCACACGAAAGCTGCCAGCACGGAAAGCTGTAGCTGGTTTTCACTGTCCCTTGGAACTGCATTCGCTGCCGCACAGTCATTCGTGTTCTGCAAAAGCTTGGCTTGGTAATGGGGCAACACTCTGTATCTCTCTCTGGCCGAGCCCGGCTGCCAAATTCGAAACGTCCAGCGATTGCGCCCACACGAAAGCTGCCAGCACAGAAAGCTGTAGCTGGTTTTCACTGTCCCTTGGAACTGCATTCGCTGCCGCACAGTCATTCGTGTTCTGCAAAAGCTTGGCTTGGTAATGGGGCAACACTCTGTATCTCTCTGTGGCAGAGCCCGGCTGCCAAATTCGAAACGTCCAGCGATTGCGCCCACACGAAAGCTGCCAGCACGGAAAGCTGTAGCTGGTTTTCACTGTCCCTTGGAACTGCATTCGCTGCCGCACAGTCATTCGTGTTCTGCAAAAGCTTGGCTTGGTAATGGGGCAACACTGTGTATCTCTCTCTCGCAGAGCCCGGCTGCCAAATTCGAAACGTCCAGCGATTGCGCCCACACGAAAGCTGCCAGCACGGAAAGCTGTAGCTGGTTTTCACTGTCCCTTGGAACTGCATTCGCTGCCGCACAGTCATTCGTGTTCTGCAAAAGCTTGGCTTGGTAATGGGGCAACACTGTGTATCTCTCTCTCACAGAGCCCGGATGCCAAATTCAAAACGTCCAGCGATTGCGCCCACAAGAAAACTGCCAGCACGGAAAGCTGTAGCTGGTTTTCACTGTCCCTTGGAACTGCATTCGCTGCCGCACAGTCATTCGTGTTCTGCAAAAGCTTGGCTTGGTAATGGGGCAACACTCTGTATCTCTCTCTGGCAGAGCCCGGCTGCCAAATTCGAAACGTCCAGCGATTGCGCCCACACGAAAGCTGCCAGCACAGAAAGCTGTAGCTGTTTTTCACTGTCCCTTGGAACTGCATTCGCTGCCGCACAGTCATTCGTGTTCTGCAAAAGCTTGGCTTGGTAATGGGGCAACACTCTGTATCTGTCTCTCTCGCAGAGCCGGGCTGCCAAATTCGAAACGTCCAGCGATTGCGCCCACACGAAAGCTGCCAGCACGGAAAGCTCTAGCTGGTTTTCACTGTCCCTTGGAACTGCATTCGCTGCCGCACAGTCATTCGTGTTCTGCAAAAGCTTGGCTTCGTAATGGGGCAACACTGTGTATCTCTCTCTGGCAGAGCCCGGCTGCCAAATTCGAAACGTCCAGCGATTGCGCCCACACGAAAGCTGCCAGCACGGAAAGCTGTAGCTGGTTTTCACTGTCCCTTGGAACTGCATTCGCTGCCGCACAGTCATTCGTGTTCTGCAAAAGCTTGGCTTGGTAATGGGGCAACACTGTGTATCTCTCTCTCGCAGAGCCCGGCTGCCAAATTCGAAACGTCCAGCGATTGCGCCCACACGAAAGCTGCCAGCACGGAAAGCTGTAGCTGGTTTTCACTGTCCCTTGGAACTGCATTCGCTGCCGCACAGTCATTCGTGTTCTGCAAAAGCTTGGCTTGGTAATGGGGCAACACTCTGTATCTCTCTCTGGCAGAGCCCGGCTGCCAAATTCGAAACGTCCAGCGATTGCGCCCACACGAAAGCTGCCAGCACGGAAAGCTGTAGCTGGTTTTCACTGTCCCTTGGAACTGCATTCGCTGCCGCACAGTCATTCGTGTTCTGCAAAAGCTTGCCTTGGTAATGGGGCAACACTGTGTATCTCTCTCTCTCGCAGAGCCCGGCTGCCAAATTTGAAACGTCCAGCGATTGCGCCCACACGAAAGCTGCCAGCACGGAAAGCTGTAGCTGGTTTTCACTGTCCCTTGGAACTGCATTCGCTGCCGCACAGTCATTCGTGTTCTGCAAAAGCTTGGCTTGGTAATGGGGCAACACTGTGTATCTCTCTCTGGCAGAGCCCGGCTGCCAAATTCGAAACGTCCAGCGATTGCGCCCACACGAAAGCCGCCAGCACGGAAAGCTGTAGCTGGTTTTCACTGTCCCTTGGAACTGCATTCGCTGCCGCACAGTCATTCGTGTTCTGCAAAAGCTTGGCTTGGTAATGGGGCAACACTGTGTATCTCTCTCTGGCAGAGCCCGGCTGCCAAATTCGAAACGTCCAGCGATTGCGCCCACACGAAAGCTGCCAGCACGGAAAGCTGTAGCTGGTTTTCACTGTCCCTTGGAACTGCATTCGCTGCCGCACAGTCATTCGTGTTCTGCAAAAGCTTGGCTTGGTAATGGGGCAACACTCTGTATCTCTCTCTGGCAGAGCCCGGCTGCCAAATTCAAAACGTCCAGCGATTGCGCCCACAAGAAAACTGCCAGCACGGAAAGCTGTAGCTGGTTTTCACTGTCCCTTGGAACTGCATTCGCTGCCGCACAGTCATTCGTGTTCTGCAAAAGCTTGGCTTGGTAATGGGGCAACACTGTGTATCTCTCTCTTGCAGAGCCCGGCTGCCAAATTCGAAACGTCCAGCGATTGCGCCCACACGAAAGCTGCCAGCACAGAAAGCTGTAGCTGGTTTTCACTGTCCCTTGGAACTGCATTCGCTGCCGCACAGTCATTCGTGTTCTGCAAAAGCTTGGCTTCGTAATGGGGCAACAATGTGTATCTCTCTCTCTCGCAGAGCCCGGCTGCCAAATTCGAAACGTCCAGCGATTGCGCCCACACGAAAGCTGCCAGCACGGAAAGCTGTAGCTGGTTTTCACTGTCCCTTGGAACTGCATTCGCTGCCGCACAGTCATTCGTGTTCTGCAAAAGCTTGGCTTGGTAATGGGGCAACACTGTGTATCTCTCTCTGGCAGAGCCCGGCTGCCAAATTCGAAACGTCCAGCGATTGCGCCCACACGAAAGCTGCCAGCACGGAAAGCTGTAGCTGGTTTTCACTGTCCCTTGGAACTGCATTCGCTGCCGCACAGTCATTCGTGTTCTGCAAAAGCTTGGCTTCGTAATGGGGCAACACTGTGTATCTCTCTCTGGCAGAGCCCGGCTGCCAAATTCGAAACGTCCAGCGATTGCGCCCACACGAAAGCTGCCAGCACGGAAAGCTGTAGCTGGTTTTCACTGTCCCTTGGAACTGCATTCGCTGCCGCACAGTCATTCGTGTTCTGCAAAAGCTTGGCTTCGTAATGGGGCAACACTGTGTATCTCTCTCTCGCAGAGCCCGGCTGCCAAATTCGAAACGTCCAGCGATTGCGCCCATACGAAAGCTGCCAGCACGGAAAGCTGTAGCTGGTTTTCACTGTCCCTTGGAACTGCATTCGCTGCCGCACAGTCATTCGTGTTCTGCAAAAGCTTGGCTTGGTAATGGGGCAACACTGTGTATCTCTCTCTCGCAGAGCCCGGCTGCCAAATTCGAAACGTCCAGCGATTGCGTCCACACGAAAGCTGCCAGCACGGAAAGCTGTAGCTGGTTTTCACTGTCCCTTGGAACTGCATTCGCTGCCGCACAGTCATTCGTGTTCTGCAAAAGCTTGGCTTGGTAATGGGGCAACACTGTGTATCTCTCTCTGGCAGAGCCCGGCTGCCAAATTCGAAACGTCCAGCGATTGCGCCCACATGAAAGCTGCCAGCACGGAAAGCTGTAGCTGGTTTTCACTGTCCCTTGGAACTGCATTCGCTGCCGCACAGTCATTCGTGTTCTGCAAAAGCTTGGCTTGGTAATGGGGCAACACTGTGTATCTCTCTCTGGCAGAGCCCGGCTGCCAAATTCGAAACGTCCAGCGATTGCGCCCACACGAAAGCTGCCAGCACGGAAAGCTGTAGCTGGTTTTCACTGTCCCTTGGAACTGCATTCGCTGCCGCACAGTCATTCGTGTTCTGCAAAAGCTTGGCTTGGTAATGGGGCAACACTGTGTATCTCTCTCTCGCAGAGCCCGGCTGCCAAATTCGAAACGTCCAGCGATTGCGCCCACACGAAAGCTGCCAGCACGGAAAGCTGTAGCTGGTTTTCACTGTCCCTTGGAACTGCATTCGCTGCCGCACAGTCATTCGTGTTCTGCAAAAGCTTGGCTTGGTAATGGGGCAACACTGTGTATCTCTCTCTCGCAGAGCCCGGCTGCCAAATTCGAAACGTCCAGCGATTGCGTCCACACGAAAGCTGCCAGCACGGAAAGCTGTAGCTGGTTTTCACTGTCCCTTGGAACTGCATTCGCTGCCGCACAGTCATTCGTGTTCTGCAAAAGCTTGGCTTGGTAATGGGGCAACACTCTGTATCTCTCTCTGGCAGAGCCCGGCTGCCAAATTCGAAACGTCCAGCGATTGCGCCCACATGAAAGCTGCCAGCACGGAAAGCTGTAGCTGGTTTTCACTGTCCCTTGGAACTGCATTCGCTGCCGCACAGTCATTCGTGTTCTGCAAAAGCTTGGCTTGGTAATGGGGCAACACTGTGTATCTCTCTCTGGCAGAGCCCGGCTGCCAAATTCGAAACGTCCAGCGATTGCGCCCACACGAAAGCTGCCAGCACGGAAAGCTGTAGCTGGTTTTCACTGTCCCTTGGAACTGCATTCGCTGCCGCACAGTCATTCGTGTTCTGCAAAAGCTTGGCTTGGTAATGGGGCAACACTGTGTATCTCTCTCTCGCAGAGCCCGGCTGCCAAATTCGAAACGTCCAGCGATTGCGCCCACACGAAAGCTGCCAGCACGGAAAGCTGTAGCTGGTTTTCACTGTCCCTTGGAACTGCATTCGCTGCCGCACAGTCATTCGTGTTCTGCAAAAGCTTGGCTTGGTAATGGGGCAACACTGTGTATCTCTCTCTCACAGAGCCCGGATGCCAAATTCAAAACGTCCAGCGATTGCGCCCACAAGAAAACTGCCAGCACGGAAAGCTGTAGCTGGTTTTCACTGTCCCTTGGAACTGCATTCGCTGCCGCACAGTCATTCGTGTTCTGCAAAAGCTTGGCTTGGTAATGGGGCAACACTCTGTATCTCTCTCTGGCAGAGCCCGGCTGCCAAATTCGAAACGTCCAGCGATTGCGCCCACACGAAAGCTGCCAGCACAGAAAGCTGTAGCTGTTTTTCACTGTCCCTTGGAACTGCATTCGCTGCCGCACAGTCATTCGTGTTCTGCAAAAGCTTGGCTTGGTAATGGGGCAACACTCTGTATCTGTCTCTCTCGCAGAGCCGGGCTGCCAAATTCGAAACGTCCAGCGATTGCGCCCACACGAAAGCTGCCAGCACGGAAAGCTCTAGCTGGTTTTCACTGTCCCTTGGAACTGCATTCGCTGCCGCACAGTCATTCGTGTTCTGCAAAAGCTTGGCTTCGTAATGGGGCAACACTGTGTATCTCTCTCTCGCAGAGCCCGGCTGCCAAATTCGAAACGTCCAGCGATTGCGCCCACACGAAAGCTGCCAGCACGGAAAGCTGTAGCTGGTTTTCACTGTCCCTTGGAACTGCATTCGCTGCCGCACAGTCATTCGTGTTCTGCAAAAGCTTGGCTTCGTAATGGGGCAACACTGTGTATCTCTCTCTCGCAGAGCCCGGCTGCCAAATTCGAAACGTCCAGCGATTGCGCCCACACGAAAGCTGCCAGCACGGAAAGCTGTAGCTGGTTTTCACTGTCCCTTGGAACTGCATTCGCTGCCGCACAGTCATTCGTGTTCTGCAAAAGCTTGGCTTGGTAATGGGGCAACACTGTGTATCTCTCTCTCGCAGAGCCCGGCTGCCAAATTCGAAACGTCCAGCGATTGCGCCCACACGAAAGCTGCCAGCACGGAAAGCTGTAGCTGGTTTTCACTGTCCCTTGGAACTGCATTCGCTGCCGCACAGTCATTCGTGTTCTGCAAAAGCTTGGCTTGGTAATGGGGCAACACTCTGTATCTCTCTCTGGCAGAGCCCGGCTGCCAAATTCGAAACGTCCAGCGATTGCGCCCACACGAAAGCTGCCAGCACGGAAAGCTGTAGCTGGTTTTCACTGTCCCTTGGAACTGCATTCGCTGCCGCACAGTCATTCGTGTTCTGCAAAAGCTTGCCTTGGTAATGGGGCAACACTTTGTATCTCTCTCTCTCGCAGAGCCCGGCTGCCAAATTTGAAACGTCCAGCGATTGCGCCCACACGAAAGCTGCCAGCACGGAAAGCTGTAGCTGGTTTTCACTGTCCCTTGGAACTGCATTCGCTGCCGCACAGTCATTCGTGTTCTGCAAAAGCTTGGCTTGGTAATGGGGCAAAACTGTGTATCTCTCTCTGGCAGAGCCCGGCTGCCAAATTCGAAACGTCCAGCGATTGCGCCCACACGAAAGCTGCCAGCACGGAAAGCTGTAGATGGTTTTCACTGTCCCTTGGAACTGCATTCGCTGCCGCACAGTCATTCGTGTTCTGCAAAAGCTTGGCTTGGTAATGGGGCAACACTCTGTATCTCTCTCTGGCAGAGCCCGGCTGCCAAATTCGAAACGTCCAGCGATTGCGCCCACACGAAAGCTGCCAGCACGGAAAGCTGTAGCTGGTTTTCACTGTCCCTTGGAACTGCATTCGCTGCCGCACAGTCATTCGTGTTCTGCAAAAGCTTGGCTTGGTAATGGGGCAACACTCTGTATCTCTCTCTGGCAGAGCCCGGCTGCCAAATTCGAAACGTCCAGCGATTGCGCCCACACGAAAGCTGCCAGCACGGAAAGCTGTAGCTGGTTTTCACTGTCCCTTGGAACTGCATTCGCTGCCGCACAGTCATTCGTGTTCTGCAAAAGCTTGGCTTGGTAATGGGGCAACACTGTGTATCTCTCTCTGGCAGAGCCCGGCTGCCAAATTCGAAACGTCCAGCGATTGCGCCCACACGAAAGCTGCCAGCACGGAAAGCTGTAGCTGGTTTTCACTGTCCCTTGGAACTGCATTCGCTGCCGCACAGTCATTCGTGTTCTGCAAAAGCTTGGCTTGGTAATGGGGCAACACTGTGTATCTCTCTCTCACAGAGCCCGGCTGCCAAATTCAAAACGTCCAGCGATTGCGCCCACAAGAAAACTGCCAGCACGGAAAGCTGTAGCTGGTTTTCACTGTCCCTTGGAACTGCATTCGCTGCCGCACAGTCATTTGTGTTCTGCAAAAGCTTGGCTTGGTAATGGGGCAACACTGTGTATCTCTCTCTGGCAGAGCCCGGCTGCCAAATTCGAAACGTCCAGCGATTGCGCCCACACGAAAGCTGCCAGCACGGAAAGCTGTAGCTGGTTTTCACTGTCCCTTGGAACTGCATTCGCTGCCGCACAGTCATTCGTGTTCTGCAAAAGCTTGCCTTGGTAATGGGGCAACACTGTGTATCTCTCTCTGGCAGAGCCCGGCTGCCAAATTCGAAACGTCCAGCGATTGCGCCCACACGAAAGCTGCCAGCACGGAAAGCTGTAGCTGGTTTTCACTGTCCCTTGGAACTGCATTCGCTGCCGCACAGTCATTCGTGTTCTGCAAAAGCTTGGCTTCGTAATGGGGCAACACTGTGTATCTCTCTCTGGCAGAGCCCGGCTGCCAAATTCGAAACGTCCAGCGATTGCGCCCATACGAAAGCTGCCAGCACGGAAAGCTGTAGCTGGTTTTCACTGTCCCTTGGAACTGCATTCGCTGCCGCACAGTCATTCGTGTTCTGCAAAAGCTTGGCTTGGTAATGGGGCAACACTCTGTATCTCTCTCTCACAGAGCCCGGCTGCCAAATTCGAAACGTCCAGCGATTGCGCCCACACGAAAGCTGCCAGCACGGAAAGCTGTAGCTGGTTTTCACTGTCCCTTGGAACTGCATTCGCTGCCGCACAGTCATTCGTGTTCTGCAAAAGCTTGGCTTGGTAATGGGGCAACACTGTGTATCTCTCTCTGGCAGAGCCCGGCTGCCAAATTCGAAACGTCCAGCGATTGCGCCCACATGAAAGCTGCCAGCACGGAAAGCTGTAGCTGGTTTTCACTGTCCCTTGGAACTGCATTCGCTGCCGCACAGTCATTCGTGTTCTGCAAAAGCTTGGCTTGGTAATGGGGCAACACTGTGTATCTCTCTCTGGCAGAGCCCGGCTGCCAAATTCGAAACGTCCAGCGATTGCGCCCACACGAAAGCTGCCAGCACGGAAAGCTGTAGCTGGTTTTCACTGTCCCTTGGAACTGCATTCGCTGCCGCACAGTCATTCGTGTTCTGCAAAAGCTTGGCTTGGTAATGGGGCAACACTTTGTATCTCTCTCTCGCAGAGCCCGGCTGCCAAATTCGAAACGTCCAGCGATTGCGCCCACACGAAAGCTGCCAGCACGGAAAGCTGTAGCTGGTTTTCACTGTCCCTTGGAACTGCATTCGCTGCCGCACAGTCATTCGTGTTCTGCAAAAGCTTGGCTTGGTAATGGGGCAACACTGTGTATCTCTCTCTCACAGAGCCCGGCTGCCAAATTCAAAACTTCCAGCGATTGCGCCCACAAGAAAACTGCCAGCACGGAAAGCTGTAGCTGGTTTTCACTGTCCCTTGGAACTGCATTCGCTGCCGCACAGTCATTCGTGTTCTGCAAAAGCTTGGCTTGGTAATGGGGCAACACTCTGTATCTCTCTCTGGCAGAGCCCGGCTGCCAAATTCGAAACGTCCAGCGATTGCGCCCACACGAAAGCTGCCAGCACAGAAAGCTGTAGCTGTTTTTCACTGTCCCTTGGAACTGCATTCGCTGCCGCACAGTCATTCGTGTTCTGCAAAAGCTTGGCTTGGTAATGGGGCAACACTCTGTATCTGTCTCTCTCGCAGAGCCGGGCTGCCAAATTCGAAACGTCCAGCGATTGCGCCCACACGAAAGCTGCCAGCACGGAAAGCTCTAGCTGGTTTTCACTGTCCCTTGGAACTGCATTCGCTGCCGCACAGTCATTCGTGTTCTGCAAAAGCTTGCCTTGGTAATGGGGCAACACTCTGTATCTCTCTCTGGCAGAGCCCGGCTGCCAAATTCGAAACGTCCAGCGATTGCGCCCACACGAAAGCTGCCAGCACGGAAAGCTGTAGCTGGTTTTCACTGTCCCTTGGAACTGCATTCGCTGCCGCACAGTCATTCGTGTTCTGCAAAAGCTTGGCTTGGTAATGGGGCAACACTGTGTATTTCTCTCTGGCAGAGCCCGGCTGCCAAATTTGAAACGTCCAGCGATTGCGCCCACACGAAAGCTGCCAGCACGGAAAGCTGTAGCTGGTTTTCACTGTCCCTTGGAACTGCATTCGCTGCCGCACAGTCATTCGTGTTCTGCAAAAGCTTGGCTTCGTAATGGGGCAACACTGTGTATCTCTCTCTCGCAGAGCCCGGCTGCCAAATTCGAAACGTCCAGCGATTGCGCCCACACGAAAGCTGCCAGCACGGAAAGCTGTAGCTGGTTTTCACTGTCCCTTGGAACTGCATTCGCTGCCGCACAGTCATTCGTGTTCTGCAAAAGCTTGGCTTCGTAATGGGGCAACACTGTGTATCTCTCTCTCGCAGAGCCCGGCTGCCAAATTCGAAACGTCCAGCGATTGCGCCCACACGAAAGCTGCCAGCACGGAAAGCTGTAGCTGGTTTTCACTGTCCCTTGGAACTGCATTCGCTGCCGCACAGTCATTCGTGTTCTGCAAAAGCTTGGCTTGGTAATGGGGCAACACTCTGTATCTCTCTCTGGCAGAGCCCGGCTGCCAAATTCGAAACGTCCAGCGATTGCGCCCACACGAAAGCTGCCAGCACGGAAAGCTGTAGCTGGTTTTCACTGTCCCTTGGAACTGCATTCGCTGCCGCACAGTCATTCGTGTTCTGCAAAAGCTTGCCTTGGTAATGGGGCAACACTGTGTATCTCTCTCTGGCAGAGCCCGGCTGCCAAATTCAAAACGTCCAGCGATTGCGCCCACACGAAAGCTGCCAGCACGGAAAGCTGTAGCTGGTTTTCACTGTCCCTTGGAACTGCATTCGCTGCCGCACAGTCATTCGTGTTCTGCAAAAGCTTGGCTTCGTAATGGGGCAACACTCTGTATCTCTCTCTGGCAGAGCCCGGCTGCCAAATTCGAAACGTCCAGCGATTGCGCCCACACGAAAGCTGCCAGCACGGAAAGCTGTAGCTGGTTTTCACTGTCCCTTGGAACTGCATTCGCTGCCGCACAGTCATTCGTGTTCTGCAAAAGCTTGGCTTGGTAATGGGGCAACACTCTGTATCTCTCTCTGGCAGAGCCCGGCTGCCAAATTCGAAACGTCCAGCGATTGCGCCCACACGAAAGCTGCCAGCACGGAAAGCTGTAGCTGGTTTTCACTGTCCCTTGGAACTGCATTCGCTGCCGCACAGTCATTCGTGTTCTGCAAAAGCTTGGCTCGGTAATGGGGCAACACTGTGTATCTCTCTCTCACAGAGCCCGGCTGCCAAATTCGAAACGTCCAGCGATTGCGCCCACACGAAAGCTGCCAGCACGGAAAGCTGTAGCTGGTTTTCACTGTCCCTTGGAACTGCATTCGCTGCCGCACAGTCATTCGTGTTCTGCAAAAGCTTGGCTTGGTAATGGGGCAACACTGTGTATCTCTCTCTGGCAGAGCCCGGCTGCCAAATTTGAAACGTCCAGCGATTGCGCCCACACGAAAGCTGCCAGCACGGAAAGCTGTAGCTGGTTTTCACTGTCCCTTGGAACTGCATTCGCTGCCGCACAGTCATTCGTGTTCTGCAAAAGCTTGGCTTCGTAATGGGGCAACACTGTGTATCTCTCTCTGGCAGAGCCCGGCTGCCAAATTCGAAACGTCCAGCGATTGCGCCCACACGAAAGCTGCCAGCACGGAAAGCTGTAGCTGGTTTTCACTGTCCCTTGGAACTGCATTCGCTGCCGCACAGTCATTCGTGTTCTGCAAAAGCTTGGCTTCGTAATGGGGCAACACTGTGTATCTCTCTCTCGCAGAGCCCGGCTGCCAAATTCGAAACGTCCAGCGATTGCGCCCACACGAAAGCTGCCAGCACGGAAAGCTGTAGCTGGTTTTCACTGTCCCTTGGAACTGCATTCGCTGCCGCACAGTCATTCGTGTTCTGCAAAAGCTTGGCTTGGTAATGGGGCAACACTCTGTATCTCTCTCTGGCAGAGCCCGGCTGCCAAATTCGAAACGTCCAGCGATTGCGCCCACACGAAAGCTGCCAGCACGGAAAGCTGTAGCTGGTTTTCACTGTCCCTTGGAACTGCATTCGCTGCCGCACAGTCATTCGTGTTCTGCAAAAGCTTGCCTTGGTAATGGGGCAACACTGTGTATCTCTCTCTGGCAGAGCCCGGCTGCCAAATTCAAAACGTCCAGCGATTGCGCCCACACGAAAGCTGCCAGCACGGAAAGCTGTAGCTGGTTTTCACTGTCCCTTGGAACTGCATTCGCTGCCGCACAGTCATTCGTGTTCTGCAAAAGCTTGGCTTCGTAATGGGGCAACACTCTGTATCTCTCTCTCGCAGAGCCCGGCTGCCAAATTCGAAACGTCCAGCGATTGCGCCCACACGAAAGCTGCCAGCACGGAAAGCTGTAGCTGGTTTTCACTGTCCCTTGGAACTGCATTCGCTGCCGCACAGTCATTCGTGTTCTGCAAAAGCTTGGCTTGGTAATGGGGCAACACTCTGTATCTCTCTCTGGCAGAGCCCGGCTGCCAAATTCGAAACGTCCAGCGATTGCGCCCACACGAAAGCTGCCAGCACGGAAAGCTGTAGCTGGTTTTCACTGTCCCTTGGAACTGCATTCGCTGCCGCACAGTCATTCGTGTTCTGCAAAAGCTTGGCTTGGTAATGGGGCAACACTGTGTATCTCTCTCTCACAGAGCCCGGCTGCCAAATTCGAAACGTCCAGCGATTGCGCCCACACGAAAGCTGCCAGCACGGAAAGCTGTAGCTGGTTTTCACTGTCCCTTGGAACTGCATTCGCTGCCGCACAGTCATTTGTGTTCTGCAAAAGCTTGGCTTGGTAATGGGGCAACACTGTGTATCTCTCTCTGGCAGAGCCCGGCTGCCAAATTCGAAACGTCCAGCGATTGCGCCCACACGAAAGCTGCCAGCACGGAAAGCTGTAGCTGGTTTTCACTGTCCCTTGGAACTGCATTCGCTGCCGCACAGTCATTCGTGTTCTGCAAAAGCTTGGCTTCGTAATGGGGCAACACTGTGTATCTCTCTCTCGCAGAGCCCGGCTGCCAAATTCGAAACGTCCAGCGATTGCGCCCACACGAAAGCTGCCAGCACGGAAAGCTGTAGCTGGTTTTCACTGTCCCTTGGAACTGCATTCGCTGCCGCACAGTCATTCGTGTTCTGCAAAAGCTTGGCTTCGTAATGGGGCAACACTGTGTATCTCTCTCTCGCAGAGCCCGGCTGCCAAATTCGAAACGTCCAGCGATTGCGCCCACACGAAAGCTGCCAGCACGGAAAGCTGTAGCTGGTTTTCACTGTCCCTTGGAACTGCATTCGCTGCCGCACAGTCATTCGTGTTCTGCAAAAGCTTGGCTTGGTAATGGGGCAACACTCTGTATCTCTCTCTCGCAGAGCCCGGCTGCCAAATTCAAAACGTCCAGCGATTGCGCCCACAAGAAAACTGCCAGCACGGAAAGCTGTAGCTGGTTTTCACTGTCCCTTGGAACTGCATTCGCTGCCGCACAGTCATTCGTGTTCTGCAAAAGCTTGGCTTGGTAATGGGGCAACACTGTGTATCTCTCTCTCGCAGAGCCCGGCTGCCAAATTCGAAACGTCCAGCGATTGCGCCCACACGAAAGCTGCCAGCACAGAAAGCTGTAGCTGGTTTTCACTGTCCCTTGGAACTGCATTCGCTGCCGCACAGTCATTCGTGTTCTGCAAAAGCTTGGCTTGGTAATGGGGCAACACTCTGTATCTCTCTCTCGCAGAGCCCGGCTGCCAAATTCAAAACGTCCAGCGATTGCGCCCACAAGAAAACTGCCAGCACGGAAAGCTGTAGCTGGTTTTCACTGTCCCTTGGAACTGCATTCGCTGCCGCACAGTCATTCGTGTTCTGCAAAAGCTTGGCTTCGTAATGGGGCAACACTGTGTATCTCTCTCTCGCAGAGCCCGGCTGCCAAATTCGAAACGTCCAGCGATTGCGCCCACACGAAAGCTGCCAGCACGGAAAGCTGTAGATGGTTTTCACTGTCCCTTGGAACTGCATTCGCTGCCGCACAGTCATTCGTGTTCTGCAAAAGCTTGGCTTGGTAATGGGGCAACACTCTGTATCTCTCTCTGGCAGAGCCCGGCTGCCAAATTCGAAACGTCCAGCGATTGCGCCCACACGAAAGCTGCCAGCACGGAAAGCTGTAGCTGGTTTTCACTGTCCCTTGGAACTGCATTCGCTGCCGCACAGTCATTCGTGTTCTGCAAAAGCTTGGCTTGGTAATGGGGCAACACTGTGTATCTCTCTCTGGCAGAGCCCGGCTGCCAAATTCGAAACGTCCAGCGATTGCGCCCACACGAAAGCTGCCAGCACGGAAAGCTGTAGCTGGTTTTCACTGTCCCTTGGAACTGCATTCGCTGCCGCACAGTCATTCGTGTTCTGCAAAAGCTTGGCTTGGTAATGGGGCAACACTGTGTATCTCTCTCTGGCAGAGCCCGGCTGCCAAATTCGAAACGTCCAGCGATTGCGCCCACACGAAAGCTGCCAGCACGGAAAGCTGTAGCTGGTTTTCACTGTCCCTTGGAACTGCATTCGCTGCCGCACAGTCATTCGTGTTCTGCAAAAGCTTGGCTTGGTAATGGGGCAACACTGTGTATCTCTCTCTCACAGAGCCCGGCTGCCAAATTCAAAACGTCCAGCGATTGCGCCCACAAGAAAACTGCCAGCACGGAAAGCTGTAGCTGGTTTTCACTGTCCCTTGGAACTGCATTCGCTGCCGCACAGTCATTCGTGTTCTGCAAAAGCTTGGCTTGGTAATGGGGCAACACTGTGTATCTCTCTCTCACAGAGCCCGGCTGCCAAATTCAAAACGTCCAGCGATTGCGCCCACACGAAAGCTGCCAGCACGGAAAGCTGTAGCTGGTTTTCACTGTCCCTTGGAACTGCATTCGCTGCCGCACAGTCATTCGTGTTCTGCAAAAGCTTGGCTTGGTAATGGGGCAACACTGTGTATCTCTCTCTGGCAGGGCCCGGCTGCCAAATTCGAAACGTCCAGCGATTGCGCCCACACGAAAGCTGCCAGCACGGAAAGCTGTAGCTGGTTTTCACTGTCCCTTGGAACTGCATTCGCTGCCGCACAGTCATTCGTGTTCTGCAAAAGCTTGGCTTCGTAATGGGGCAACACTGTGTATCTCTCTCTCGCAGAGCCCGGCTGCCAAATTCGAAACGTCCAGCGATTGCGCCCATACGAAAGCTGCCAGCACGGAAAGCTGTAGCTGGTTTTCACTGTCCCTTGGAACTGCATTCGCTGCCGCACAGTCATTCGTGTTCTGCAAAAGCTTGGCTTGGTAATGGGGCAACACTGTGTATCTCTCTCTGGCAGAGCCCGGCTGCCAAATTCGAAACGTCCAGCGATTGCGCCCACACGAAAGCTGCCAGCACGGAAAGCTGTAGCTGGTTTTCACTGTCCCTTGGAACTGCATTCGCTGCCGCACAGTCATTCGTGTTCTGCAAAAGCTTGGCTTGGTAATGGGGCAACACTGTGTATCTCTCTCTGGCAGAGCCCGGCTGCCAAATTCGAAACGTCCAGCGATTGCGCCCACATGAAAGCTGCCAGCACGGAAAGCTGTAGCTGGTTTTCACTGTCCCTTGGAACTGCATTCGCTGCCGCACAGTCATTCGTGTTCTGCAAAAGCTTGGCTTGGTAATGGGGCAACACTGTGTATCTCTCTCTGGCAGAGCCCGGCTGCCAAATTCGAAACGTCCAGCGATTGCGCCCACACGAAAGCTGCCAGCACGGAAAGCTGTAGCTGGTTTTCACTGTCCCTTGGAACTGCATTCGCTGCCGCACAGTCATTCGTGTTCTGCAAAAGCTTGGCTTGGTAATGGGGCAACACTGTGTATCTCTCTCTCGCAGAGCCCGGCTGCCAAATTCGAAACGTCCAGCGATTGCGCCCACACGAAAGCTGCCAGCACGGAAAGCTGTAGCTGGTTTTCACTGTCCCTTGGAACTGCATTCGCTGCCGCACAGTCATTCGTGTTCTGCAAAAGCTTGGCTTGGTAATGGGGCAACACTGTGTATCTCTCTCTCACAGAGCCCGGCTGCCAAATTCAAAACTTCCAGCGATTGCGCCCACAAGAAAACTGCCAGCACGGAAAGCTGTAGCTGGTTTTCACTGTCCCTTGGAACTGCATTCGCTGCCGCACAGTCATTCGTGTTCTGCAAAAGCTTGGCTTGGTAATGGGGCAACACTCTGTATCTCTCTCTGGCAGAGCCCGGCTGCCAAATTCGAAACATCCAGCGATTGCGCCCACACGAAAGCTGCCAGCACAGAAAGCTGTAGCTGTTTTTCACTGTCCCTTGGAACTGCATTCGCTGCCGCACAGTCATTCGTGTTCTGCAAAAGCTTGGCTTGGTAATGGGGCAACACTCTGTATCTGTCTCTCTCGCAGAGCCGGGCTGCCAAATTCGAAACGTCCAGCGATTGCGCCCACACGAAAGCTGCCAGCACGGAAAGCTCTAGCTGGTTTTCACTGTCCCTTGGAACTGCATTCGCTGCCGCACAGTCATTCGTGTTCTGCAAAAGCTTGCCTTGGTAATGGGGCAACACTGTGTATCTCTCTCTGGCAGAGCCCGGCTGCCAAATTCGAAACGTCCAGCGATTGCGCCCACACGAAAGCTGCCAGCACGGAAAGCTGTAGCTGGTTTTCACTGTCCCTTGGAACTGCATTCGCTGCCGCACAGTCATTCGTGTTCTGCAAAAGCTTGGCTTGGTAATGGGGCAACACTGTGTATCTCTCTCTGGCAGAGCCCGGCTGCCAAATTTGAAACGTCCAGCGATTGCGCCCACACGAAAGCTGCCAGCACGGAAAGCTGTAGCTGGTTTTCACTGTCCCTTGGAACTGCATTCGCTGCCGCACAGTCATTCGTGTTCTGCAAAAGCTTGGCTTCGTAATGGGGCAACACTGTGTATCTCTCTCTCGCAGAGCCCGGCTGCCAAATTCGAAACGTCCAGCGATTGCGCCCACACGAAAGCTGCCAGCACGGAAAGCTGTAGCTGGTTTTCACTGTCCCTTGGAACTGCATTCGCTGCCGCACAGTCATTCGTGTTCTGCAAAAGCTTGGCTTCGTAATGGGGCAACACTGTGTATCTCTCTCTCGCAGAGCCCGGCTGCCAAATTCGAAACGTCCAGCGATTGCGCCCACACGAAAGCTGCCAGCACGGAAAGCTGTAGCTGGTTTTCACTGTCCCTTGGAACTGCATTCGCTGCCGCACAGTCATTCGTGTTCTGCAAAAGCTTGGCTTGGTAATGGGGCAACACTGTGTATCTCTCTCTCTCGCAGAGCCCGGCTGCCAAATTCGAAACGTCCAGCGATTGCGCCCACACGAAAGCTGCCAGCACGGAAAGCTGTAGCTGGTTTTCACTGTCCCTTGGAACTGCATTCGCTGCCGCACAGTCATTCGTGTTCTGCAAAAGCTTGGCTTGGTAATGGGGCAACACTGTGTATCTCTCTCTGGCAGAGCCCGGCTGCCAAATTCGAAACGTCCAGCGATTGCGCCCACACGAAAGCTGCCAGCACGGAAAGCTGTAGCTGGTTTTCACTGTCCCTTGGAACTGCATTCGCTGCCGCACAGTCATTCGTGTTCTGCAAAAGCTTGGCTTGGTAATGGGGCAACACTGTGTATCTCTCTCTGGCAGAGCCCGGCTGCCAAATTCAAAACGTCCAGCGATTGCGCCCACACGAAAGCTGCCAGCACGGAAAGCTCTAGCTGGTTTTCACTGTCCCTTGGAACTGCATTCGCTGCCGCACAGTCATTCGTGTTCTGCAAAAGCTTGGCTTCGTAATGGGGCAACACTGTGTATCTCTCTCTGGCAGAGCCCGGCTGCCAAATTCGAAATGTCCAGCGATTGCGCCCACACGAAAGCTGCCAGCACGGAAAGCTGTAGCTGGTTTTCACTGTCCCTTGGAACTGCATTCGCTGCCGCACAGTCATTCGTGTTCTGCAAAAGCTTGCCTTGGTAATGCGGCAACACTGTGTATCTCTCTCTGGCAGAGCCCGGCTGCCAAATTCGAAACGTCCAGCGATTGCGCCCACACGAAAGCTGCCAGCACGGAAAGCTGTAGCTGGTTTTCACTGTCCCTTGGAACTGCATTCGCTGCCGCACAGTCATTCGTGTTCTGCAAAAGCTTGGCTTGGTAATGGGGCAACACTCTGTATCTCTCTCTGGCAGAGCCCGGCTGCCAAATTCGAAACGTCCAGCGATTGCGCCCACACGAAAGCTGCCAGCACGGAAAGCTGTAGCTGGTTTTCACTGTCCCTTGGAACTGCATTCGCTGCCGCACAGTCATTCGTGTTCTGCAAAAGCTTGCCTTGGTAATGGGGCAACACTGTGTATCTCTCTCTGGCAGAGCCCGGCTGCCAAATTTGAAACGTCCAGCGATTGCGCCCACACGAAAGCTGCCAGCACGGAAAGCTGTAGCTGGTTTTCACTGTCCCTTGGAACTGCATTCGCTGCCGCACAGTCATTCGTGTTCTGCAAAAGCTTGCCTTGGTAATGGGGCAACACTGTGTATCTCTCTCTGGCAGAGCCCGGCTGCCAAATTTGAAACGTCCAGCGATTGCGCCCACACGAAAGCTGCCAGCACGGAAAGCTGTAGCTGGTTTTCACTGTCCCTTGGAACTGCATTCGCTGCCGCACAGTCATTCGTGTTCTGCAAAAGCTTGGCTTGGTAATGGGGCAACACTGTGTATCTCTCTCTGGCAGAGCCCGGCTGCCAAATTCGAAACGTCCAGCGATTGCGCCCACACGAAAGCTGCCAGCACGGAAAGCTGTAGCTGGTTTTCACTGTCCCTTGGAACTGCATTCGCTGCCGCACAGTCATTCGTGTTCTGCAAAAGCTTGGCTTGGTAATGGGGCAACACTCTGTATCTCTCTCTGGCAGAGCCCGGCTGCCAAATTCGAAACGTCCAGCGATTGCGCCCACACGAAAGCTGCCAGCACGGAAAGCTGTAGCTGGTTTTCACTGTCCCTTGGAACTGCATTCGCTGCCGCACAGTCATTCGTGTTCTGCAAAAGCTTGGCTTGGTAATGGGGCAACACTGTGTATCTCTCTCTGGCAGAGCCCGGCTGCCAAATTCGAAACGTCCAGCGATTGCGCCCACACGAAAGCTGCCAGCATGGAAAGCTGTAGCTGGTTTTCACTGTCCCTTGGAACTGCATTCGCTGCCGCACAGTCATTCGTGTTCTGCAAAAGCTTGGCTTGGTAATGGGGCAACACTCTGTATCTCTCTCTGGCAGAGCCCGGCTGCCAAATTCGAAACGTCCAGCGATTGCGCCCACACGAAAGCTGCCAGCACGGAAAGCTGTAGCTGGTTTTCACTGTCCCTTGGAACTGCATTCGCTGCCGCACAGTCATTCGTGTTCTGCAAAAGCTTGGCTTGGTAATGGGGCAACACTCTGTATCTCTCTCTGGCAGAGCCCGGCTGCCAAATTCAAAACGTCCAGCGATTGCGCCCACACGAAAGCTGCCAGCACGGAAAGCTGTAGCTGGTTTTCACTGTCCCTTGGAACTGCATTCGCTGCCGCACAGTCATTCGTGTTCTGCAAAAGCTTGGCTTGGTAATGGGGCAACACTGTGTATCTCTCTCTCACAGAGCCCGGCTGCCAAATTCGAAACGTCCAGCGATTGCGCCCACACGAAAGCTGCCAGCACAGAAAGCTGTAGCTGGTTTTCACTGTCCCTTGGAACTGCATTCGCTGCCGCACAGCCATTCGTTTTCTGCAAAAGCTTGGCTTGGTAATGGGGCAACACTCTGTATCTGTCTCTCTCGCAGAGCCGGGCTGCCAAATTCGAAACGTCCAGCGATTGCGCCCACACGAAAGCTGCCAGCACGGAAAGCTGTAGCTGGTTTTCACTGTCCCTTGGAACTGCATTCGCTGCCGCACAGTCATTCGTGTTCTGCAAAAGCTTGGCTTGGTAATGGGGCAACACTCTGTATCTCTCTCTGGCAGAGCCCGGCTGCCAAATTCGAAACGTCCAGCGATTGCGCCCACACGAAAGCTGCCAGCACGGAAAGCTGTAGCTGGTTTTCACTGTCCCTTGGAACTGCATTCGCTGCCGCACAGTCATTCGTGTTCTGCAAAAGCTTGGCTTGGTAATGGGGCAACACTGTGTATCTCTCTCTGGCAGAGCCCGGCTGCCAAATTCGAAACGTCCAGCGATTGCGCCCACACGAAAGCTGCCAGCACGGAAAGCTGTAGCTGGTTTGCACTGTCCCTTGGAACTGCATTCGCTGCCGCACAGTCATTCGTGTTCTGCAAAAGCTTGGCTTCGTAATGGGGCAACACTGTGTATCTCTCTCTCGCAGAGCCCAGCTGCCAAATTCGAAACGTCCAGCGATTGCGCCCACACGAAAGCTGCCAGCACGGAAAGCTGTAGCTGGTTTTCACTGTCCCTTGGAACTGCATTCGCTGCCGCACAGTCATTCGTGTTCTGCAAAAGCTTGGCTTGGTAATGGGGCAACACTGTGTATCTCTCTCTGGCAGAGCCCGGCTGCCAAATTCGAAACGTCCAGCGATTGCGCCCACACGAAAGCTGCCAGCACGGAAAGCTGTAGCTGGTTTTCACTGTCCCTTGGAACTGCATTCGCTGCCGCACAGTCATTCGTGTTCTGCAAAAGCTTGGCTTGGTAATGGGGCAACACTGTGTATCTCTCTCTGACAGAGCCCGGCTGCCAAATTCGAAACGTCCAGCGATTGCGCCCACACGAAAGCTGCCAGCACAGAAAGCTGTAGCTGGTTTTCACTGTCCCTTGGAACTGCATTCGCTGCCGCACAGTCATTCGTGTTCTGCAAAAGCTTGGCTTGGTAATGGGGCAACACTGTGTATCTCTCTCTCTCGCAGAGCCCGGCTGCCAAATTCGAAACGTCCAGCGATTGCGCCCACACGAAAGCTGCCAGCACGGAAAGCTGTAGCTGGTTTTCACTGTCCCTTGGAACTGCATTCGCTGCCGCACAGTCATTCGTGTTCTGCAAAAGCTTGGCTTGGTAATGGGGCAACACTGTGTATCTCTCTCTCACAGAGCCCGGCTGCCAAATTCAAAACGTCCAGCGATTGCGCCCACAAGAAAACTGCCAGCACGGAAAGCTGTAGCTGGTTTTCACTGTCCCTTGGAACTGCATTCGCTGCCGCACAGTCATTCGTGTTCTGCAAAAGCTTGGCTTGGTAATGGGGCAACACTGTGTATCTCTCTCTGGCAGAGCCCGGCTGCCAAATTCGAAACTTCCAGCGATTGCGCCCACACGAAGGCTGCCAGCACGGAAAGCTGTAGCTGGTTTTCACTGTCCCTTGGAACTGCATTCGCTGCCGCACAGTCATTCGTGTTCTGCAAAAGCTTGGCTTGGTAATGGGGCAACACTTTGTATCTCTCTCTGGCAGAGCCTGGCTGCCAAATTCGAAACGTCCAGCGATTGCGCCCACACGAAAGCTGCCAGCACGGAAAGCTGTAGCTGGTTTTCACTGTCCCTTGGAACTGCATTCGCTGCCGCACAGTCATTCGTGTTCTGCAAAAGCTTGGCTTGGTAATGGGGCAACACTGTGTATCTCTCTCTGGCAGAGCCCGGCTGCCAAATTCGAAACGTCCAGCGATTGCGCCCACACGAAAGCTGCCAGCACGGAAAGCTGTAGCTGGTTTTCACTGTCCCTTGGAACTGCATTCGCTGCCGCACAGTCATTCGTGTTCTGCAAAAGCTTGGCTTGGTAATGGGGCAACACTCTGTATCTCTCTCTGGCAGAGCCCGGCTGCCAAATTCAAAACGTCCAGCGATTGCGCCCACACGAAAGCTGCCAGCACGGAAAGCTGTAGCTGGTTTTCACTGTCCCTTGGAACTGCATTCACTGCCGCACAGTCATTCGTGTTCTGCAAAAGCTTGGCTTGGTAATGGGGCAACACTGTGTATCTCTCTCTGGCAGAGCCCGGCTGCCAAATTCGAAACGTCCAGCGATTGCGCCCACACGAAAGCTGCCAGCACGGAAAGCTGTAGCTGGTTTTCACTGTCCCTTGGAACTGCATTCGCTGCCGCACAGTCATTCGTGTTCTGCAAAAGCTTGGCTTGGTAATGGGGCAACACTGTGTATCTCTCTCTCACAGAGCCCGGCTGCCAAATTCGAAACGTCCAGCGATTGCGCCCACACGAAAGCTGCCAGCACAGAAAGCTGTAGCTGGTTTTCACTGTCCCTTGGAACTGCATTCGCTGCCGCACAGCCATTCGTGTTCTGCAAAAGCTTGGCTTGGTAATGGGGCAACACTGTGTATCTCTCTCTGGCAGAGCCCGGCTGCCAAATTCGAAACGTCCAGCGATTGCGCCCACACGAAAGCTGCCAGCACGGAAAGCTGTAGCTGGTTTTCACTGTCCCTTGGAACTGCATTCGCTGCCGCACAGTCATTCGTGTTCTGCAAAAGCTTGGCTTGGTAATGGGGCAACACTGTGTATCTCTCTCTGGCAGAGCCCGGCTGCCAAATTCGAAACGTCCAGCGATTGCGCCCACACGAAAGCTGCCAGCACAGAAAGCTGTAGCTGGTTTTCACTGTCCCTTGGAACTGCATTCGCTGCCGCACAGTCATTCGTGTTCTGCAAAAGCTTGGCTTGGTAATGGGGCAACACTCTGTATCTCTCTCTGGCAGAGCCCGGCTGCCAAATTCGAAACGTCCAGCGATTGCGCCCACACGAAAGCTGCCAGCACGGAAAGCTGTAGCTGGTTTTCACTGTCCCTTGGAACTGCATTCGCTGCCGCACAGTCATTCGTGTTCTGCAAAAGCTTGGCTTGGTAATGGGGCAAGACTCTGTATTTCTCTCTGGCAGAGCCCGGCTGCCAAATTCGAAACGTCCAGCGATTGCGCCCACAAGAAAACTGCCAGCACGGAAAGCTGTAGCTGGTTTTCACTGTCCCTTGGAACTGCATTCGCTGCCGCACAGTCATTCGTGTTCTGCAAAAGCTTGGCTTGGTAATGGGGCAACACTGTGTATCTCTCTCTGGCAGAGCCCGGCTGCCAAATTCGAAACGTCCAGCGATTGCGCCCACACGAAAGCTGCCAGCACGGAAAGCTGTAGCTGGTTTTCACTGTCCCTTGGAACTGCATTCGCTGCCGCACAGTCATTCGTGTTCTGCAAAAGCTTGGCTTGGTAATGGGGCAACACTCTGTATCTCTCTCTGGCAGAGCCCGGCTGCCAAATTCGAAACGTCCAGCGATTGCGCCCACACGAAAGCTGCCAGCACGGAAAGCTGTAGCTGGTTTTCACTGTCCCTTGGAACTGCATTCGCTGCCGCACAGTCATTCGTGTTCTGCAAAAGCTTGGCTTGGTAATGGGGCAACACTGTGTATCTCTCTCTGGCAGAGCCCGGCTGCCAAATTCGAAACGTCCAGCGATTGCGCCCACCCGAAAGCTGCCAGCACGGAAAGCTATAGCTGGTTTTCACTGTCCCTTGGAACTGCATTCGCTGCCGCACAGTCATTTGTGTTCTGCAAAAGCTTGCCTTGGTAATGGGGCAACACTCTGTATCTCTCTCTGGCAGAGCCCGGCTGCCAAATTCGAAACGTCCAGCGATTGCGCCCACACGAAAGCTGCCAGCACAGAAAGCTGTAGCTGGTTTTCACTGTCCCTTGGAACTGCATTCGCTGCCGCACAGTCATTCGTGTTCTGCAAAAGCTTGGCTTGGTAATGGGGCAACACTCTGTATCTCTCTCTCGCAGAGCCCGGCTGCCAAATTCGAAACGTCCAGCGATTGCGCCCACACGAAAGGTGCCAGCACGGAAAGCTGTAGCTGGTTTTCACTGTCCCTTGGAACTGCATTCGCTGCCGCACAGTCATTCGTGTTCTGCAAAAGCTTGGCTTGGTAATGGGGCAACACTGTGTATCTCTCTCTCTCGCAGAGCCCGGCTGCCAAATTCGAAACGTCCAGCGATTGCACCCACACGAAAGCTGCCAGCACGGAAAGCTGTAGCTGGTTTTCACTGTCCCTTGGAACTGCATTCGCTGCCGCACAGTCATTCGTGTTCTGCAAAAGCTTGGCTTGGTAATGGGGCAACACTCTGTATCTCTCTCTGGCAGAGCCCGGCTGCCAAATTCGAAACGTCCAGTGATTGCGCCCACACGAAAGCTGCCAGCACGGAAAGCTGTAGCTGGTTTTCACTGTCCCTTGGATCTGCATTCGCTGCCGCACAGTCATTCGTGTTCTGCAAAAGCTTGGCTTGGTAATGGGGCAACACTGTGTATCTCTCTCTGGCAGAGCCCGGCTGCCAAATTCGAAACGTCCAGCGATTGCGCCCACACGAAAGCTGCCAGCACGGAAAGCTGTAGCTGGTTTTCACTGTCCCTTGGAACTGCATTCGCTGCCGCACAGTCATTCGTGTTCTGCAAAAGCTTGGCTTGGTAATGGGGCAACACTGTGTATCTCTCTCTCGCAGAGCCCGGCTGCCAAATTCGAAACGTCCAGCGATTGCGCCCACACGAAAGCTGCCAGCACGGAAAGCTGTAGCTGGTTTTCACTGTCCCTTGGAACTGCATTCGCTGCCGCACAGTCATTCGTGTTCTGCAAAAGCTTGGCTTGGTAATGGGGCAACACTGTGTATCTCTCTCTGGCAGAGCCCGGCTGCCAAATTCGAAACGTCCAGCGATTGCGCCCACACAAAAGCTGCCAGCACGGAAAGCTGTAGCTGGTTTTCACTGTCCCTTGGAACTGCATTCGCTGCCGCACAGTCATTCGTGTTCTGCAAAAGCTTGGCTTGGTAATGGGGCAACACTCTGTATCTCTCTCTGGCAGAGCCCGGCTGCCAAATTCGAAACGTCCAGCGATTGCGCCCACACGAAAGCTGCCAGCACAGAAAGCTGTAGCTGGTTTTCACTGTCCCTTGGAACTGCATTCGCTGCCGCACAGTCATTCGTGTTCTGCAAAAGCTTGGCTTGGTAATGGGGCAACACTGTGTATCTCTCTCTGGCAGAGCCCGGCTGCCAAATTCGAAACGTCCAGCGATTGCGCCCACACGAAAGCTGCCAGCACGGAAAGCTGTAGCTGGTTTTCACTGTCCCTTGGAACTGCATTCGCTGCCGCACAGTCATTCGTGTTCTGCAAAAGCTTGGCTTGGTAATGGGGCAACACTGTGTATCTCTCTCTCGCACAGCCCGGCTGCCAAATTCGAAACGTCCAGCGATTGCGCCCACACGAAAGCTGCCAGCACGGAAAGCTGTAGCTGGTTTTCACTGTCCCTTGGAACTGCATTCGCTGCCGCACAGTCATTCGTGTTCTGCAAAAGCTTGGCTTCGTAATGGGGCAACACTGTGTATCTCTCTCTGGCAGAGCCCGGCTGCCAAATTCGAAACGTCCAGCGATTGCGCCCACACGAAAGCTGCCAGCACGGAAAGCTGTAGCTGGTTTTCACTGTCCCTTGGAACTGCATTCGCTGCCGCACAGTCATTCGTGTTCTGCAAAAGCTTGGCTTGGTAATGGGGCAACACTCTGTATCTCTCTCTGGCAGAGCCCGGCTGCCAAATTCGAAACGTCCAGCGATTGCGCCCACACGAAAGCTGCCAGCACGGAAAGCTGTAGCTGGTTTTCACTGTCCCTTGGAACTGCATTCGCTGCCGCACAGTCATTCGTGTTCTGCAAAAGCTTGGCTTGGTAATGGGGCAACACTCTGTATCTCTCTCTGGCAGAGCCCGGCTGCCAAATTCGAAACGTCCAGCGATTGCGCCCACACGAAAGCTGCCAGCACGGAAAGCTGTAGCTGGTTTTCACTGTCCCTTGGAACTGCATTCGCTGCCGCACAGTCATTCGTGTTCTGCAAAAGCTTGGCTTGGTAATGGGGCAACACTGTGTATCTCTCTCTGGCAGAGCCCGGCTGCCAAATTCGAAACGTCCAGCGATTGCGCCCACACGAAAGCTGCCAGCACGGAAAGCTGTAGCTGGTTTTCACTGTCCCTTGGAACTGCATTCGCTGCCGCACAGTCATTCGTGTTCTGCAAAAGCTTGGCTTGGTAATGGGGCAACACTGTGTATCTCTCTCTCGCACAGCCCGGCTGCCAAATTCGAAACGTCCAGCGATTGCGCCCACACGAAAGCTGCCAGCACGGAAAGCTGTAGCTGGTTTTCACTGTCCCTTGGAACTGCATTCGCTGCCGCACAGTCATTCGTGTTCTGCAAAAGCTTGGCTTGGTAATGGGGCAACACTGTGTATCTGTCTCTCGCACAGCCCGGCTGCCAAATTCGAAACGTCCAGCGATTGCGCCCACACGAAAGCTGCCAGCACGGAAAGCTGTAGCTGGTTTTCACTGTCCCTTGGAACTGCATTCGCTGCCGCACAGTCATTCGTGTTCTGCAAAAGCTTGGCTTCGTAATGGGGCAACACTGTGTATCTCTCTCTGGCAGAGCCCGGCTGCCAAATTCGAAACGTCCAGCGATTGCGCCCACACGAAAGCTGCCAGCACGGAAAGCTGTAGCTGGTTTTCACTGTCCCTTGGAACTGCATTCGCTGCCGCACAGTCATTCGTGTTCTGCAAAAGCTTGGCTTGGTAATGGGGCAACACTCTGTATCTCTCTCTGGCAGAGCCCGGCTGCCAAATTCAAAACGTCCAGCGATTGCGCCCACACGAAAGCTGCCAGCACGGAAAGCTGTAGCTGGTTTTCACTGTCCCTTGGAACTGCATTCGCTGCCGCACAGTCATTCGTGTTCTGCAAAAGCTTGCCTTGGTAATGGGGCAACACTGTGTATCTCTCTCTGGCAGAGCCCGGCTGCCAAATTTGAAACGTCCAGCGATTGCGCCCACACGAAAGCTGCCAGCACGGAAAGCTGTAGCTGGTTTTCACTGTCCCTTGGAACTGCATTCGCTGCCGCACAGTCATTCGTGTTCTGCAAAAGCTTGGCTTGGTAATGGGGCAACACTCTGTATCTCTCTCTGGCAGAGCCCGGCTGCCAAATTCGAAACGTCCAGCGATTGCGCCCACACGAAAGCTGCCAGCACGGAAAGCTGTAGCTGGTTTTCACTGTCCCTTGGAACTGCATTCGCTGCCGCACAGTCATTCGTGTTCTGCAAAAGCTTGGCTTGGTAATGGGGCAACACTCTGTATCTCTCTCTGGCAGAGCCCGGCTGCCAAATTCGAAACGTCCAGCGATTGCGCCCACACGAAAGCTGCCAGCACGGAAAGCTGTAGCTGGTTTTCACTGTCCCTTGGAACTGCATTCGCTGCCGCACAGTCATTCGTGTTCTGCAAAAGCTTGGCTTGGTAATGGGGCAACACTGTGTATCTCTCTCTCGCACAGCCCGGCTGCCAAATTCGAAACGTCCAGCGATTGCGCCCACACGAAAGCTGCCAGCACGGAAAGCTGTAGCTGGTTTTCACTGTCCCTTGGAACTGCATTCGCTGCCGCACAGTCATTCGTGTTCTGCAAAAGCTTGGCTTGGTAATGGGGCAACACTGTGTATCTCTCTCTCTCGCAGAGCCCGGCTGCCAAATTCGAAACGTCCAGCGATTGCGCCCACACGAAAGCTGCCAGCACGGAAAGCTGTAGCTGGTTTTCACTGTCCCTTGGAACTGCATTCGCTGCCGCACAGTCATTCGTGTTCTGCAAAAGCTTGGCTTGGTAATGGGGCAACACTGTGTATCTCTCTCTCACAGAGCCCGGCTGCCAAATTCAAAACGTCCAGCGATTGCGCCCACAAGAAAACTGCCAGCACGGAAAGCTGTAGCTGGTTTTCACTGTCCCTTGGAACTGCATTCGCTGCCGCACAGTCATTCGTGTTCTGCAAAAGCTTGGCTTGGTAATGGGGCAACACTGTGTATCTCTCTCTGGCAGAGCCCGGCTGCCAAATTCGAAACGTCCAGCGATTGCGCCCACACGAAAGCTGCCAGCACGGAAAGCTGTAGCTGGTTTTCACTGTCCCTTGGAACTGCATTCGCTGCCGCACAGTCATTCGTGTTCTGCAAAAGCTTGGCTTGGTAATGGGGCAACACTGTGTATCTCTCTCTGGCAGAGCCTGGCTGCCAAATTCGAAACGTCCAGCGATTGCGCCCACACGAAAGCTGCCAGCACGGAAAGCTGTAGCTGGTTTTCACTGTCCCTTGGAACTGCATTCGCTGCCGCACAGTCATTCGTGTTCTGCAAAAGCTTGGCTTCGTAATGGGGCAACACTGTGTATCTCTCTCTGGCAGAGCCCGGCTGCCAAATTCGAAACGTCCAGCGATTGCGCCCACACGAAAGCTGCCAGCACGGAAAGCTGTAGCTGGTTTTCACTGTCCCTTGGAACTGCATTCGCTGCCGCACAGTCATTCGTGTTCTGCAAAAGCTTGGCTTGGTAATGGGGCAACACTGTGTATCTCTCTCTGGCAGAGCCCGGCTGCCAAATTCGAAACGTCCAGCGA
This sequence comes from Mycteria americana, assembly GCF_035582795.1. Taxonomy (NCBI): domain Eukaryota; kingdom Metazoa; phylum Chordata; class Aves; order Ciconiiformes; family Ciconiidae; genus Mycteria; species Mycteria americana. Next base: position 68,439,104 of record NC_134368.1, read on the forward strand.
TTGCACCCACACGAAAGCTGCCAGCACGGAAAGCTGTAGCTGGTTTTCACTGTCCCTTGGAACTGCATTCGCTGCCGCACAGTCATTCGTGTTCTGCAAAAGCTTGGCTTGGTAATGGGGCAACACTCTGTATCTCTCTCTGGCAGAGCCCGGCTGCCAAATTCAAAACGTCCAGCGATTGCGCCCACACGAAAGCTGCCAGCACGGAAAGCTGTAGCTGGTTTTCACTGTCCCTTGGAACTGCATTCGCTGCCGCACAGTCATTCGTGTTCTGCAAAAGCTTGGCTTGGTAATGGGGCAACACTGTGTATCTCTCTCTGGCAGAGCCCGGCTGCCAAATTCGAAACGTCCAGCGATTGCGCCCACACGAAAGCTGCCAGCACGGAAAGCTGTAGCTGGTTTTCACTGTCCCTTGGAACTGCATTCGCTGCCGCACAGTCATTCGTGTTCTGCAAAAGCTTGGCTTGGTAATGGGGCAACACTCTGTATCTCTCTCTCACAGAGCCCGGCTGCCAAATTCAAAACGTCCAGCGATTGCGCCCACACGAAAGCTGCCAGCACAGAAAGCTGTAGCTGGTTTTCACTGTCCCTTGGAACTGCATTCGCTGCCGCACAGCCATTCGTGTTCTGCAAAAGCTTGGCTTGGTAATGGGGCAACACTGTGTATCTCTCTCTGGCAGAGCCCGGCTGCCAAATTCGAAACGTCCAGCGATTGCGCCCACACGAAAGCTGCCAGCACGGAAAGCTGTAGCTGGTTTTCACTGTCCCTTGGAACTGCATTCGCTGCCGCACAGTCATTCGTGTTCTGCAAAAGCTTGGCTTGGTAATGGGGCAACACTGTGTATCTCTCTCTGGCAGAGCCCGGCTGCCAAATTCGAAACGTCCAGCGATTGCGCCCACACGAAAGCTGCCAGCACGGAAAGCTGTAGCTGGTTTTCACTGTCCCTTGGAACTGCATTCGCTGCCGCACAGTCATTCGTGTTCTGCAAAAGCTTGGCTTCGTAATGGGGCAACACTGTGTATCTCTCTCTGGCAGAGCCCGGCTGCCAAATTCGAAACGTCCAGCGATTGCGCCCACACGAAAGCTGCCAGCACGGAAAGCTGTAGCTGGTTTTCACTGTCCCTTGGAACTGCATTCGCTGCCGCACAGTCATTCGTGTTCTGCAAAAGCTTGGCTTGGTAATGGGGCAACACTCTGTATCTCTCTCTGGCAGAGCCCGGCTGCCAAATTCGAAACGTCCAGCGATTGCGCCCACACGAAAGCTGCCAGCACGGAAAGCTCTAGCTGGTTTTCACTGTCCCTTGGAACTGCATTCGCTGCCGCACAGTCATTCGTGTTCTGCAAAAGCTTGGCTTGGTAATGGGGCAACACTCTGTATCTCTCTCTGGCAGAGCCCGGCTGCCAAATTCGAAACGTCCAGCGATTGCGCCCACACGAAAGCTGCCAGCACGGAAAGCTGTAGCTGGTTTTCACTGTCCCTTGGAACTGCATTCGCTGCCGCACAGTCATTCGTGTTCTGCAAAAGCTTGGCTTGGTAATGGGGCAACACTGTGTATCTCTCTCTCTGGCAGAGCCCGGCTGCCAAATTCGAAACGTCCAGCGATTGCGCCCACACGAAAGCTGCCAGCACAGAAAGCTGTAGCTGGTTTTCACTGTCCCTTGGAACTGCATTCGCTGCCGCACAGTCATTCGTGTTCTGCAAAAGCTTGGCTTCGTAATGGGGCAACACTGTGTATCTCTCTCTCTCGCAGAGCCCGGCTGCCAAATTCGAAACGTCCAGCGATTGCGCCCACACGAAAGCTGCCAGCACGGAAAGCTGTAGCTGGTTTTCACTGTCCCTTGGAACTGCATTCGCTGCCGCACAGTCATTCGTGTTCTGCAAAAGCTTGGCTTGGTAATGGGGCAACACTGTGTATCTCTCTCTCGCAGAGCCCGGCTGCCAAATTCAAAACGTCCAGCGATTGCGCCCACAAGAAAACTGCCAGCACGGAAAGCTGTAGCTGGTTTTCACTGTCCCTTGGAACTGCATTCGCTGCCGCACAGTCATTCGTGTTCTGCAAAAGCTTGGCTTGGTAATGGGGCAACACTGTGTATCTCTCTCTGGCAGAGCCCGGCTGCCAAATTCGAAACGTCCAGCGATTGCGCCCACACGAAAGCTGCCAGCACGGAAAGCTGTAGCTGGTTTTCACTGTCCCTTGGAACTGCATTCGCTGCCGCACAGTCATTCGTGTTCTGCAAAAGCTTGGCTTGGTAATGGGGCAACACTGTGTATCTCTCTCTCTCGCAGAGCCCGGCTGCCAAATTCGAAACGTCCAGCGATTGCGCCCACACGAAAGCTGCCAGCACGGAAAGCTGTAGCTGGTTTTCACTGTCCCTTGGAACTGCATTCGCTGCCGCACAGTCATTCGTGTTCTGCAAAAGCTTGGCTTGGTAATGGGGCAACACTGTGTATCTCTCTCTCACAGAGCCCGGCTGCCAAATTCAAAACGTCCAGCGATTGCGCCCACAAGAAAACTGCCAGCACGGAAAGCTGTAGCTGGTTTTCACTGTCCCTTGGAACTGCATTCGCTGCCGCACAGTCATTCGTGTTCTGCAAAAGCTTGGCTTGGTAATGGGGCAACACTGTGTATCTCTCTCTGGCAGAGCCCGGCTGCCAAATTCGAAACGTCCAGCGATTGCGCCCACACGAAAGCTGCCAGCACGGAAAGCTGTAGCTGGTTTTCACTGTCCCTTGGAACTGCATTCGCTGCCGCACAGTCATTCGTGTTCTGCAAAAGCTTGGCTTGGTAATGGGGCAACACTCTGTATCTCTCTCTGGCAGAGCCTGGCTGCCAAATTCGAAACGTCCAGCGATTGCGCCCACACGAAAGGTGCCAGCACGGAAAGCTGTAGCTGGTTTTCACTGTCCCTTGGAACTGCATTCGCTGCCGCACAGTCATTCGTGTTCTGCAAAAGCTTGGCTTGGTACTGGGGCAACACTGTGTATCTCTCTCTCTCGCAGAGCCCGGCTGCCAAATTCGAAACGTCCAGCAATTGCGCCCACACGAAAGCTGCCAGCACGGAAAGCTGTAGCTGGTTTTCACTGTCCCTTGGAACTGCATTCGCTGCCGCACAGTCATTCGTGTTCTGCAAAAGCTTGGCTTGGTAATGGGGCAACACTCTGTATCTCTCTCTGGCAGAGCCCGGCTGCCAAATTCGAAACGTCCAGCGATTGCGCCCACACGAAAGCTGCCAGCACGGAAAGCTGTAGCTGGTTTTCACTGTCCCTTGGAACTGCATTCGCTGCCGCACAGTCATTCGTGTTCTGCAAAAGCTTGGCTTGGTAATGGGGCAACACTGTGTATCTCTCTCTGGCAGAGCCCGGCTGCCAAATTCGAAACGTCCAGCGATTGCGCCCACACGAAAGCTGCCAGCACGGAAAGCTGTAGCTGGTTTTCACTGTCCCTTGGAACTGCATTCGCTGCCGCACAGTCATTCGTGTTCTGCAAAAGCTTGGCTTCGTAATGGGGCAACACTGTGTATCTCTCTCTGGCAGAGCCCGGCTGCCAAATTCGAAACGTCCAGCGATTGCGCCCACACGAAAGCTGCCAGCACGGAAAGCTGTAGCTGGTTTTCACTGTCCCTTGGAACTGCATTCGCTGCCGCACAGTCATTCGTGTTCTGCAAAAGCTTGGCTTGGTAATGGGGCAACACTGTGTATCTCTCTCTGGCAGAGCCCGGCTGCCAAATTCGAAACGTCCAGCGATTGCGCCCACACGAAAGCTGCCAGCACGGAAAGCTGTAGCTGGTTTTCACTGTCCCTTGGAACTGCATTCGCTGCCGCACAGTCATTCGTGTTCTGCAAAAGCTTGGCTTGGTAATGGGGCAACACTGTGTATCTCTCTCTGGCAGAGCCCGGCTGCCAAATTCGAAACGTCCAGCGATTGCGCCCACACGAAAGCTGCCAGCACGGAAAGCTGTAGCTGGTTTTCACTGTCCCTTGGAACTGCATTCGCTGCCGCACAGTCATTCGTGTTCTGCAAAAGCTTGGCTTGGTAATGGGGCAAGACTCTGTATCTCTCTCTCGCAGAGCCCGGCTGCCAAATTCGAAACGTCCAGCGATTGCGCCCACACGAAAGCTGCCAGCACGGAAAGCTGTAGCTGGTTTTCACTGTCCCTTGGAACTGCATTCGCTGCCGCACAGTCATTCGTGTTCTGCAAAAGCTTGGCTTGGTAATGGGGCAACACTGTGTATCTCTCTCTCGCACAGCCCGGCTGCCAAATTCAAAACGTCCAGTGATTGCGCCCACACGAAAGCTGCCAGCACGGAAAGCTGTAGCTGGTTTTCACTGTCCCTTGGAACTGCATTCGCTGCCGCACAGTCATTCGTGTTCTGCAAAAGCTTGGCTTGGTAATGGGGCAACACTGTGTATCTCTCTCTCACAGAGCCCGGCTGCCAAATTCAAAACGTCCAGCGATTGCGCCCACACGAAAGCTGCCAGCACGGAAAGCTGTAGCTGGTTTTCACTGTCCCTTGGAACTGCATTCGCTGCCGCACAGTCATTCGTGTTCTGCAAAAGCTTGGCTTCGTAATGGGGCAACACTGTGTATCTCTCTCTCGCAGAGCCCGGCTGCCAAATTCGAAACGTCCAGCGATTGCGCCCACACGAAAGCTGCCAGCACGGAAAGCTGTAGCTGGTTTTCACTGTCCCTTGGAACTGCATTCGCTGCCGCACAGTCATTCGTGTTCTGCAAAAGCTTGGCTTGGTAATGGGGCAACACTGTGTATCTCTCTCTGGCAGAGCCCGGCTGCCAAATTCGAAACGTCCAGCGATTGCACCCACACGAAAGCTGCCAGCACGGAAAGCTGTAGCTGGTTTTCACTGTCCCTTGGAACTGCATTCGCTGCCGCACAGTCATTCGTGTTCTGCAAAAGCTTGGCTTGGTAATGGGGCAACACTGTGTATCTCTCTCTGGCAGAGCCCGGCTGCCAAATTCGAAACGTCCAGCGATTGCGCCCACACGAAAGCTGCCAGCACGGAAAGCTGTAGCTGGTTTTCACTGTCCCTTGGAACTGCATTCGCTGCCGCACAGTCATTCGTGTTCTGCAAAAGCTTGGCTTGGTAATGGGGCAACACTGTGTATCTCTCTCTGGCAGAGCCCGGCTGCCAAATTCGAAACGTCCAGCGATTGCGCCCACACGAAAGCTGCCAGCACGGAAAGCTGTAGCTTGTTTTCACTGTCCCTTGGAACTGCATTCGCTGCCGCACAGTCATTCGTGTTCTGCAAAAGCTTGGCTTGGTAATGGGGCAACACTGTGTATCTCTCTCTGGCAGAGCCCGGCTGCCAAATTCGAAACGTCCCGCGATTGCGCCCACACGAAAGCTGCCAGCACGGAAAGCTGTAGCTGGTTTTCACTGTCCCTTGGAACTGCATTCGCTGCCGCACAGTCATTCGTGTTCTGCAAAAGCTTGGCTTGGTAATGGGGCAACACTGTGTATCTCTCTCTGGCAGAGCCCGGCTGCCAAATTCGAAACGTCCAGCGATTGCGCCCACACGAAAGCTGCCAGCACGGAAAGCTCTAGCTGGTTTTCACTGTCCCTTGGAACTGCATTCGCTGCCGCACAGTCATTCGTGTTCTGCAAAAGCTTGGCTTGGTAATGGGGCAACACTCTGTATCTCTCTCTGGCAGAGCCCGGCTGCCAAATTCGAAACGTCCAGCGATTGCGCCCACACGAAAGCTGCCAGCACGGAAAGCTGTAGCTGGTTTTCACTGTCCCTTGGAACTGCATTCGCTGCCGCACAGTCATTCGTGTTCTGCAAAAGCTTGGCTTGGTAATGGGGCAAAACTGTGTATCTCTCTCTGGCAGAGCCCGGCTGCCAAATTCGAAACGTCCAGCGATTGCCCCCACACGAAAGCTGCCAGCACGGAAAGCTGTAGCTGGTTTCACTGTCCCTTGGAACTGCATTCGCTGCCGCACAGTCATTCGTGTTCTGCAAAAGCTTGGCTTCGTAATGGGGCAACACTCTGTATCTGTCTCTCTCGCAGAGCCGGGCTGCCAAATTCGCAACGTCCAGCGATTGCGCCCACACGAAAGCTGCCAGCACGGAAAGCTGTAGCTGGTTTTCACTGTCCCTTGGAACTGCATTCGCTGCCGCACAGTCATTCGTGTTCTGCAAAAGCTTGGCTTCGTAATGGGGCAACACTGTGTATCTCTCTCTGGCAGAGCCCGGCTGCCAAATTCGAAACGTCCAGCGATTGCGCCCACACGAAAGCTGCCAGCACGGAAAGCTGTAGCTGGTTTTCACTGTCCCTTGGAACTGCATTCGCTGCCGCACAGTCATTCGTGTTCTGCAAAAGCTTGGCTTGGTAATGGGGCAACACTGTGTATCTCTCTCTGGCAGAGCCCGGCTGCCAAATTCGAAACGTCCAGCGATTGCGCCCACACGAAAGCTGCCAGCACGGAAAGCTGTAGCTGGTTTTCACTGTCCCTTGGAACTGCATTCGCTGCCGCACAGTCATTCGTGTTCTGCAAAAGCTTGGCTTCGTAATGGGGCAACACTCTGTATCTCTCTCTCGCAGAGCCCGACTGCCAAATTCGAAACGTCCAGCGATTGCGCCCACACGAAAGCTGCCAGCACGGAAAGCTGTAGCTGGTTTTCACTGTCCCTTGGAACTGCATTCGCTGCCGCACAGTCATTCGTGTTCTGCAAAAGCTTGGCTTGGTAATGGGGCAACACTCTGTATCTCTCTCTGGCAGAGCCCGGCTGCCAAATTCAAAACGTCCAGCGATTGCGCCCACACGAAAGCTGCCAGCACGGAAAGCTGTAGCTGGTTTTCACTGTCCCTTGGAACTGCATTCGCTGCCGCACAGTCATTCGTGTTCTGCAAAAGCTTGGCTTGGTAATGGGGCAACACTGTGTATCTCTCTCTCACAGAGCCCGGCTGCCAAATTCGAAACGTCCAGCGATTGCGCCCACACGAAAGCTGCCAGCACAGAAAGCTGTAGCTGGTTTTCACTGTCCCTTGGAACTGCATTCGCTGCCGCACAGCCATTCGTTTTCTGCAAAAGCTTGGCTTGGTAATGGGGCAACACTGTGTATCTCTCTCTGGCAGAGCCCGGCTGCCAAATTCGAAACGTCCAGCGATTGCGCCCACACGAAAGCTGCCAGCACGGAAAGCTGTAGCTGGTTTTCACTGTCCCTTGGAACTGCATTCGCTGCCGCACAGTCATTCGTGTTCTGCAAAAGCTTGGCTTGGTAATGGGGCAACACTGTGTATCTCTCTCTGGCAGAGCCCGGCTGCCAAATTCGAAACGTCCAGCGATTGCGCCCACACGAAAGCTGCCAGCACGGAAAGCTGTAGCTGGTTTTCACTGTCCCTTGGAACTGCATTCGCTGCCGCACAGTCATTCGTGTTCTGCAAAAGCTTGGCTTGGTAATGGGGCAACACTCTGTATCTCTCTCTGGCAGAGCCCGGCTGCCAAATTCGAAACGTCCAGCGATTGCGCCCACACGAAAGCTGCCAGCACGGAAAGCTGTAGCTGGTTTTCACTGTCCCTTGGAACTGCATTCGCTGCCGCACAGTCATTCGTGTTCTGCAAAAGCTTGGCTTCGTAATGGGGCAACACTGTGTATCTCTCTCTCGCAGAGCCCAGCTGCCAAATTCGAAACGTCCAGCGATTGCGCCCACACGAAAGCTGCCAGCACGGAAAGCTGTAGCTGGTTTTCACTGTCCCTTGGAACTGCATTCGCTGCCGCACAGTCATTCGTGTTCTGCAAAAGCTTGGCTTCGTAATGGGGCAACACTGTGTATCTCTCTCTGGCAGAGCCCGGCTGCCAAATTCGAAACGTCCAGCGATTGCGCCCACACGAAAGCTGCCAGCACGGAAAGCTGTAGCTGGTTTTCACTGTCCCTTGGAACTGCATTCGCTGCCGCACAGTCATTCGTGTTCTGCAAAAGCTTGGCTTGGTAATGGGGCAACACTGTGTATCTCTCTCTCTGGCAGAGCCCGGCTGCCAAATTCGAAACGTCCAGCGATTGCGCCCACACGAAAGCTGCCAGCACAGAAAGCTGTAGCTGGTTTTCACTGTCCCTTGGAACTGCATTCGCTGCCGCACAGTCATTTGTGTTCTGCAAAAGCTTGGCTTGGTAATGGGGCAACACTGTGTATCTCTCTCTCTCGCAGAGCCCGGCTGCCAAATTCGAAACGTCCAGCGATTGCGCCCACACGAAAGCTGCCAGCACGGAAAGCTGTAGCTGGTTTTCACTGTCCCTTGGAACTGCATTCGCTGCCGCACAGTCATTCGTGTTCTGCAAAAGCTTGGCTTGGTAATGGGGCAACACTGTGTATCTCTCTCTCACAGAGCCCGGCTGCCAAATTCAAAACGTCCAGCGATTGCGCCCACAAGAAAACTGCCAGCACGGAAAGCTGTAGCTGGTTTTCACTGTCCCTTGGAACTGCATTCGCTGCCGCACAGTCATTCGTGTTCTGCAAAAGCTTGGCTTGGTAATGGGGCAACACTGTGTATCTCTCTCTGGCAGAGCCCGGCTGCCAAATTCGAAACGTCCAGCGATTGCGCCCACACGAAAGCTGCCAGCACGGAAAGCTGTAGCTGGTTTTCACTGTCCCTTGGAACTGCATTCGCTGCCGCACAGTCATTCGTGTTCTGCAAAAGCTTGGCTTGGTAATGGGGCAACACTGTGTATCTCTCTCTGGCAGAGCCTGGCTGCCAAATTCGAAACGTCCAGCGATTGCGCCCACACGAAAGGTGCCAGCACGGAAAGCTGTAGCTGGTTTTCACTGTCCCTTGGAACTGCATTCGCTGCCGCACAGTCATTCGTGTTCTGCAAAAGCTTGGCTTGGTAATGGGGCAACACTGTGTATCTCTCTCTCTCGCAGAGCCCGGCTGCCAAATTCGAAACGTCCAGCAATTGCGCCCACACGAAAGCTGCCAGCACGGAAAGCTGTAGCTGGTTTTCACTGTCCCTTGGAACTGCATTCGCTGCCGCACAGTCATTCGTGTTCTGCAAAAGCTTGGCTTGGTAATGGGGCAACACTGTGTATCTCTCTCTGGCAGAGCCCGGCTGCCAAATTCGAAACGTCCAGCGATTGCGCCCACACGAAAGCTGCCAGCACGGAAAGCTGTAGCTGGTTTTCACTGTCCCTTGGAACTGCATTCGCTGCCGCACAGTCATTCGTGTTCTGCAAAAGCTTGGCTTGGTAATGGGGCAACACTGTGTATCTCTCTCTGGCAGAGCCCGGCTGCCAAATTCGAAACGTCCAGCGATTGCGCCCACACGAAAGCTGCCAGCACGGAAAGCTGTAGCTGGTTTTCACTGTCCCTTGGAACTGCATTCGCTGCCGCACAGTCATTCGTGTTCTGCAAAAGCTTGGCTTCGTAATGGGGCAACACTCTGTATCTCTCTCTGGCAGAGCCCGGCTGCCAAATTCGAAACGTCCAGCGATTGCGCCCACACGAAAGCTGCCAGCACGGAAAGCTGTAGCTGGTTTTCACTGTCCCTTGGAACTGCATTCGCTGCCGCACAGTCATTCGTGTTCTGCAAAAGCTTGGCTTGGTAATGGGGCAACACTGTGTATCTCTCTCTGGCAGAGCCCGGCTGCCAAATTCGAAACGTCCAGCGATTGCACCCACACGAAAGCTGCCAGCACGGAAAGCTGTAGCTGGTTTTCACTGTCCCTTGGAACTGCATTCGCTGCCGCACAGTCATTCGTGTTCTGCAAAAGCTTGGCTTCGTAATGGGGCAACACTGTGTATCTCTCTCTGGCAGAGCCCGGCTGCCAAATTCGAAACGTCCAGCGATTGCGCCCACACGAAAGCTGCCAGCACGGAAAGCTGTAGCTGGTTTTCACTGTCCCTTGGAACTGCATTCGCTGCCGCACAGTCATTCGTGTTCTGCAAAAGCTTGGCTTGGTAATGGGGCAACACTGTGTATCTCTCTCTCTGGCAGAGCCCGGCTGCCAAATTCGAAACGTCCAGCGATTGCGCCCACACGAAAGCTGCCAGCACAGAAAGCTGTAGCTGGTTTTCACTGTCCCTTGGAACTGCATTCGCTGCCGCACAGTCATTTGTGTTCTGCAAAAGCTTGGCTTGGTAATGGGGCAACACTGTGTATCTCTCTCTCTCGCAGAGCCCGGCTGCCAAATTCGAAACGTCCAGCGATTGCGCCCACACGAAAGCTGCCAGCACGGAAAGCTGTAGCTGGTTTTCACTGTCCCTTGGAACTGCATTCGCTGCCGCACAGTCATTCGTGTTCTGCAAAAGCTTGGCTTGGTAATGGGGCAACACTGTGTATCTCTCTCTCACAGAGCCCGGCTGCCAAATTCAAAACGTCCAGCGATTGCGCCCACAAGAAAACTGCCAGCACGGAAAGCTGTAGCTGGTTTTCACTGTCCCTTGGAACTGCATTCGCTGCCGCACAGTCATTCGTGTTCTGCAAAAGCTTGGCTTGGTAATGGGGCAACACTGTGTATCTCTCTCTGGCAGAGCCCGGCTGCCAAATTCGAAACGTCCAGCGATTGCGCCCACACGAAAGCTGCCAGCACGGAAAGCTGTAGCTGGTTTTCACTGTCCCTTGGAACTGCATTCGCTGCCGCACAGTCATTCGTGTTCTGCAAAAGCTTGGCTTGGTAATGGGGCAACACTGTGTATCTCTCTCTGGCAGAGCCTGGCTGCCAAATTCGAAACGTCCAGCGATTGCGCCCACACGAAAGGTGCCAGCACGGAAAGCTGTAGCTGGTTTTCACTGTCCCTTGGAACTGCATTCGCTGCCGCACAGTCATTCGTGTTCTGCAAAAGCTTGGCTTGGTAATGGGGCAACACTGTGTATCTCTCTCTCTCGCAGAGCCCGGCTGCCAAATTCGAAACGTCCAGCAATTGCGCCCACACGAAAGCTGCCAGCACGGAAAGCTGTAGCTGGTTTTCACTGTCCCTTGGAACTGCATTCGCTGCCGCACAGTCATTCGTGTTCTGCAAAAGCTTGGCTTGGTAATGGGGCAACACTCTGTATCTCTCTCTGGCAGAGCCCGGCTGCCAAATTCGAAACGTCCAGCGATTGCGCCCACACGAAAGCTGCCAGCACGGAAAGCTGTAGCTGGTTTTCACTGTCCCTTGGAACTGCATTCGCTGCCGCACAGTCATTCGTGTTCTGCAAAAGCTTGGCTTGGTAATGGGGCAACACTGTGTATCTCTCTCTGGCAGAGCCCGGCTGCCAAATTCGAAACGTCCAGCGATTGCGCCCACACGAAAGCTGCCAGCACGGAAAGCTGTAGCTGGTTTTCACTGTCCCTTGGAACTGCATTCGCTGCCGCACAGTCATTCGTGTTCTGCAAAAGCTTGGCTTCGTAATGGGGCAACACTCTGTATCTCTCTCTGGCAGAGCCCGGCTGCCAAATTCGAAACGTCCAGCGATTGCGCCCACACGAAAGCTGCCAGCACGGAAAGCTGTAGCTGGTTTTCACTGTCCCTTGGAACTGCATTCGCTGCCGCACAGTCATTCGTGTTCTGCAAAAGCTTGGCTTGGTAATGGGGCAACACTGTGTATCTCTCTCTGGCAGAGCCCGGCTGCCAAATTCGAAACGTCCAGCGATTGCGCCCACACGAAAGCTGCCAGCACGGAAAGCTGTAGCTGGTTTTCACTGTCCCTTGGAACTGCATTCGCTGCCGCACAGTCATTCGTGTTCTGCAAAAGCTTGGCTTGGTAATGGGGCAACACTGTGTATCTCTCTCTGGCAGAGCCCGGCTGCCAAATTCGAAACGTCCAGCGATTGCGCCCACACGAAAGCTGCCAGCACGGAAAGCTGTAGCTGGTTTTCACTGTCCCTTGGAACTGCATTCGCTGCCGCACAGTCATTCGTGTTCTGCAAAAGCTTGGCTTGGTAATGGGGCAAGACTCTGTATCTCTCTCTCGCAGAGCCCGGCTGCCAAATTCGAAACGTCCAGCGATTGCGCCCACACGAAAGCTGCCAGCACGGAAAGCTGTAGCTGGTTTTCACTGTCCCTTGGAACTGCATTCGCTGCCGCACAGTCATTCGTGTTCTGCAAAAGCTTGGCTTGGTAATGGGGCAACACTGTGTATCTCTCTCTCGCACAGCCCGGCTGCCAAATTCGAAACGTCCAGTGATTGCGCCCACACGAAAGCTGCCAGCACGGAAAGCTGTAGCTGGTTTTCACTGTCCCTTGGAACTGCATTCGCTGCCGCACAGTCATTCGTGTTCTGCAAAAGCTTGGCTTGGTAATGGGGCAACACTGTGTATCTCTCTCTCACAGAGCCCGGCTGCCAAATTCAAAACGTCCAGCGATTGCGCCCACACGAAAGCTGCCAGCACGGAAAGCTGTAGCTGGTTTTCACTGTCCCTTGGAACTGCATTCGCTGCCGCACAGTCATTCGTGTTCTGCAAAAGCTTGGCTTCGTAATGGGGCAACACTGTGTATCTCTCTCTCGCAGAGCCCGGCTGCCAAATTCGAAACGTCCAGCGATTGCGCCCACACGAAAGCTGCCAGCACGGAAAGCTGTAGCTGGTTTTCACTGTCCCTTGGAACTGCATTCGCTGCCGCACAGTCATTCGTGTTCTGCAAAAGCTTGGCTTGGTAATGGGGCAACACTGTGTATCTCTCTCTGGCAGAGCCCGGCTGCCAAATTCGAAACGTCCAGCGATTGCACCCACACGAAAGCTGCCAGCACGGAAAGCTGTAGCTGGTTTTCACTGTCCCTTGGAACTGCATTCGCTGCCGCACAGTCATTCGTGTTCTGCAAAAGCTTGGCTTGGTAATGGGGCAACACTGTGTATCTCTCTCTGGCAGAGCCCGGCTGCCAAATTCGAAACGTCCAGCGATTGCGCCCACACGAAAGCTGCCAGCACGGAAAGCTGTAGCTGGTTTTCACTGTCCCTTGGAACTGCATTCGCTGCCGCACAGTCATTCGTGTTCTGCAAAAGCTTGGCTTGGTAATGGGGCAACACTGTGTATCTCTCTCTGGCAGAGCCCGGCTGCCAAATTCGAAACGTCCAGCGATTGCGCCCACACGAAAGCTGCCAGCACGGAAAGCTGTAGCTTGTTTTCACTGTCCCTTGGAACTGCATTCGCTGCCGCACAGTCATTCGTGTTCTGCAAAAGCTTGGCTTGGTAATGGGGCAACACTGTGTATCTCTCTCTGGCAGAGCCCGGCTGCCAAATTCGAAACGTCCAGCGATTGCGCCCACACGAAAGCTGCCAGCACGGAAAGCTGTAGCTGGTTTTCACTGTCCCTTGGAACTGCATTCGCTGCCGCACAGTCATTCGTGTTCTGCAAAAGCTTGGCTTGGTAATGGGGCAACACTGTGTATCTCTCTCTGGCAGAGCCCGGCTGCCAAATTCGAAACGTCCAGCGATTGCGCCCACACGAAAGCTGCCAGCACGGAAAGCTCTAGCTGGTTTTCACTGTCCCTTGGAACTGCATTCGCTGCCGCACAGTCATTCGTGTTCTGCAAAAGCTTGGCTTGGTAATGGGGCAACACTCTGTATCTCTCTCTGGCAGAGCCCGGCTGCCAAATTCGAAACGTCCAGCGATTGCGCCCACACGAAAGCTGCCAGCACGGAAAGCTGTAGCTGGTTTTCACTGTCCCTTGGAACTGCATTCGCTGCCGCACAGTCATTCGTGTTCTGCAAAAGCTTGGCTTGGTAATGGGGCAAAACTGTGTATCTCTCTCTGGCAGAGCCCGGCTGCCAAATTCGAAACGTCCAGCGATTGCCCCCACACGAAAGCTGCCAGCACGGAAAGCTGTAGCTGGTTTCACTGTCCCTTGGAACTGCATTCGCTGCCGCACAGTCATTCGTGTTCTGCAAAAGCTTGGCTTCGTAATGGGGCAACACTCTGTATCTGTCTCTCTCGCAGAGCCGGGCTGCCAAATTCGAAACGTCCAGCGATTGCGCCCACACGAAAGCTGCCAGCACGGAAAGCTGTAGCTGGTTTTCACTGTCCCTTGGAACTGCATTCGCTGCCGCACAGTCATTCGTGTTCTGCAAAAGCTTGGCTTCGTAATGGGGCAACACTGTGTATCTCTCTCTGGCAGAGCCCGGCTGCCAAATTCGAAACGTCCAGCGATTGCGCCCACACGAAAGCTGCCAGCACGGAAAGCTGTAGCTGGTTTTCACTGTCCCTTGGAACTGCATTCGCTGCCGCACAGTCATTCGTGTTCTGCAAAAGCTTGGCTTGGTAATGGGGCAACACTGTGTATCTCTCTCTCGCAGAGCCCGGCTGCCAAATTCGAAACGTCCAGCGATTGCGCCCACACGAAAGCTGCCAGCACGGAAAGCTGTAGCTGGTTTTCACTGTCCCTTGGAACTGCATTCGCTGCCGCACAGTCATTCGTGTTCTGCAAAAGCTTGGCTTCGTAATGGGGCAACACTCTGTATCTCTCTCTCGCAGAGCCCGACTGCCAAATTCGAAACGTCCAGCGATTGCGCCCACACGAAAGCTGCCAGCACGGAAAGCTGTAGCTGGTTTTCACTGTCCCTTGGAACTGCATTCGCTGCCGCACAGTCATTCGTGTTCTGCAAAAGCTTGGCTTCGTAATGGGGCAAGACTCTGTATCTCTCTCTGGCAGAGCCCGGCTGCCAAATTCGAAACGTCCAGCGATTGCGCCCACACGAAAGCTGCCAGCACGGAAAACTGTAGCTGGTTTTCACTGTCCCTTGGAACTGCATTCGCTGCCGCACAGTCATTCGTGTTCTGCAAAAGCTTGGCTTGGTAATGGGGCAACACTCTGTATCTCTCTCTGGCAGAGCCCGGCTGCCAAATTCGCAACGTCCAGCGATTGCGCCCACACGAAAGCTGCCAGCACGGAAAGCTGTAGCTGGTTTTCACTGTCCCTTGGAACTGCATTCGCTGCCGCACAGTCATTCGTGTTCTGCAAAAGCTTGGCTTGGTAATGGGGCAACACTGTGTATCTCTCTCTGGCAGAGCCCGGCTGCCAAATTCGAAACGTCCAGCGATTGCGCCCACACGAAAGCTGCCAGCACGGAAAGCTGTAGCTGGTTTTCACTGTCCCTTGGAACTGCATTCGCTGCCGCACAGTCATTCGTGTTCTGCAAAAGCTTGGCTTGGTAATGGGGCAACACTGTGTATCTCTCTCTGGCAGAGCCCGGCTGCCAAATTCGAAACGTCCAGCGATTGCGCCCACACGAAAGCTGCCAGCACGGAAAGCTGTAGCTGGTTTTCACTGTCCCTTGGAACTGCATTCGCTGCCGCACAGTCATTCGTGTTCTGCAAAAGCTTGGCTTGGTAATGGGGCAACACTGTGTATCTCTCTCTGGCAGAGCCCGGCTGCCAAATTCGAAACGTCCAGCGATTGCGCCCACACGAAAGCTGCCAGCACGGAAAGCTGTAGCTGGTTTTCACTGTCCCTTGGAACTGCATTCGCTGCCGCACAGTCATTCGTGTTCTGCAAAAGCTTGGCTTGGTAATGGGGCAACACTCTGTATCTCTCTCTGGCAGAGCCCGGCTGCCAAATTCAAAACGTCCAGCGATTGCGCCCACACGAAAGCTGCCAGCACGGAAAGCTGTAGCTGGTTTTCACTGTCCCTTGGAACTGCATTCGCTGCCGCACAGTCATTCGTGTTCTGCAAAAGCTTGGCTTGGTAATGGGGCAACACTGTGTATCTCTCTCTCACAGAGCCCGGCTGCCAAATTCGAAACGTCCAGCGATTGCGCCCACACGAAAGCTGCCAGCACAGAAAGCTGTAGCTGGTTTTCACTGTCCCTTGGAACTGCATTCGCTGCCGCACAGCCATTCGTTTTCTGCAAAAGCTTGGCTTGGTAATGGGGCAACACTGTGTATCTCTCTCTGGCAGAGCCCGGCTGCCAAATTCGAAACGTCCAGCGATTGCGCCCACACGAAAGCTGCCAGCACGGAAAGCTGTAGCTGGTTTTCACTGTCCCTTGGAACTGCATTCGCTGCCGCACAGTCATTCGTGTTCTGCAAAAGCTTGGCTTGGTAATGGGGCAACACTGTGTATCTCTCTCTGGCAGAGCCCGGCTGCCAAATTCGAAACGTCCAGCGATTGCGCCCACACGAAAGCTGCCAGCACGGAAAGCTGTAGCTGGTTTTCACTGTCCCTTGGAACTGCATTCGCTGCCGCACAGTCATTCGTGTTCTGCAAAAGCTTGGCTTGGTAATGGGGCAACACTGTGTATCTCTCTCTGGCAGAGCCCGGCTGCCAAATTCGAAACGTCCAGCGATTGCGCCCACACGAAAGCTGCCAGCACGGAAAGCTGTAGCTGGTTTTCACTGTCCCTTGGAACTGCATTCGCTGCCGCACAGTCATTCGTGTTCTGCAAAAGCTTGGCTTCGTAATGGGGCAACACTGTGTATCTCTCTCTCGCAGAGCCCAGCTGCCAAATTCGAAACGTCCAGCGATTGCGCCCACACGAAAGCTGCCAGCACGGAAAGCTGTAGCTGGTTTTCACTGTCCCTTGGAACTGCATTCGCTGCCGCACAGTCATTCGTGTTCTGCAAAAGCTTGGCTTCGTAATGGGGCAACACTGTGTATCTCTCTCTGGCAGAGCCCGGCTGCCAAATTCGAAACGTCCAGCGATTGCGCCCACACGAAAGCTGCCAGCACGGAAAGCTGTAGCTGGTTTTCACTGTCCCTTGGAACTGCATTCGCTGCCGCACAGTCATTCGTGTTCTGCAAAAGCTTGGCTTGGTAATGGGGCAACACTGTGTATCTCTCTCTCTGGCAGAGCCCGGCTGCCAAATTCGAAACGTCCAGCGATTGCGCCCACACGAAAGCTGCCAGCACAGAAAGCTGTAGCTGGTTTTCACTGTCCCTTGGAACTGCATTCGCTGCCGCACAGTCATTTGTGTTCTGCAAAAGCTTGGCTTGGTAATGGGGCAACACTGTGTATCTCTCTCTCTCGCAGAGCCCGGCTGCCAAATTCGAAACGTCCAGCGATTGCGCCCACACGAAAGCTGCCAGCACGGAAAGCTGTAGCTGGTTTTCACTGTCCCTTGGAACTGCATTCGCTGCCGCACAGTCATTCGTGTTCTGCAAAAGCTTGGCTTGGTAATGGGGCAACACTGTGTATCTCTCTCTCACAGAGCCCGGCTGCCAAATTCAAAACGTCCAGCGATTGCGCCCACAAGAAAACTGCCAGCACGGAAAGCTGTAGCTGGTTTTCACTGTCCCTTGGAACTGCATTCGCTGCCGCACAGTCATTCGTGTTCTGCAAAAGCTTGGCTTGGTAATGGGGCAACACTGTGTATCTCTCTCTGGCAGAGCCCGGCTGCCAAATTCGAAACGTCCAGCGATTGCGCCCACACGAAAGCTGCCAGCACGGAAAGCTGTAGCTGGTTTTCACTGTCCCTTGGAACTGCATTCGCTGCCGCACAGTCATTCGTGTTCTGCAAAAGCTTGGCTTGGTAATGGGGCAACACTGTGTATCTCTCTCTGGCAGAGCCCGGCTGCCAAATTCGAAACGTCCAGCGATTGCGCCCACACGAAAGCTGCCAGCACGGAAAGCTGTAGCTGGTTTTCACTGTCCCTTGGAACTGCATTCGCTGCCGCACAGTCATTCGTGTTCTGCAAAAGCTTGGCTTGGTAATGGGGCAACACTGTGTATCTCTCTCTGGCAGAGCCTGGCTGCCAAATTCGAAACGTCCAGCGATTGCGCCCACACGAAAGCTGCCAGCACGGAAAGCTGTAGCTGGTTTTCACTGTCCCTTGGAACTGCATTCGCTGCCGCACAGTCATTCGTGTTCTGCAAAAGCTTGGCTTGGTAATGGGGCAACACTGTGTATCTCTCTCTGGCAGAGCCCGGCTGCCAAATTCGAAACGTCCAGCGATTGCGCCCACACGAAAGCTGCCAGCACGGAAAGCTGTAGCTGGTTTTCACTGTCCCTTGGAACTGCATTCGCTGCCGCACAGTCATTCGTGTTCTGCAAAAGCTTGGCTTGGTAATGGGGCAACACTGTGTATCTCTCTCTGGCAGAGCCCGGCTGCCAAATTCGAAACGTCCAGCGATTGCGCCCACACGAAAGCTGCCAGCACGGAAAGCTGTAGCTGGTTTTCACTGTCCCTTGGAACTGCATTCGCTGCCGCACAGTCATTCGTGTTCTGCAAAAGCTTGGCTTGGTAATGGGGCAACACTCTGTATCTCTCTCTGGCAGAGCCCGGCTGCCAAATTCAAAACGTCCAGCGATTGCGCCCACACGAAAGCTGCCAGCACGGAAAGCTGTAGCTGGTTTTCACTGTCCCTTGGAACTGCATTCGCTGCCGCACAGTCATTCGTGTTCTGCAAAAGCTTGGCTTGGTAATGGGGCAACACTCTGTATCTCTCTCTGGCAGAGCCCGGCTGCCAAATTCGAAACGTCCAGCGATTGCGCCCACACGAAAGCTGCCAGCACGGAAAGCTGTAGCTGGTTTTCACTGTCCCTTGGAACTGCATTCGCTGCCGCACAGTCATTCGTGTTCTGCAAAAGCTTGGCTTGGTAATGGGGCAACACTCTGTATCTCTCTCTGGCAGAGCCGGGCTGCCAAATTCGAAACGTCCAGCGATTGCACCCACACGAAAGCTGCCAGCACAGAAAGCTGTAGCTGGTTTTCACTGTCCCTTGGAACTGCATTCGCTGCCGCACAGCCATTCGTGTTCTGCAAAAGCTTGGCTTGGTAATGGGGCAACACTGTGTATCTCTCTCTGGCAGAGCCCGGCTGCCAAATTCGAAACGTCCAGCGATTGCGCCCACACGAAAGCTGCCAGCACGGAAAGCTGTAGCTGGTTTTCACTGTCCCTTGGAACTGCATTCGCTGCCGCACAGTCATTCGTGTTCTGCAAAAGCTTGGCTTGGTAATGGGGCAACACTGTGTATCTCTCTCTGGCAGAGCCCGGCTGCCAAATTCGAAACGTCCAGCGATTGCGCCCACACGAAAGCTGCCAGCACGGAAAGCTGTAGCTGGTTTTCACTGTCCCTTGGAACTGCATTCGCTGCCGCACAGTCATTCGTGTTCTGCAAAAGCTTGGCTTCGTAATGGGGCAACACTCTGTATCTCTCTCTGGCAGAGCCCGGCTGCCAAATTCGAAACGTCCAGCGATTGCGCCCACACGAAAGCTGCCAGCACGGAAAGCTGTAGCTGGTTTTCACTGTCCCTTGGAACTGCATTCGCTGCCGCACAGTCATTCGTGTTCTGCCAAAGCTTGGCTTGGTAATGGGGCAACACTCTGTATCTCTCTCTGGCAGATCCCGGCTGCCAAATTCGAAACGTCCAGCGATTGCGCCCACACGAAAGCTGCCAGCACGGAAAGCTGTAGCTGGTTTTCACTGTCCCTTGGAACTGCATTCGCTGCCGCACAGTCATTCGTGTTCTGCAAAAGCTTGGCTTGGTAATGGGGCAAGACTCTGTATTTCTCTCTGGCAGAGCCCGGCTGCCAAATTCGAAACGTCCAGCGATTGCGCCCACAAGAAAACTGCCAGCACGGAAAGCTGTAGCTGGTTTTCACTGTCCCTTGGAACTGCATTCGCTGCCGCACAGTCATTCGTGTTCTGCAAAAGCTTGGCTTGGTAATGGGGCAACACTGTGTATCTCTCTCTGGCAGAGCCCGGCTGCCAAATTCGAAACGTCCAGCGATTGCGCCCACACGAAAGCTGCCAGCACGGAAAGCTATAGCTGGTTTTCACTGTCCCTTGGAACTGCATTCGCTGCCGCACAGTCATTTGTGTTCTGCAAAAGCTTGCCTTGGTAATGGGGCAACACTCTGTATCTCTCTCTGGCAGAGCCCGGCTGCCAAATTCGAAACGTCCAGCGATTGCGCCCACACGAAAGCTGCCAGCACAGAAAGCTGTAGCTGGTTTTCACTGTCCCTTGGAACTGCATTCGCTGCCGCACAGTCATTCGTGTTCTGCAAAAGCTTGGCTTGGTAATGGGGCAACACTCTGTATCTCTCTCTCGCAGAGCCCGGCTGCCAAATTCGAAACGTCCAGCGATTGCGCCCACACGAAAGCTGCCAGCACGGAAAGCTATAGCTGGTTTTCACTGTCCCTTGGAACTGCATTCGCTGCCGCACAGTCATTTGTGTTCTGCAAAAGCTTGGCTTGGTAATGGGGCAACACTCTGTATCTCTCTCTGGCAGAGCCCGGCTGCCAAATTCGAAACGTCCAGCGATTGCGCCCACACGAAAGCTGCCAGCACAGAAAGCTGTAGCTGGTTTTCACTGTCCCTTGGAACTGCATTCGCTGCCGCACAGTCATTCGTGTTCTGCAAAAGCTTGGCTTGGTAATGGGGCAACACTGTGTATCTCTCTCTGGCAGAGCCCGGCTGCCAAATTCGAAACGTCCAGCGATTGCGCCCACACGAAAGCTGCCAGCACGGAAAGCTGTAGCTGGTTTTCACTGTCCCTTGGAACTGCATTCGCTGCCGCACAGTCATTCGTGTTCTGCAAAAGCTTGGCTTGGTAATGGGGCAACACTGTGTATCTCTCTCTCTCGCAGAGCCCGGCTGCCAAATTCGAAACGTCCAGCAATTGCGCCCACACGAAAGCTGCCAGCACGGAAAGTTGTAGCTGGTTTTCACTGTCCCTTGGAACTGCATTCGCTGCCGCACAGTCATTCGTGTTCTGCAAAAGCTTGGCTTGGTAATGGGGCAACACTCTGTATCTCTCTCTGGCAGAGCCCGGCTGCCAAATTCGAAACGTCCAGCGATTGCGCCCACACGAAAGCTGCCAGCACGGAAAGCTGTAGCTGGTTTTCACTGTCCCTTGGAACTGCATTCGCTGCCGCACAGTCATTCGTGTTCTGCAAAAGCTTGGCTTGGTAATGGGGCAACACTGTGTATCTCTCTCTGGCAGAGCCTGGCTGCCAAATTCGAAACGTCCAGCGATTGCGCCCACACGAAAGCTGCCAGCACGGAAAGCTGTAGCTGGTTTTCACTGTCCCTTGGAACTGCATTCGCTGCCGCACAGTCATTCGTGTTCTGCAAAAGCTTGGCTTGGTAATGGGGCAACACTGTGTATCTCTCTCTGGCAGAGCCCGGCTGCCAAATTCGAAACGTCCAGCGATTGCGCCCACACGAAAGCTGCCAGCACGGAAAGCTGTAGCTGGTTTTCACTGTCCCTTGGAACTGCATTCGCTGCCGCACAGTCATTCGTGTTCTGCAAAAGCTTGGCTTGGTAATGGGGCAACACTGTGTATCTCTCTCTGGCAGAGCCCGGCTGCCAAATTCGAAACGTCCAGCGATTGCGCCCACACGAAAGCTGCCAGCACGGAAAGCTGTAGCTGGTTTTCACTGTCCCTTGGAACTGCATTCGCTGCCGCACAGTCATTCGTGTTCTGCAAAAGCTTGGCTTGGTAATGGGGCAACACTCTGTATCTCTCTCTGGCAGAGCCCGGCTGCCAAATTCAAAACGTCCAGCGATTGCGCCCACACGAAAGCTGCCAGCACGGAAAGCTGTAGCTGGTTTTCACTGTCCCTTGGAACTGCATTCGCTGCCGCACAGTCATTCGTGTTCTGCAAAAGCTTGGCTTGGTAATGGGGCAACACTCTGTATCTCTCTCTGGCAGAGCCCGGCTGCCAAATTCGAAACGTCCAGCGATTGCGCCCACACGAAAGCTGCCAGCACGGAAAGCTGTAGCTGGTTTTCACTGTCCCTTGGAACTGCATTCGCTGCCGCACAGTCATTCGTGTTCTGCAAAAGCTTGGCTTGGTAATGGGGCAACACTCTGTATCTCTCTCTGGCAGAGCCGGGCTGCCAAATTCGAAACGTCCAGCGATTGCACCCACACGAAAGCTGCCAGCACAGAAAGCTGTAGCTGGTTTTCACTGTCCCTTGGAACTGCATTCGCTGCCGCACAGCCATTCGTGTTCTGCAAAAGCTTGGCTTGGTAATGGGGCAACACTGTGTATCTCTCTCTGGCAGAGCCCGGCTGCCAAATTCGAAACGTCCAGCGATTGCGCCCACACGAAAGCTGCCAGCACGGAAAGCTGTAGCTGGTTTTCACTGTCCCTTGGAACTGCATTCGCTGCCGCACAGTCATTCGTGTTCTGCAAAAGCTTGGCTTGGTAATGGGGCAACACTGTGTATCTCTCTCTGGCAGAGCCCGGCTGCCAAATTCGAAACGTCCAGCGATTGCGCCCACACGAAAGCTGCCAGCACGGAAAGCTGTAGCTGGTTTTCACTGTCCCTTGGAACTGCATTCGCTGCCGCACAGTCATTCGTGTTCTGCAAAAGCTTGGCTTCGTAATGGGGCAACACTCTGTATCTCTCTCTGGCAGAGCCCGGCTGCCAAATTCGAAACGTCCAGCGATTGCGCCCACACGAAAGCTGCCAGCACGGAAAGCTGTAGCTGGTTTTCACTGTCCCTTGGAACTGCATTCGCTGCCGCACAGTCATTCGTGTTCTGCCAAAGCTTGGCTTGGTAATGGGGCAACACTCTGTATCTCTCTCTGGCAGATCCCGGCTGCCAAATTCGAAACGTCCAGCGATTGCGCCCACACGAAAGCTGCCAGCACGGAAAGCTGTAGCTGGTTTTCACTGTCCCTTGGAACTGCATTCGCTGCCGCACAGTCATTCGTGTTCTGCAAAAGCTTGGCTTGGTAATGGGGCAAGACTCTGTATTTCTCTCTGGCAGAGCCCGGCTGCCAAATTCGAAACGTCCAGCGATTGCGCCCACAAGAAAACTGCCAGCACGGAAAGCTGTAGCTGGTTTTCACTGTCCCTTGGAACTGCATTCGCTGCCGCACAGTCATTCGTGTTCTGCAAAAGCTTGGCTTGGTAATGGGGCAACACTGTGTATCTCTCTCTGGCAGAGCCCGGCTGCCAAATTCGAAACGTCCAGCGATTGCGCCCACACGAAAGCTGCCAGCACGGAAAGCTATAGCTGGTTTTCACTGTCCCTTGGAACTGCATTCGCTGCCGCACAGTCATTTGTGTTCTGCAAAAGCTTGCCTTGGTAATGGGGCAACACTCTGTATCTCTCTCTGGCAGAGCCCGGCTGCCAAATTCGAAACGTCCAGCGATTGCGCCCACACGAAAGCTGCCAGCACAGAAAGCTGTAGCTGGTTTTCACTGTCCCTTGGAACTGCATTCGCTGCCGCACAGTCATTCGTGTTCTGCAAAAGCTTGGCTTGGTAATGGGGCAACACTCTGTATCTCTCTCTCGCAGAGCCCGGCTGCCAAATTCGAAACGTCCAGCGATTGCGCCCACACGAAAGCTGCCAGCACGGAAAGCTATAGCTGGTTTTCACTGTCCCTTGGAACTGCATTCGCTGCCGCACAGTCATTTGTGTTCTGCAAAAGCTTGGCTTGGTAATGGGGCAACACTCTGTATCTCTCTCTGGCAGAGCCCGGCTGCCAAATTCGAAACGTCCAGCGATTGCGCCCACACGAAAGCTGCCAGCACAGAAAGCTGTAGCTGGTTTTCACTGTCCCTTGGAACTGCATTCGCTGCCGCACAGTCATTCGTGTTCTGCAAAAGCTTGGCTTGGTAATGGGGCAACACTGTGTATCTCTCTCTGGCAGAGCCCGGCTGCCAAATTCGAAACGTCCAGCGATTGCGCCCACACGAAAGCTGCCAGCACGGAAAGCTGTAGCTGGTTTTCACTGTCCCTTGGAACTGCATTCGCTGCCGCACAGTCATTCGTGTTCTGCAAAAGCTTGGCTTGGTAATGGGGCAACACTGTGTATCTCTCTCTCTCGCAGAGCCCGGCTGCCAAATTCGAAACGTCCAGCAATTGCGCCCACACGAAAGCTGCCAGCACGGAAAGTTGTAGCTGGTTTTCACTGTCCCTTGGAACTGCATTCGCTGCCGCACAGTCATTCGTGTTCTGCAAAAGCTTGGCTTGGTAATGGGGCAACACTCTGTATCTCTCTCTGGCAGAGCCCGGCTGCCAAATTCGAAACGTCCAGCGATTGCGCCCACACGAAAGCTGCCAGCACGGAAAGCTGTAGCTGGTTTTCACTGTCCCTTGGAACTGCATTCGCTGCCGCACAGCCATTCGTGTTCTGCAAAAGCTTGGCTTGGTAATGGGGCAACACTGTGTATCTCTCTCTGGCAGAGCCCGGCTGCCAAATTCGAAACGTCCAGCGATTGCGCCCACACGAAAGCTGCCAGCACGGAAAGCTGTAGCTGGTTTTCACTGTCCCTTGGAACTGCATTCGCTGCCGCACAGTCATTCGTGTTCTGCAAAAGCTTGGCTTGGTAATGGGGCAACACTGTGTATCTCTCTCTGGCAGAGCCCGGCTGCCAAATTCGAAACGTCCAGCGATTGCGCCCACACGAAAGCTGCCAGCACGGAAAGCTGTAGCTGGTTTTCACTGTCCCTTGGAACTGCATTCGCTGCCGCACAGTCATTCGTGTTCTGCAAAAGCTTGGCTTCGTAATGGGGCAACACTCTGTATCTCTCTCTCGCAGAGCCCGGCTGCCAAATTCGAAACGTCCAGCGATTGCGCCCACACGCAAGCTGCCAGCACGGAAAGCTGTAGCTGGTTTTCACTGTCCCTTGGAACTGCATTCGCTGCCGCACAGTCATTCGTGTTCTGCAAAAGCTTGGCTTGGTAATGGGGCAACACTGTGTATCTCTCTCTGGCAGAGCCCGGCTGCCAAATTCGAAACGTCCAGCGATTGCGCCCACACGAAAGCTGCCAGCACGGAAAGCTGTAGCTGGTTTTCACTGTCCCTTGGAACTGCATTCGCTGCCGCACAGTCATTCGTGTTCTGCAAAAGCTTGGCTTCGTAATGGGGCAACACTGTGTATCTCTCTCTGGCAGAGCCCGGCTGCCAAATTCGAAACGTCCAGCGATTGCGCCCACACGAAAGCTGCCAGCACGGAAAGCTGTAGCTGGTTTTCACTGTCCCTTGGAACTGCATTCGCTGCCGCACAGTCATTCGTGTTCTGCAAAAGCTTGGCTTGGTAATGGGGCAAGACTCTGTATCTCTCTCTCGCAGAGCCCGGCTGCCAAATTCGAAACGTCCAGCGATTGCGCCCACACGAAAGCTGCCAGCACGGAAAGCTGTAGCTGGTTTTCACTGTCCCTTGGAACTGCATTCGCTGCCGCACAGTCATTCGTGTTCTGCAAAAGCTTGGCTTGGTAATGGGGCAACACTGTGTATCTCTCTCTCGCACAGCCCGGCTGCCAAATTCGAAACGTCCAGTGATTGCGCCCACACGAAAGCTGCCAGCACGGAAAGCTGTAGCTGGTTTTCACTGTCCCTTGGAACTGCATTCGCTGCCGCACAGTCATTCGTGTTCTGCAAAAGCTTGGCTTGGTAATGGGGCAACACTGTGTATCTCTCTCTCACAGAGCCCGGCTGCCAAATTCAAAACGTCCAGCGATTGCGCCCACACGAAAGCTGCCAGCACGGAAAGCTGTAGCTGGTTTTCACTGTCCCTTGGAACTGCATTCGCTGCCGCACAGTCATTCGTGTTCTGCAAAAGCTTGGCTTCGTAATGGGGCAACACTGTGTATCTCTCTCTCGCAGAGCCCGGCTGCCAAATTCGAAACGTCCAGCGATTGCGCCCACACGAAAGCTGCCAGCACGGAAAGCTGTAGCTGGTTTTCACTGTCCCTTGGAACTGCATTCGCTGCCGCACAGTCATTCGTGTTCTGCAAAAGCTTGGCTTCGTAATGGGGCAACACTGTGTATCTCTCTCTGGCAGAGCCCGGCTGCCAAATTCGAAACGTCCAGCGATTGCACCCACACGAAAGCTGCCAGCACGGAAAGCTGTAGCTGGTTTTCACTGTCCCTTGGAACTGCATTCGCTGCCGCACAGTCATTCGTGTTCTGCAAAAGCTTGGCTTGGTAATGGGGCAACACTCTGTATCTCTCTCTGGCAGAGCCCGGCTGCCAAATTCGAAACGTCCAGCGATTGCGCCCACACGAAAGCTGCCAGCACAGAAAGCTGTAGCTGGTTTTCACTGTCCCTTGGAACTGCATTCGCTGCCGCACAGTCATTCGTGTTCTGCAAAAGCTTGGCTTGGTAATGGGGCAACACTGTGTATCTCTCTCTGGCAGAGCCCGGCTGCCAAATTCGAAACGTCCAGCGATTGCGCCCACACGAAAGCTGCCAGCACGGAAAGCTGTAGCTGGTTTTCACTGTCCCTTGGAACTGCATTCGCTGCCGCACAGTCATTCGTGTTCTGCAAAAGCTTGGCTTCGTAATGGGGCAACACTGTGTATCTCTCTCTGGCAGAGCCCGGCTGCCAAATTCGAAACGTCCAGCGATTGCGCCCACACGAAAGCTGCCAGCACGGAAAGCTGTAGCTGGTTTTCACTGTCCCTTGGAACTGCATTCGCTGCCGCACAGTCATTCGTGTTCTGCAAAAGCTTGGCTTGGTAATGGGGCAACACTCTGTATCTCTCTCTGGCAGAGCCCGGCTGCCAAATTCGAAACGTCCAGCGATTGCGCCCACACGAAAGCTGCCAGCACAGAAAGCTGTAGCTGGTTTTCACTGTCCCTTGGAACTGCATTCGCTGCCGCACAGTCATTCGTGTTCTGCAAAAGCTTGGCTTCGTAATGGGGCAACACTCTGTATCTCTCTCTGGCAGAGCCCGGCTGCCAAATTCGAAACGTCCAGCGATTGCGCCCACACGAAAGCTGCCAGTACGGAAAGCTGTAGCTGGTTTTCACTGTCCCTTGGAACTGCATTCGCTGCCGCACAGTCATTCGTGTTCTGCAAAAGCTTGGCTTGGTAATGGGGCAAGACTCTGTATTTCTCTCTGGCAGAGCCCGGCTGCCAAATTCGAAACGTCCAGCGATTGCGCCCACAAGAAAACTGCCAGCACAGAAAGCTGTAGCTGGTTTTCACTGTCCCTTGGAACTGCATTCGCTGCCGCACAGTCATTCGTGTTCTGCAAAAGCTTGGCTTGGTAATGGGGCAACACTGTGTATCTCTCTCTGGCAGAGCCCGGCTGCCAAATTCGAAACGTCCAGCGATTGCGCCCACACGAAAGCTGCCAGCACGGAAAGCTGTAGCTGGTTTTCACTGTCCCTTGGAACTGCATTCGCTGCCGCACAGTCATTCGTGTTCTGCAAAAGCTTGGCTTGGTAATGGGGCAACACTCTGTATCTCTCTCTCTCGCAGAGCCCGGCTGCCAAATTCGAAACGTCCAGCGATTGCGCCCACACGAAAGCTGCCAGCACGGAAAGCTGTAGCTGGTTTTCACTGTCCCTTGGAACTGCATTCGCTGCCGCACAGTCATTCGTGTTCTGCAAAAGCTTGGCTTGGTAATGGGGCAACACTCTGTATCTCTCTCTGGCAGAGCCCGGCTGCCAAATTCGAAACGTCCAGCGATTGCGCCCACACGAAAGCTGCCAGCACGGAAAGCTGTAGCTGGTTTTCACTGTCCCTTGGAACTGCATTCGCTGCCGCACAGTCATTCGTGTTCTGCAAAAGCTTGGCTTGGTAATGGGGCAACACTCTGTATCTCTCTCTGGCAGAGCCCGGCTGCCAAATTCGAAACGTCCAGCGATTGCGCCCACACGAAAGCTGCCAGCACGGAAAGCTGTAGCTGGTTTTCACTGTCCCTTGGAACTGCATTCGCTGCCGCACAGTCATTCGTGTTCTGCAAAAGCTTGGCTTCGTAATGGGGCAACACTCTGTATCTCTCTCTCGCAGAGCCCGGCTGCCAAATTCGAAACGTCCAGCGATTGCGCCCACACGAAAGCTGCCAGCACGGAAAGCTGTAGCTGGTTTTCACTGTCCCTTGGAACTGCATTCGCTGCCGCACAGCCATTCGTGTTCTGCAAAAGCTTGGCTTGGTAATGGGGCAACACTGTGTATCTCTCTCTGGCAGAGCCCGGCTGCCAAATTCGAAACGTCCAGCGATTGCGCCCACACGAAAGCTGCCAGCACGGAAAGCTGTAGCTGGTTTTCACTGTCCCTTGGAACTGCATTCGCTGCCGCACAGTCATTCGTGTTCTGCAAAAGCTTGGCTTGGTAATGGGGCAACACTGTGTATCTCTCTCTGGCAGAGCCCGGCTGCCAAATTCGAAACGTCCAGCGATTGCGCCCACACGAAAGCTGCCAGCACGGAAAGCTGTAGCTGGTTTTCACTGTCCCTTGGAACTGCATTCGCTGCCGCACAGTCATTCGTGTTCTGCAAAAGCTTGGCTTGGTAATGGGGCAACACTCTGTATCTCTCTCTCGCATAGCCCGGCTGCCAAATTCGAAACGTCCAGCGATTGCGCCCACACGAAAGGTGCCAGCACGGAAAGCTGTAGCTGGTTTTCACTGTCCCTTGGAACTGCATTCGCTGCCGCACAGTCATTCGTGTTCTGCAAAAGCTTGGCTTGGTAATGGGGCAACACTGTGTATCTCTCTCTGGCAGAGCCCGGCTGCCAAATTCGAAACGTCCAGCGATTGCGCCCACACGAAAGCTGCCAGCACGGAAAGCTGTAGCTGGTTTTCACTGTCCCTTGGAACTGCATTCGCTGCCGCACAGTCATTCGTGTTCTGCAAAAGCTTGGCTTCGTAATGGGGCAACACTCTGTATCTCTCTCTCGCAGAGCCCGGCTGCCAAATTCGAAACGTCCAGCGATTGCGCCCACACGAAAGCTGCCAGCACGGAAAGCTGTAGCTGGTTTTCACTGTCCCTTGGAACTGCATTCGCTGCCGCACAGTCATTCGTGTTCTGCAAAAGCTTGGCTTGGTAATGGGGCAACACTGTGTATCTCTCTCTGGCAGAGCCCGGCTGCCAAATTCGAAACGTCCAGCGATTGCGCCCACACGAAAGCTGCCAGCACGGAAAGCTGTAGCTGGTTTTCACTGTCCCTTGGAACTGCATTCGCTGCCGCACAGTCATTCGTGTTCTGCAAAAGCTTGGCTTGGTAATGGGGCAACACTGTGTATCTCTCTCTGGCAGAGCCCGGCTGCCAAATTCGAAACGTCCAGCGATTGCGCCCACACGAAAGCTGCCAGCACGGAAAGCTGTAGCTGGTTTTCACTGTCCCTTGGAACTGCATTCGCTGCCGCACAGTCATTCGTGTTCTGCAAAAGCTTGGCTTGGTAATGGGGCAAGACTCTGTATCTCTCTCTCGCAGAGCCCGGCTGCCAAATTCGAAACGTCCAGCGATTGCGCCCACACGAAAGCTGCCAGCACGGAAAGCTGTAGCTGGTTTTCACTGTCCCTTGGAACTGCATTCGCTGCCGCACAGTCATTCGTGTTCTGCAAAAGCTTGGCTTGGTAATGGGGCAACACTGTGTATCTCTCTCTCGCACAGCCCGGCTGCCAAATTCGAAACGTCCAGTGATTGCGCCCACACGAAAGCTGCCAGCACGGAAAGCTGTAGCTGGTTTTCACTGTCCCTTGGAACTGCATTCGCTGCCGCACAGTCATTCGTGTTCTGCAAAAGCTTGGCTTGGTAATGGGGCAACACTGTGTATCTCTCTCTCACAGAGCCCGGCTGCCAAATTCAAAACGTCCAGCGATTGCGCCCACACGAAAGCTGCCAGCACGGAAAGCTGTAGCTGGTTTTCACTGTCCCTTGGAACTGCATTCGCTGCCGCACAGTCATTCGTGTTCTGCAAAAGCTTGGCTTCGTAATGGGGCAACACTGTGTATCTCTCTCTGGCAGAGCCCGGCTGCCAAATTCGAAACGTCCAGCGATTGCGCCCACACGAAAGCTGCCAGCACGGAAAGCTGTAGCTGGTTTTCACTGTCCCTTGGAACTGCATTCGCTGCCGCACAGTCATTCGTGTTCTGCAAAAGCTTGGCTTGGTAATGGGGCAACACTCTGTATCTCTCTCTGGCAGAGCCCGGCTGCCAAATTCGAAACGTCCAGCGATTGCGCCCACACGAAAGCTGCCAGCACAGAAAGCTGTAGCTGGTTTTCACTGTCCCTTGGAACTGCATTCGCTGCCGCACAGTCATTCGTGTTCTGCAAAAGCTTGGCTTGGTAATGGGGCAACACTGTGTATCTCTCTCTGGCAGAGCCCGGCTGCCAAATTCGAAACGTCCAGCGATTGCGCCCACACGAAAGCTGCCAGCACGGAAAGCTGTAGCTGGTTTTCACTGTCCCTTGGAACTGCATTCGCTGCCGCACAGTCATTCGTGTTCTGCAAAAGCTTGGCTTCGTAATGGGGCAACACTGTGTATCTCTCTCTCACAGAGCCCGGCTGCCAAATTCGAAACGTCCAGCGATTGCGCCCACACGAAAGCTGCCAGCACGGAAAGCTGTAGCTGGTTTTCACTGTCCCTTGGAACTGCATTCGCTGCCGCACAGTCATTCGTGTTCTGCAAAAGCTTGGCTTGGTAATGGGGCAACACTCTGTATCTCTCTCTGGCAGAGCCCGGCTGCCAAATTCGAAACGTCCAGCGATTGCGCCCACACGAAAGCTGCCAGCACAGAAAGCTGTAGCTGGTTTTCACTGTCCCTTGGAACTGCATTCGCTGCCGCACAGTCATTCGTGTTCTGCAAAAGCTTGGCTTGGTAATGGGGCAACACTCTGTATCTCTCTCTGGCAGAGCCCGGCTGCCAAATTCGAAACGTCCAGCGATTGCGCCCACACGAAAGCTGCCAGCACGGAAAGCTGTAGCTGGTTTTCACTGTCCCTTGGAACTGCATTCGCTGCCGCACAGTCATTCGTGTTCTGCAAAAGCTTGGCTTGGTAATGGGGCAAGACTCTGTATTTCTCTCTGGCAGAGCCCGGCTGCCAAATTCGAAACGTCCAGCGATTGCGCCCACAAGAAAACTGCCAGCACGGAAAGCTGTAGCTGGTTTTCACTGTCCCTTGGAACTGCATTCGCTGCCGCACAGTCATTCGTGTTCTGCAAAAGCTTGGCTTGGTAATGGGGCAACACTCTGTATCTCTCTCTCGCAGAGCCCGGCTGCCAAATTCGAAACGTCCAGCGATTGCGCCCACACGAAAGGTGCCAGCACGGAAAGCTGTAGCTGGTTTTCACTGTCCCTTGGAACTGCATTCGCTGCCGCACAGTCATTCGTGTTCTGCAAAAGCTTGCCTTGGTAATGGGGCAACACTCTGTATCTCTCTCTCTCGCAGAGCCCGGCTGCCAAATTCGAAACGTCCAGCGATTGCGCCCACACGAAAGCTGCCAGCACGGAAAGCTGTAGCTGGTTTTCACTGTCCCTTGGAACTGCATTCGCTGCCGCACAGTCATTCATGTTCTGCAAAAGCTTGGCTTGGTAATGGGGCAACACTCTGTATCTCTCTCTCGCAGAGCCCGGCTGCCAAATTTGAAACGTCCAGCGATTGCGCCCACACGAAAGCTGCCAGCACGGAAAGCTGTAGCTGGTTTTCACTGTCCCTTGGAACTGCATTCGCTGCCGCACAGTCATTCGTGTTCTGCAAAAGCTTGGCTTGGTAATGGGGCAACACTCTGTATCTCTCTCTCGCAGAGCCCGGCTGCCAAATTCGAAACGTCCAGCGATTGCGCCCACACGAAAGCTGCCAGCACGGAAAGCTGTAGCTGGTTTTCACTGTCCCTTGGAACTGCATTCGCTGCCGCACAGTCATTCGTGTTCTGCAAAAGCTTGGCTTCGTAATGGGGCAACACTGTGTATCTCTCTCTGGCAGAGCCCGGCTGCCAAATTCGAAACGTCCAGCGATTGCGCCCACACGAAAGCTGCCAGCACGGAAAGCTGTAGCTGGTTTTCACTGTCCCTTGGAACTGCATTCGCTGCCGCACAGTCATTCGTGTTCTGCAAAAGCTTGGCTTGGTAATGGGGCAACACTCTGTATCTCTCTCTGGCAGAGCCCGGCTGCCAAATTCGAAACGTCCAGCGATTGCGCCCACACGAAAGCTGCCAGCACGGAAAGCTGTAGCTGGTTTTCACTGTCCCTTGGAACTGCATTCGCTGCCGCACAGCCATTCGTGTTCTGCAAAAGCTTGGCTTGGTAATGGGGCAACACTGTGTATCTCTCTCTGGCAGAGCCCGGCTGCCAAATTCGAAACGTCCAGCGATTGCGCCCACACGAAAGCTGCCAGCACGGAAAGCTGTAGCTGGTTTTCACTGTCCCTTGGAACTGCATTCGCTGCCGCACAGTCATTCGTGTTCTGCAAAAGCTTGGCTTGGTAATGGGGCAACACTGTGTATCTCTCTCTCGCAGAGCCCGGCTGCCAAATTCGAAACGTCCAGCGATTGCGCCCACACGAAAGCTGCCAGCACGGAAAGCTGTAGCTGGTTTTCACTGTCCCTTGGAACTGCATTCGCTGCCGCACAGTCATTCGTGTTCTGCAAAAGCTTGGCTTGGTAATGGGGCAACACTGTGTATCTCTCTCTGGCAGAGCCCGGCTGCCAAATTCGAAACGTCCAGCGATTGCGCCCACACGAAAGCTGCCAGCACGGAAAGCTGTAGCTGGTTTTCACTGTCCCTTGGAACTGCATTCGCTGCCGCACAGTCATTCGTGTTCTGCAAAAGCTTGGCTTCGTAATGGGGCAACACTGTGTATCTCTCTCTGGCAGAGCCCGGCTGCCAAATTCGAAACGTCCAGCGATTGCGCCCACACGAAAGCTGCCAGCACAGAAAGCTGTAGCTGGTTTTCACTGTCCCTTGGAACTGCATTCGCTGCCGCACAGTCATTCGTGTTCTGCAAAAGCTTGGCTTGGTAATGGGGCAACACTCTGTATCTCTCTCTGGCAGAGCCCGGCTGCCAAATTCGAAACGTCCAGCGATTGCGCCCACACGAAAGCTGCCAGCACGGAAAGCTGTAGCTGGTTTTCACTGTCCCTTGGAACTGCATTCGCTGCCGCACAGTCATTCGTGTTCTGCAAAAGCTTGGCTTCGTAATGGGGCAACACTGTGTATCTCTCTCTGGCAGAGCCCGGCTGCCAAATTCGAAACGTCCAGCGATTGCGCCCACACGAAAGCTGCCAGCACGGAAAGCTGTAGCTGGTTTTCACTGTCCCTTGGAACTGCATTCGCTGCCGCACAGTCATTCGTGTTCTGCAAAAGCTTGGCTTGGTAATGGGGCAACACTGTGTATCTCTCTCTGGCAGAGCCCGGCTGCCAAATTCGAAACGTCCAGCGATTGCGCCCACACGAAAGCAGCCAGCACGGAAAGCTGTAGCTGGTTTTCACTGTCCCTTGGAACTGCATTCGCTGCCGCACAGTCATTCGTGTTCTGCAAAAGCTTGGCTTCGTAATGGGGCAACACTGTGTATCTCTCTCTCGCAGAGCCCGGCTGCCAAATTCGAAACGTCCAGCGATTGCGCCCACACGAAAGCTGCCAGCACGGAAAGCTGTAGCTGGTTTTCACTGTCCCTTGGAACTGCATTCGCTGCCGCACAGTCATTCGTGTTCTGCAAAAGCTTGGCTTGGTAATGGGGCAACACTCTGTATCTCTCTCTCGCAGAGCCCGGCTGCCAAATTCGAAACGTCCAGCGATTGCGCCCACACGAAAGCTGCCAGCACGGAAAGCTGTAGCTGGTTTTCACTGTCCCTTGGAACTGCATTCGCTGCCACACAGTCATTCGTGTTCTGCAAAAGCTTGGCTTCGTAATGGGGCAACACTCTGTATCTCTCTCTCGCAGAGCCCGGCTGCCAAATTCGAAACGTCCAGCGATTGCGCCCACACGAAAGCTGCCAGCACGGAAAGCTGTAGCTGGTTTTCACTGTCCCTTGGAACTGCATTCGCTGCCGCACAGTCATTCGTGTTCTGCAAAAGCTTGGCTTCGTAATGGGGCAACACTCTGTATCTCTCTCTCACAGAGCCCGGCTGCCAAATTCAAAACGTCCAGCGATTGCGCCCACAAGAAAGCTGCCAGCACGGAAAGCTGTAGCTGGTTTTCACTGTCCCTTGGAACTGCATTCGCTGCCGCACAGTCATTCGTGTTCTGCAAAAGCTTGGCTTGGTAATGGGGCAACACTGTGTATCTCTCTCTGGCAGAGCCCGGCTGCCAAATTCGAAACGTCCAGCGATTGCGCCCACACGAAAGCTGCCAGCACGGAAAGCTGTAGCTGGTTTTCACTGTCCCTTGGAACTGCATTCGCTGCCGCACAGTCATTCGTGTTCTGCAAAAGCTTGGCTTCGTAATGGGGCAACACTCTGTATCTCTCTCTCACAGAGCCCGGCTACCAAATTCGAAACGTCCAGCGATTGCGCCCACACGAAAGCTGCCAGCACGGAAAGCTGTAGCTGGTTTTCACTGTCCCTTGGAACTGCATTCGCTGCCGCACAGTCATTCGTGTTCTGCAAAAGCTTGGCTTGGTAATGGGGCAACACTGTGTATCTCTCTCTGGCAGAGCCCGGCTGCCAAATTCGAAACGTCCAGCGATTGCGCCCACACGAAAGCTGCCAGCACGGAAAGCTGTAGCTGGTTTTCACTGTCCCTTGGAACTGCATTCGCTGCCGCACAGTCATTCGTGTTCTGCAAAAGCTTGGCTTGGTAATGGGGCAACACTCTGTATCTCTCTCTGGCAGAGCCCGGCTGCCAAATTCGAAACGTCCAGCGATTGCACCCACACGAAAGCTGCCAGCACGGAAAGCTGTAGCTGGTTTTCACTGTCCCTTGGAACTGCATTCGCTGCCGCACAGTCATTCGTGTTCTGCAAAAGCTTGCCTTGGTAATGGGGCAACACTGTGTATCTCTCTCTGGCAGAGCCCGGCTGCCAAATTCGAAACGTCCAGCGATTGCCCCCACACGAAAGCTGCCAGCACGGAAAGCTGTAGCTGGTTTCACTGTCCCTTGGAACTGCATTCGCTGCCGCACAGTCATTCGTGTTCTGCAAAAGCTTGGCTTCGTAATGGGGCAACACTCTGTATCTGTCTCTCTCGCAGAGCCGGGCTGCCAAATTCGAAACGTCCAGCGATTGCGCCCACACGAAAGCTGCCAGCACGGAAAGCTGTAGCTGGTTTTCACTGTCCCTTGGAACTGCATTCGCTGCCGCACAGTCATTCGTGTTCTGCAAAAGCTTGGCTTCGTAATGGGGCAACACTGTGTATCTCTCTCTGGCAGAGCCCGGCTGCCAAATTCGAAACGTCCAGCGATTGCGCCCACACGAAAGCTGCCAGCACGGAAAGCTGTAGCTGGTTTTCACTGTCCCTTGGAACTGCATTCGCTGCCGCACAGTCATTCGTGTTCTGCAAAAGCTTGGCTTGGTAATGGGGCAACACTGTGTATCTCTCTCTCGCAGAGCCCGGCTGCCAAATTCGAAACGTCCAGCGATTGCGCCCACACGAAAGCTGCCAGCACGGAAAGCTGTAGCTGGTTTTCACTGTCCCTTGGAACTGCATTCGCTGCCGCACAGTCATTCGTGTTCTGCAAAAGCTTGGCTTCGTAATGGGGCAACACTCTGTATCTCTCTCTCGCAGAGCCCGACTGCCAAATTCGAAACGTCCAGCGATTGCGCCCACACGAAAGCTGCCAGCACGGAAAGCTGTAGCTGGTTTTCACTGTCCCTTGGAACTGCATTCGCTGCCGCACAGTCATTCGTGTTCTGCAAAAGCTTGGCTTCGTAATGGGGCAAGACTCTGTATCTCTCTCTGGCAGAGCCCGGCTGCCAAATTCGAAACGTCCAGCGATTGCGCCCACACGAAAGCTGCCAGCACGGAAAACTGTAGCTGGTTTTCACTGTCCCTTGGAACTGCATTCGCTGCCGCACAGTCATTCGTGTTCTGCAAAAGCTTGGCTTGGTAATGGGGCAACACTCTGTATCTCTCTCTGGCAGAGCCCGGCTGCCAAATTCGCAACGTCCAGCGATTGCGCCCACACGAAAGCTGCCAGCACGGAAAGCTGTAGCTGGTTTTCACTGTCCCTTGGAACTGCATTCGCTGCCGCACAGTCATTCGTGTTCTGCAAAAGCTTGGCTTGGTAATGGGGCAACACTGTGTATCTCTCTCTGGCAGAGCCCGGCTGCCAAATTCGAAACGTCCAGCGATTGCGCCCACACGAAAGCTGCCAGCACGGAAAGCTGTAGCTGGTTTTCACTGTCCCTTGGAACTGCATTCGCTGCCGCACAGTCATTCGTGTTCTGCAAAAGCTTGGCTTGG
The DNA here is from genome assembly GCF_035582795.1 of Mycteria americana. Taxonomy (NCBI): domain Eukaryota; kingdom Metazoa; phylum Chordata; class Aves; order Ciconiiformes; family Ciconiidae; genus Mycteria; species Mycteria americana. Next base: position 68,475,029 of record NC_134368.1, read on the forward strand.
TAATGGGGCAACACTGTGTATCTCTCTCTGGCAGAGCCCGGCTGCCAAATTCGAAACGTCCAGCGATTGCGCCCACACGAAAGCTGCCAGCACGGAAAGCTGTAGCTGGTTTTCACTGTCCCTTGGAACTGCATTCGCTGCCGCACAGTCATTCGTGTTCTGCAAAAGCTTGGCTTGGTAATGGGGCAACACTGTGTATCTCTCTCTGGCAGAGCCCGGCTGCCAAATTCGAAACGTCCAGCGATTGCGCCCACACGAAAGCTGCCAGCACGGAAAGCTGTAGCTGGTTTTCACTGTCCCTTGGAACTGCATTCGCTGCCGCACAGTCATTCGTGTTCTGCAAAAGCTTGGCTTGGTAATGGGGCAACACTCTGTATCTCTCTCTGGCAGAGCCCGGCTGCCAAATTCAAAACGTCCAGCGATTGCGCCCACACGAAAGCTGCCAGCACGGAAAGCTGTAGCTGGTTTTCACTGTCCCTTGGAACTGCATTCGCTGCCGCACAGTCATTCGTGTTCTGCAAAAGCTTGGCTTGGTAATGGGGCAACACTGTGTATCTCTCTCTCACAGAGCCCGGCTGCCAAATTCGAAACGTCCAGCGATTGCGCCCACACGAAAGCTGCCAGCACAGAAAGCTGTAGCTGGTTTTCACTGTCCCTTGGAACTGCATTCGCTGCCGCACAGCCATTCGTTTTCTGCAAAAGCTTGGCTTGGTAATGGGGCAACACTGTGTATCTCTCTCTGGCAGAGCCCGGCTGCCAAATTCGAAACGTCCAGCGATTGCGCCCACACGAAAGCTGCCAGCACGGAAAGCTGTAGCTGGTTTTCACTGTCCCTTGGAACTGCATTCGCTGCCGCACAGTCATTCGTGTTCTGCAAAAGCTTGGCTTGGTAATGGGGCAACACTGTGTATCTCTCTCTGGCAGAGCCCGGCTGCCAAATTCGAAACGTCCAGCGATTGCGCCCACACGAAAGCTGCCAGCACGGAAAGCTGTAGCTGGTTTTCACTGTCCCTTGGAACTGCATTCGCTGCCGCACAGTCATTCGTGTTCTGCAAAAGCTTGGCTTGGTAATGGGGCAACACTGTGTATCTCTCTCTGGCAGAGCCCGGCTGCCAAATTCGAAACGTCCAGCGATTGCGCCCACACGAAAGCTGCCAGCACGGAAAGCTGTAGCTGGTTTTCACTGTCCCTTGGAACTGCATTCGCTGCCGCACAGTCATTCGTGTTCTGCAAAAGCTTGGCTTCGTAATGGGGCAACACTGTGTATCTCTCTCTCGCAGAGCCCAGCTGCCAAATTCGAAACGTCCAGCGATTGCGCCCACACGAAAGCTGCCAGCACGGAAAGCTGTAGCTGGTTTTCACTGTCCCTTGGAACTGCATTCGCTGCCGCACAGTCATTCGTGTTCTGCAAAAGCTTGGCTTCGTAATGGGGCAACACTGTGTATCTCTCTCTGGCAGAGCCCGGCTGCCAAATTCGAAACGTCCAGCGATTGCGCCCACACGAAAGCTGCCAGCACGGAAAGCTGTAGCTGGTTTTCACTGTCCCTTGGAACTGCATTCGCTGCCGCACAGTCATTCGTGTTCTGCAAAAGCTTGGCTTGGTAATGGGGCAACACTGTGTATCTCTCTCTCTGGCAGAGCCCGGCTGCCAAATTCGAAACGTCCAGCGATTGCGCCCACACGAAAGCTGCCAGCACAGAAAGCTGTAGCTGGTTTTCACTGTCCCTTGGAACTGCATTCGCTGCCGCACAGTCATTTGTGTTCTGCAAAAGCTTGGCTTGGTAATGGGGCAACACTGTGTATCTCTCTCTCTCGCAGAGCCCGGCTGCCAAATTCGAAACGTCCAGCGATTGCGCCCACACGAAAGCTGCCAGCACGGAAAGCTGTAGCTGGTTTTCACTGTCCCTTGGAACTGCATTCGCTGCCGCACAGTCATTCGTGTTCTGCAAAAGCTTGGCTTGGTAATGGGGCAACACTGTGTATCTCTCTCTCACAGAGCCCGGCTGCCAAATTCAAAACGTCCAGCGATTGCGCCCACAAGAAAACTGCCAGCACGGAAAGCTGTAGCTGGTTTTCACTGTCCCTTGGAACTGCATTCGCTGCCGCACAGTCATTCGTGTTCTGCAAAAGCTTGGCTTGGTAATGGGGCAACACTGTGTATCTCTCTCTGGCAGAGCCCGGCTGCCAAATTCGAAACGTCCAGCGATTGCGCCCACACGAAAGCTGCCAGCACGGAAAGCTGTAGCTGGTTTTCACTGTCCCTTGGAACTGCATTCGCTGCCGCACAGTCATTCGTGTTCTGCAAAAGCTTGGCTTGGTAATGGGGCAACACTGTGTATCTCTCTCTGGCAGAGCCCGGCTGCCAAATTCGAAACGTCCAGCGATTGCGCCCACACGAAAGCTGCCAGCACGGAAAGCTGTAGCTGGTTTTCACTGTCCCTTGGAACTGCATTCGCTGCCGCACAGTCATTCGTGTTCTGCAAAAGCTTGGCTTGGTAATGGGGCAACACTGTGTATCTCTCTCTGGCAGAGCCTGGCTGCCAAATTCGAAACGTCCAGCGATTGCGCCCACACGAAAGCTGCCAGCACGGAAAGCTGTAGCTGGTTTTCACTGTCCCTTGGAACTGCATTCGCTGCCGCACAGTCATTCGTGTTCTGCAAAAGCTTGGCTTGGTAATGGGGCAACACTGTGTATCTCTCTCTGGCAGAGCCCGGCTGCCAAATTCGAAACGTCCAGCGATTGCGCCCACACGAAAGCTGCCAGCACGGAAAGCTGTAGCTGGTTTTCACTGTCCCTTGGAACTGCATTCGCTGCCGCACAGTCATTCGTGTTCTGCAAAAGCTTGGCTTGGTAATGGGGCAACACTGTGTATCTCTCTCTGGCAGAGCCCGGCTGCCAAATTCGAAACGTCCAGCGATTGCGCCCACACGAAAGCTGCCAGCACGGAAAGCTGTAGCTGGTTTTCACTGTCCCTTGGAACTGCATTCGCTGCCGCACAGTCATTCGTGTTCTGCAAAAGCTTGGCTTGGTAATGGGGCAACACTCTGTATCTCTCTCTGGCAGAGCCCGGCTGCCAAATTCAAAACGTCCAGCGATTGCGCCCACACGAAAGCTGCCAGCACGGAAAGCTGTAGCTGGTTTTCACTGTCCCTTGGAACTGCATTCGCTGCCGCACAGTCATTCGTGTTCTGCAAAAGCTTGGCTTGGTAATGGGGCAACACTCTGTATCTCTCTCTGGCAGAGCCCGGCTGCCAAATTCGAAACGTCCAGCGATTGCGCCCACACGAAAGCTGCCAGCACGGAAAGCTGTAGCTGGTTTTCACTGTCCCTTGGAACTGCATTCGCTGCCGCACAGTCATTCGTGTTCTGCAAAAGCTTGGCTTGGTAATGGGGCAACACTCTGTATCTCTCTCTGGCAGAGCCGGGCTGCCAAATTCGAAACGTCCAGCGATTGCACCCACACGAAAGCTGCCAGCACAGAAAGCTGTAGCTGGTTTTCACTGTCCCTTGGAACTGCATTCGCTGCCGCACAGCCATTCGTGTTCTGCAAAAGCTTGGCTTGGTAATGGGGCAACACTGTGTATCTCTCTCTGGCAGAGCCCGGCTGCCAAATTCGAAACGTCCAGCGATTGCGCCCACACGAAAGCTGCCAGCACGGAAAGCTGTAGCTGGTTTTCACTGTCCCTTGGAACTGCATTCGCTGCCGCACAGTCATTCGTGTTCTGCAAAAGCTTGGCTTGGTAATGGGGCAACACTGTGTATCTCTCTCTGGCAGAGCCCGGCTGCCAAATTCGAAACGTCCAGCGATTGCGCCCACACGAAAGCTGCCAGCACGGAAAGCTGTAGCTGGTTTTCACTGTCCCTTGGAACTGCATTCGCTGCCGCACAGTCATTCGTGTTCTGCAAAAGCTTGGCTTCGTAATGGGGCAACACTCTGTATCTCTCTCTGGCAGAGCCCGGCTGCCAAATTCGAAACGTCCAGCGATTGCGCCCACACGAAAGCTGCCAGCACGGAAAGCTGTAGCTGGTTTTCACTGTCCCTTGGAACTGCATTCGCTGCCGCACAGTCATTCGTGTTCTGCCAAAGCTTGGCTTGGTAATGGGGCAACACTCTGTATCTCTCTCTGGCAGATCCCGGCTGCCAAATTCGAAACGTCCAGCGATTGCGCCCACACGAAAGCTGCCAGCACGGAAAGCTGTAGCTGGTTTTCACTGTCCCTTGGAACTGCATTCGCTGCCGCACAGTCATTCGTGTTCTGCAAAAGCTTGGCTTGGTAATGGGGCAAGACTCTGTATTTCTCTCTGGCAGAGCCCGGCTGCCAAATTCGAAACGTCCAGCGATTGCGCCCACAAGAAAACTGCCAGCACGGAAAGCTGTAGCTGGTTTTCACTGTCCCTTGGAACTGCATTCGCTGCCGCACAGTCATTCGTGTTCTGCAAAAGCTTGGCTTGGTAATGGGGCAACACTGTGTATCTCTCTCTGGCAGAGCCCGGCTGCCAAATTCGAAACGTCCAGCGATTGCGCCCACACGAAAGCTGCCAGCACGGAAAGCTATAGCTGGTTTTCACTGTCCCTTGGAACTGCATTCGCTGCCGCACAGTCATTTGTGTTCTGCAAAAGCTTGCCTTGGTAATGGGGCAACACTCTGTATCTCTCTCTGGCAGAGCCCGGCTGCCAAATTCGAAACGTCCAGCGATTGCGCCCACACGAAAGCTGCCAGCACAGAAAGCTGTAGCTGGTTTTCACTGTCCCTTGGAACTGCATTCGCTGCCGCACAGTCATTCGTGTTCTGCAAAAGCTTGGCTTGGTAATGGGGCAACACTCTGTATCTCTCTCTCGCAGAGCCCGGCTGCCAAATTCGAAACGTCCAGCGATTGCGCCCACACGAAAGCTGCCAGCACGGAAAGCTATAGCTGGTTTTCACTGTCCCTTGGAACTGCATTCGCTGCCGCACAGTCATTTGTGTTCTGCAAAAGCTTGGCTTGGTAATGGGGCAACACTCTGTATCTCTCTCTGGCAGAGCCCGGCTGCCAAATTCGAAACGTCCAGCGATTGCGCCCACACGAAAGCTGCCAGCACAGAAAGCTGTAGCTGGTTTTCACTGTCCCTTGGAACTGCATTCGCTGCCGCACAGTCATTCGTGTTCTGCAAAAGCTTGGCTTGGTAATGGGGCAACACTGTGTATCTCTCTCTGGCAGAGCCCGGCTGCCAAATTCGAAACGTCCAGCGATTGCGCCCACACGAAAGCTGCCAGCACGGAAAGCTGTAGCTGGTTTTCACTGTCCCTTGGAACTGCATTCGCTGCCGCACAGTCATTCGTGTTCTGCAAAAGCTTGGCTTGGTAATGGGGCAACACTGTGTATCTCTCTCTCTCGCAGAGCCCGGCTGCCAAATTCGAAACGTCCAGCAATTGCGCCCACACGAAAGCTGCCAGCACGGAAAGTTGTAGCTGGTTTTCACTGTCCCTTGGAACTGCATTCGCTGCCGCACAGTCATTCGTGTTCTGCAAAAGCTTGGCTTGGTAATGGGGCAACACTCTGTATCTCTCTCTGGCAGAGCCCGGCTGCCAAATTCGAAACGTCCAGCGATTGCGCCCACACGAAAGCTGCCAGCACGGAAAGCTGTAGCTGGTTTTCACTGTCCCTTGGAACTGCATTCGCTGCCGCACAGTCATTCGTGTTCTGCAAAAGCTTGGCTTGGTAATGGGGCAACACTGTGTATCTCTCTCTGGCAGAGCCTGGCTGCCAAATTCGAAACGTCCAGCGATTGCGCCCACACGAAAGCTGCCAGCACGGAAAGCTGTAGCTGGTTTTCACTGTCCCTTGGAACTGCATTCGCTGCCGCACAGTCATTCGTGTTCTGCAAAAGCTTGGCTTGGTAATGGGGCAACACTGTGTATCTCTCTCTGGCAGAGCCCGGCTGCCAAATTCGAAACGTCCAGCGATTGCGCCCACACGAAAGCTGCCAGCACGGAAAGCTGTAGCTGGTTTTCACTGTCCCTTGGAACTGCATTCGCTGCCGCACAGTCATTCGTGTTCTGCAAAAGCTTGGCTTGGTAATGGGGCAACACTGTGTATCTCTCTCTGGCAGAGCCCGGCTGCCAAATTCGAAACGTCCAGCGATTGCGCCCACACGAAAGCTGCCAGCACGGAAAGCTGTAGCTGGTTTTCACTGTCCCTTGGAACTGCATTCGCTGCCGCACAGTCATTCGTGTTCTGCAAAAGCTTGGCTTGGTAATGGGGCAACACTCTGTATCTCTCTCTGGCAGAGCCCGGCTGCCAAATTCAAAACGTCCAGCGATTGCGCCCACACGAAAGCTGCCAGCACGGAAAGCTGTAGCTGGTTTTCACTGTCCCTTGGAACTGCATTCGCTGCCGCACAGTCATTCGTGTTCTGCAAAAGCTTGGCTTGGTAATGGGGCAACACTCTGTATCTCTCTCTGGCAGAGCCCGGCTGCCAAATTCGAAACGTCCAGCGATTGCGCCCACACGAAAGCTGCCAGCACGGAAAGCTGTAGCTGGTTTTCACTGTCCCTTGGAACTGCATTCGCTGCCGCACAGTCATTCGTGTTCTGCAAAAGCTTGGCTTGGTAATGGGGCAACACTCTGTATCTCTCTCTGGCAGAGCCGGGCTGCCAAATTCGAAACGTCCAGCGATTGCACCCACACGAAAGCTGCCAGCACAGAAAGCTGTAGCTGGTTTTCACTGTCCCTTGGAACTGCATTCGCTGCCGCACAGCCATTCGTGTTCTGCAAAAGCTTGGCTTGGTAATGGGGCAACACTGTGTATCTCTCTCTGGCAGAGCCCGGCTGCCAAATTCGAAACGTCCAGCGATTGCGCCCACACGAAAGCTGCCAGCACGGAAAGCTGTAGCTGGTTTTCACTGTCCCTTGGAACTGCATTCGCTGCCGCACAGTCATTCGTGTTCTGCAAAAGCTTGGCTTGGTAATGGGGCAACACTGTGTATCTCTCTCTGGCAGAGCCCGGCTGCCAAATTCGAAACGTCCAGCGATTGCGCCCACACGAAAGCTGCCAGCACGGAAAGCTGTAGCTGGTTTTCACTGTCCCTTGGAACTGCATTCGCTGCCGCACAGTCATTCGTGTTCTGCAAAAGCTTGGCTTCGTAATGGGGCAACACTCTGTATCTCTCTCTGGCAGAGCCCGGCTGCCAAATTCGAAACGTCCAGCGATTGCGCCCACACGAAAGCTGCCAGCACGGAAAGCTGTAGCTGGTTTTCACTGTCCCTTGGAACTGCATTCGCTGCCGCACAGTCATTCGTGTTCTGCCAAAGCTTGGCTTGGTAATGGGGCAACACTCTGTATCTCTCTCTGGCAGATCCCGGCTGCCAAATTCGAAACGTCCAGCGATTGCGCCCACACGAAAGCTGCCAGCACGGAAAGCTGTAGCTGGTTTTCACTGTCCCTTGGAACTGCATTCGCTGCCGCACAGTCATTCGTGTTCTGCAAAAGCTTGGCTTGGTAATGGGGCAAGACTCTGTATTTCTCTCTGGCAGAGCCCGGCTGCCAAATTCGAAACGTCCAGCGATTGCGCCCACAAGAAAACTGCCAGCACGGAAAGCTGTAGCTGGTTTTCACTGTCCCTTGGAACTGCATTCGCTGCCGCACAGTCATTCGTGTTCTGCAAAAGCTTGGCTTGGTAATGGGGCAACACTGTGTATCTCTCTCTGGCAGAGCCCGGCTGCCAAATTCGAAACGTCCAGCGATTGCGCCCACACGAAAGCTGCCAGCACGGAAAGCTATAGCTGGTTTTCACTGTCCCTTGGAACTGCATTCGCTGCCGCACAGTCATTTGTGTTCTGCAAAAGCTTGCCTTGGTAATGGGGCAACACTCTGTATCTCTCTCTGGCAGAGCCCGGCTGCCAAATTCGAAACGTCCAGCGATTGCGCCCACACGAAAGCTGCCAGCACAGAAAGCTGTAGCTGGTTTTCACTGTCCCTTGGAACTGCATTCGCTGCCGCACAGTCATTCGTGTTCTGCAAAAGCTTGGCTTGGTAATGGGGCAACACTCTGTATCTCTCTCTCGCAGAGCCCGGCTGCCAAATTCGAAACGTCCAGCGATTGCGCCCACACGAAAGCTGCCAGCACGGAAAGCTATAGCTGGTTTTCACTGTCCCTTGGAACTGCATTCGCTGCCGCACAGTCATTTGTGTTCTGCAAAAGCTTGGCTTGGTAATGGGGCAACACTCTGTATCTCTCTCTGGCAGAGCCCGGCTGCCAAATTCGAAACGTCCAGCGATTGCGCCCACACGAAAGCTGCCAGCACAGAAAGCTGTAGCTGGTTTTCACTGTCCCTTGGAACTGCATTCGCTGCCGCACAGTCATTCGTGTTCTGCAAAAGCTTGGCTTGGTAATGGGGCAACACTGTGTATCTCTCTCTGGCAGAGCCCGGCTGCCAAATTCGAAACGTCCAGCGATTGCGCCCACACGAAAGCTGCCAGCACGGAAAGCTGTAGCTGGTTTTCACTGTCCCTTGGAACTGCATTCGCTGCCGCACAGTCATTCGTGTTCTGCAAAAGCTTGGCTTGGTAATGGGGCAACACTGTGTATCTCTCTCTCTCGCAGAGCCCGGCTGCCAAATTCGAAACGTCCAGCAATTGCGCCCACACGAAAGCTGCCAGCACGGAAAGTTGTAGCTGGTTTTCACTGTCCCTTGGAACTGCATTCGCTGCCGCACAGTCATTCGTGTTCTGCAAAAGCTTGGCTTGGTAATGGGGCAACACTCTGTATCTCTCTCTGGCAGAGCCCGGCTGCCAAATTCGAAACGTCCAGCGATTGCGCCCACACGAAAGCTGCCAGCACGGAAAGCTGTAGCTGGTTTTCACTGTCCCTTGGAACTGCATTCGCTGCCGCACAGCCATTCGTGTTCTGCAAAAGCTTGGCTTGGTAATGGGGCAACACTGTGTATCTCTCTCTGGCAGAGCCCGGCTGCCAAATTCGAAACGTCCAGCGATTGCGCCCACACGAAAGCTGCCAGCACGGAAAGCTGTAGCTGGTTTTCACTGTCCCTTGGAACTGCATTCGCTGCCGCACAGTCATTCGTGTTCTGCAAAAGCTTGGCTTGGTAATGGGGCAACACTGTGTATCTCTCTCTGGCAGAGCCCGGCTGCCAAATTCGAAACGTCCAGCGATTGCGCCCACACGAAAGCTGCCAGCACGGAAAGCTGTAGCTGGTTTTCACTGTCCCTTGGAACTGCATTCGCTGCCGCACAGTCATTCGTGTTCTGCAAAAGCTTGGCTTCGTAATGGGGCAACACTCTGTATCTCTCTCTCGCAGAGCCCGGCTGCCAAATTCGAAACGTCCAGCGATTGCGCCCACACGCAAGCTGCCAGCACGGAAAGCTGTAGCTGGTTTTCACTGTCCCTTGGAACTGCATTCGCTGCCGCACAGTCATTCGTGTTCTGCAAAAGCTTGGCTTGGTAATGGGGCAACACTGTGTATCTCTCTCTGGCAGAGCCCGGCTGCCAAATTCGAAACGTCCAGCGATTGCGCCCACACGAAAGCTGCCAGCACGGAAAGCTGTAGCTGGTTTTCACTGTCCCTTGGAACTGCATTCGCTGCCGCACAGTCATTCGTGTTCTGCAAAAGCTTGGCTTCGTAATGGGGCAACACTGTGTATCTCTCTCTGGCAGAGCCCGGCTGCCAAATTCGAAACGTCCAGCGATTGCGCCCACACGAAAGCTGCCAGCACGGAAAGCTGTAGCTGGTTTTCACTGTCCCTTGGAACTGCATTCGCTGCCGCACAGTCATTCGTGTTCTGCAAAAGCTTGGCTTGGTAATGGGGCAAGACTCTGTATCTCTCTCTCGCAGAGCCCGGCTGCCAAATTCGAAACGTCCAGCGATTGCGCCCACACGAAAGCTGCCAGCACGGAAAGCTGTAGCTGGTTTTCACTGTCCCTTGGAACTGCATTCGCTGCCGCACAGTCATTCGTGTTCTGCAAAAGCTTGGCTTGGTAATGGGGCAACACTGTGTATCTCTCTCTCGCACAGCCCGGCTGCCAAATTCGAAACGTCCAGTGATTGCGCCCACACGAAAGCTGCCAGCACGGAAAGCTGTAGCTGGTTTTCACTGTCCCTTGGAACTGCATTCGCTGCCGCACAGTCATTCGTGTTCTGCAAAAGCTTGGCTTGGTAATGGGGCAACACTGTGTATCTCTCTCTCACAGAGCCCGGCTGCCAAATTCAAAACGTCCAGCGATTGCGCCCACACGAAAGCTGCCAGCACGGAAAGCTGTAGCTGGTTTTCACTGTCCCTTGGAACTGCATTCGCTGCCGCACAGTCATTCGTGTTCTGCAAAAGCTTGGCTTCGTAATGGGGCAACACTGTGTATCTCTCTCTCGCAGAGCCCGGCTGCCAAATTCGAAACGTCCAGCGATTGCGCCCACACGAAAGCTGCCAGCACGGAAAGCTGTAGCTGGTTTTCACTGTCCCTTGGAACTGCATTCGCTGCCGCACAGTCATTCGTGTTCTGCAAAAGCTTGGCTTCGTAATGGGGCAACACTGTGTATCTCTCTCTGGCAGAGCCCGGCTGCCAAATTCGAAACGTCCAGCGATTGCACCCACACGAAAGCTGCCAGCACGGAAAGCTGTAGCTGGTTTTCACTGTCCCTTGGAACTGCATTCGCTGCCGCACAGTCATTCGTGTTCTGCAAAAGCTTGGCTTGGTAATGGGGCAACACTCTGTATCTCTCTCTGGCAGAGCCCGGCTGCCAAATTCGAAACGTCCAGCGATTGCGCCCACACGAAAGCTGCCAGCACAGAAAGCTGTAGCTGGTTTTCACTGTCCCTTGGAACTGCATTCGCTGCCGCACAGTCATTCGTGTTCTGCAAAAGCTTGGCTTGGTAATGGGGCAACACTGTGTATCTCTCTCTGGCAGAGCCCGGCTGCCAAATTCGAAACGTCCAGCGATTGCGCCCACACGAAAGCTGCCAGCACGGAAAGCTGTAGCTGGTTTTCACTGTCCCTTGGAACTGCATTCGCTGCCGCACAGTCATTCGTGTTCTGCAAAAGCTTGGCTTCGTAATGGGGCAACACTGTGTATCTCTCTCTGGCAGAGCCCGGCTGCCAAATTCGAAACGTCCAGCGATTGCGCCCACACGAAAGCTGCCAGCACGGAAAGCTGTAGCTGGTTTTCACTGTCCCTTGGAACTGCATTCGCTGCCGCACAGTCATTCGTGTTCTGCAAAAGCTTGGCTTGGTAATGGGGCAACACTCTGTATCTCTCTCTGGCAGAGCCCGGCTGCCAAATTCGAAACGTCCAGCGATTGCGCCCACACGAAAGCTGCCAGCACAGAAAGCTGTAGCTGGTTTTCACTGTCCCTTGGAACTGCATTCGCTGCCGCACAGTCATTCGTGTTCTGCAAAAGCTTGGCTTCGTAATGGGGCAACACTCTGTATCTCTCTCTGGCAGAGCCCGGCTGCCAAATTCGAAACGTCCAGCGATTGCGCCCACACGAAAGCTGCCAGTACGGAAAGCTGTAGCTGGTTTTCACTGTCCCTTGGAACTGCATTCGCTGCCGCACAGTCATTCGTGTTCTGCAAAAGCTTGGCTTGGTAATGGGGCAAGACTCTGTATTTCTCTCTGGCAGAGCCCGGCTGCCAAATTCGAAACGTCCAGCGATTGCGCCCACAAGAAAACTGCCAGCACAGAAAGCTGTAGCTGGTTTTCACTGTCCCTTGGAACTGCATTCGCTGCCGCACAGTCATTCGTGTTCTGCAAAAGCTTGGCTTGGTAATGGGGCAACACTGTGTATCTCTCTCTGGCAGAGCCCGGCTGCCAAATTCGAAACGTCCAGCGATTGCGCCCACACGAAAGCTGCCAGCACGGAAAGCTGTAGCTGGTTTTCACTGTCCCTTGGAACTGCATTCGCTGCCGCACAGTCATTCGTGTTCTGCAAAAGCTTGGCTTGGTAATGGGGCAACACTCTGTATCTCTCTCTCTCGCAGAGCCCGGCTGCCAAATTCGAAACGTCCAGCGATTGCGCCCACACGAAAGCTGCCAGCACGGAAAGCTGTAGCTGGTTTTCACTGTCCCTTGGAACTGCATTCGCTGCCGCACAGTCATTCGTGTTCTGCAAAAGCTTGGCTTGGTAATGGGGCAACACTCTGTATCTCTCTCTGGCAGAGCCCGGCTGCCAAATTCGAAACGTCCAGCGATTGCGCCCACACGAAAGCTGCCAGCACGGAAAGCTGTAGCTGGTTTTCACTGTCCCTTGGAACTGCATTCGCTGCCGCACAGTCATTCGTGTTCTGCAAAAGCTTGGCTTGGTAATGGGGCAACACTCTGTATCTCTCTCTGGCAGAGCCCGGCTGCCAAATTCGAAACGTCCAGCGATTGCGCCCACACGAAAGCTGCCAGCACGGAAAGCTGTAGCTGGTTTTCACTGTCCCTTGGAACTGCATTCGCTGCCGCACAGTCATTCGTGTTCTGCAAAAGCTTGGCTTCGTAATGGGGCAACACTCTGTATCTCTCTCTCGCAGAGCCCGGCTGCCAAATTCGAAACGTCCAGCGATTGCGCCCACACGAAAGCTGCCAGCACGGAAAGCTGTAGCTGGTTTTCACTGTCCCTTGGAACTGCATTCGCTGCCGCACAGCCATTCGTGTTCTGCAAAAGCTTGGCTTGGTAATGGGGCAACACTGTGTATCTCTCTCTGGCAGAGCCCGGCTGCCAAATTCGAAACGTCCAGCGATTGCGCCCACACGAAAGCTGCCAGCACGGAAAGCTGTAGCTGGTTTTCACTGTCCCTTGGAACTGCATTCGCTGCCGCACAGTCATTCGTGTTCTGCAAAAGCTTGGCTTGGTAATGGGGCAACACTGTGTATCTCTCTCTGGCAGAGCCCGGCTGCCAAATTCGAAACGTCCAGCGATTGCGCCCACACGAAAGCTGCCAGCACGGAAAGCTGTAGCTGGTTTTCACTGTCCCTTGGAACTGCATTCGCTGCCGCACAGTCATTCGTGTTCTGCAAAAGCTTGGCTTGGTAATGGGGCAACACTCTGTATCTCTCTCTCGCATAGCCCGGCTGCCAAATTCGAAACGTCCAGCGATTGCGCCCACACGAAAGGTGCCAGCACGGAAAGCTGTAGCTGGTTTTCACTGTCCCTTGGAACTGCATTCGCTGCCGCACAGTCATTCGTGTTCTGCAAAAGCTTGGCTTGGTAATGGGGCAACACTGTGTATCTCTCTCTGGCAGAGCCCGGCTGCCAAATTCGAAACGTCCAGCGATTGCGCCCACACGAAAGCTGCCAGCACGGAAAGCTGTAGCTGGTTTTCACTGTCCCTTGGAACTGCATTCGCTGCCGCACAGTCATTCGTGTTCTGCAAAAGCTTGGCTTCGTAATGGGGCAACACTCTGTATCTCTCTCTCGCAGAGCCCGGCTGCCAAATTCGAAACGTCCAGCGATTGCGCCCACACGAAAGCTGCCAGCACGGAAAGCTGTAGCTGGTTTTCACTGTCCCTTGGAACTGCATTCGCTGCCGCACAGTCATTCGTGTTCTGCAAAAGCTTGGCTTGGTAATGGGGCAACACTGTGTATCTCTCTCTGGCAGAGCCCGGCTGCCAAATTCGAAACGTCCAGCGATTGCGCCCACACGAAAGCTGCCAGCACGGAAAGCTGTAGCTGGTTTTCACTGTCCCTTGGAACTGCATTCGCTGCCGCACAGTCATTCGTGTTCTGCAAAAGCTTGGCTTGGTAATGGGGCAACACTGTGTATCTCTCTCTGGCAGAGCCCGGCTGCCAAATTCGAAACGTCCAGCGATTGCGCCCACACGAAAGCTGCCAGCACGGAAAGCTGTAGCTGGTTTTCACTGTCCCTTGGAACTGCATTCGCTGCCGCACAGTCATTCGTGTTCTGCAAAAGCTTGGCTTGGTAATGGGGCAAGACTCTGTATCTCTCTCTCGCAGAGCCCGGCTGCCAAATTCGAAACGTCCAGCGATTGCGCCCACACGAAAGCTGCCAGCACGGAAAGCTGTAGCTGGTTTTCACTGTCCCTTGGAACTGCATTCGCTGCCGCACAGTCATTCGTGTTCTGCAAAAGCTTGGCTTGGTAATGGGGCAACACTGTGTATCTCTCTCTCGCACAGCCCGGCTGCCAAATTCGAAACGTCCAGTGATTGCGCCCACACGAAAGCTGCCAGCACGGAAAGCTGTAGCTGGTTTTCACTGTCCCTTGGAACTGCATTCGCTGCCGCACAGTCATTCGTGTTCTGCAAAAGCTTGGCTTGGTAATGGGGCAACACTGTGTATCTCTCTCTCACAGAGCCCGGCTGCCAAATTCAAAACGTCCAGCGATTGCGCCCACACGAAAGCTGCCAGCACGGAAAGCTGTAGCTGGTTTTCACTGTCCCTTGGAACTGCATTCGCTGCCGCACAGTCATTCGTGTTCTGCAAAAGCTTGGCTTCGTAATGGGGCAACACTGTGTATCTCTCTCTGGCAGAGCCCGGCTGCCAAATTCGAAACGTCCAGCGATTGCGCCCACACGAAAGCTGCCAGCACGGAAAGCTGTAGCTGGTTTTCACTGTCCCTTGGAACTGCATTCGCTGCCGCACAGTCATTCGTGTTCTGCAAAAGCTTGGCTTGGTAATGGGGCAACACTCTGTATCTCTCTCTGGCAGAGCCCGGCTGCCAAATTCGAAACGTCCAGCGATTGCGCCCACACGAAAGCTGCCAGCACAGAAAGCTGTAGCTGGTTTTCACTGTCCCTTGGAACTGCATTCGCTGCCGCACAGTCATTCGTGTTCTGCAAAAGCTTGGCTTGGTAATGGGGCAACACTGTGTATCTCTCTCTGGCAGAGCCCGGCTGCCAAATTCGAAACGTCCAGCGATTGCGCCCACACGAAAGCTGCCAGCACGGAAAGCTGTAGCTGGTTTTCACTGTCCCTTGGAACTGCATTCGCTGCCGCACAGTCATTCGTGTTCTGCAAAAGCTTGGCTTCGTAATGGGGCAACACTGTGTATCTCTCTCTCACAGAGCCCGGCTGCCAAATTCGAAACGTCCAGCGATTGCGCCCACACGAAAGCTGCCAGCACGGAAAGCTGTAGCTGGTTTTCACTGTCCCTTGGAACTGCATTCGCTGCCGCACAGTCATTCGTGTTCTGCAAAAGCTTGGCTTGGTAATGGGGCAACACTCTGTATCTCTCTCTGGCAGAGCCCGGCTGCCAAATTCGAAACGTCCAGCGATTGCGCCCACACGAAAGCTGCCAGCACAGAAAGCTGTAGCTGGTTTTCACTGTCCCTTGGAACTGCATTCGCTGCCGCACAGTCATTCGTGTTCTGCAAAAGCTTGGCTTGGTAATGGGGCAACACTCTGTATCTCTCTCTGGCAGAGCCCGGCTGCCAAATTCGAAACGTCCAGCGATTGCGCCCACACGAAAGCTGCCAGCACGGAAAGCTGTAGCTGGTTTTCACTGTCCCTTGGAACTGCATTCGCTGCCGCACAGTCATTCGTGTTCTGCAAAAGCTTGGCTTGGTAATGGGGCAAGACTCTGTATTTCTCTCTGGCAGAGCCCGGCTGCCAAATTCGAAACGTCCAGCGATTGCGCCCACAAGAAAACTGCCAGCACGGAAAGCTGTAGCTGGTTTTCACTGTCCCTTGGAACTGCATTCGCTGCCGCACAGTCATTCGTGTTCTGCAAAAGCTTGGCTTGGTAATGGGGCAACACTCTGTATCTCTCTCTCGCAGAGCCCGGCTGCCAAATTCGAAACGTCCAGCGATTGCGCCCACACGAAAGGTGCCAGCACGGAAAGCTGTAGCTGGTTTTCACTGTCCCTTGGAACTGCATTCGCTGCCGCACAGTCATTCGTGTTCTGCAAAAGCTTGCCTTGGTAATGGGGCAACACTCTGTATCTCTCTCTCTCGCAGAGCCCGGCTGCCAAATTCGAAACGTCCAGCGATTGCGCCCACACGAAAGCTGCCAGCACGGAAAGCTGTAGCTGGTTTTCACTGTCCCTTGGAACTGCATTCGCTGCCGCACAGTCATTCATGTTCTGCAAAAGCTTGGCTTGGTAATGGGGCAACACTCTGTATCTCTCTCTCGCAGAGCCCGGCTGCCAAATTTGAAACGTCCAGCGATTGCGCCCACACGAAAGCTGCCAGCACGGAAAGCTGTAGCTGGTTTTCACTGTCCCTTGGAACTGCATTCGCTGCCGCACAGTCATTCGTGTTCTGCAAAAGCTTGGCTTGGTAATGGGGCAACACTCTGTATCTCTCTCTCGCAGAGCCCGGCTGCCAAATTCGAAACGTCCAGCGATTGCGCCCACACGAAAGCTGCCAGCACGGAAAGCTGTAGCTGGTTTTCACTGTCCCTTGGAACTGCATTCGCTGCCGCACAGTCATTCGTGTTCTGCAAAAGCTTGGCTTCGTAATGGGGCAACACTGTGTATCTCTCTCTGGCAGAGCCCGGCTGCCAAATTCGAAACGTCCAGCGATTGCGCCCACACGAAAGCTGCCAGCACGGAAAGCTGTAGCTGGTTTTCACTGTCCCTTGGAACTGCATTCGCTGCCGCACAGTCATTCGTGTTCTGCAAAAGCTTGGCTTGGTAATGGGGCAACACTCTGTATCTCTCTCTGGCAGAGCCCGGCTGCCAAATTCGAAACGTCCAGCGATTGCGCCCACACGAAAGCTGCCAGCACGGAAAGCTGTAGCTGGTTTTCACTGTCCCTTGGAACTGCATTCGCTGCCGCACAGCCATTCGTGTTCTGCAAAAGCTTGGCTTGGTAATGGGGCAACACTGTGTATCTCTCTCTGGCAGAGCCCGGCTGCCAAATTCGAAACGTCCAGCGATTGCGCCCACACGAAAGCTGCCAGCACGGAAAGCTGTAGCTGGTTTTCACTGTCCCTTGGAACTGCATTCGCTGCCGCACAGTCATTCGTGTTCTGCAAAAGCTTGGCTTGGTAATGGGGCAACACTGTGTATCTCTCTCTCGCAGAGCCCGGCTGCCAAATTCGAAACGTCCAGCGATTGCGCCCACACGAAAGCTGCCAGCACGGAAAGCTGTAGCTGGTTTTCACTGTCCCTTGGAACTGCATTCGCTGCCGCACAGTCATTCGTGTTCTGCAAAAGCTTGGCTTGGTAATGGGGCAACACTGTGTATCTCTCTCTGGCAGAGCCCGGCTGCCAAATTCGAAACGTCCAGCGATTGCGCCCACACGAAAGCTGCCAGCACGGAAAGCTGTAGCTGGTTTTCACTGTCCCTTGGAACTGCATTCGCTGCCGCACAGTCATTCGTGTTCTGCAAAAGCTTGGCTTCGTAATGGGGCAACACTGTGTATCTCTCTCTGGCAGAGCCCGGCTGCCAAATTCGAAACGTCCAGCGATTGCGCCCACACGAAAGCTGCCAGCACAGAAAGCTGTAGCTGGTTTTCACTGTCCCTTGGAACTGCATTCGCTGCCGCACAGTCATTCGTGTTCTGCAAAAGCTTGGCTTGGTAATGGGGCAACACTCTGTATCTCTCTCTGGCAGAGCCCGGCTGCCAAATTCGAAACGTCCAGCGATTGCGCCCACACGAAAGCTGCCAGCACGGAAAGCTGTAGCTGGTTTTCACTGTCCCTTGGAACTGCATTCGCTGCCGCACAGTCATTCGTGTTCTGCAAAAGCTTGGCTTCGTAATGGGGCAACACTGTGTATCTCTCTCTGGCAGAGCCCGGCTGCCAAATTCGAAACGTCCAGCGATTGCGCCCACACGAAAGCTGCCAGCACGGAAAGCTGTAGCTGGTTTTCACTGTCCCTTGGAACTGCATTCGCTGCCGCACAGTCATTCGTGTTCTGCAAAAGCTTGGCTTGGTAATGGGGCAACACTGTGTATCTCTCTCTGGCAGAGCCCGGCTGCCAAATTCGAAACGTCCAGCGATTGCGCCCACACGAAAGCAGCCAGCACGGAAAGCTGTAGCTGGTTTTCACTGTCCCTTGGAACTGCATTCGCTGCCGCACAGTCATTCGTGTTCTGCAAAAGCTTGGCTTCGTAATGGGGCAACACTGTGTATCTCTCTCTCGCAGAGCCCGGCTGCCAAATTCGAAACGTCCAGCGATTGCGCCCACACGAAAGCTGCCAGCACGGAAAGCTGTAGCTGGTTTTCACTGTCCCTTGGAACTGCATTCGCTGCCGCACAGTCATTCGTGTTCTGCAAAAGCTTGGCTTGGTAATGGGGCAACACTCTGTATCTCTCTCTCGCAGAGCCCGGCTGCCAAATTCGAAACGTCCAGCGATTGCGCCCACACGAAAGCTGCCAGCACGGAAAGCTGTAGCTGGTTTTCACTGTCCCTTGGAACTGCATTCGCTGCCACACAGTCATTCGTGTTCTGCAAAAGCTTGGCTTCGTAATGGGGCAACACTCTGTATCTCTCTCTCGCAGAGCCCGGCTGCCAAATTCGAAACGTCCAGCGATTGCGCCCACACGAAAGCTGCCAGCACGGAAAGCTGTAGCTGGTTTTCACTGTCCCTTGGAACTGCATTCGCTGCCGCACAGTCATTCGTGTTCTGCAAAAGCTTGGCTTCGTAATGGGGCAACACTCTGTATCTCTCTCTCACAGAGCCCGGCTGCCAAATTCAAAACGTCCAGCGATTGCGCCCACAAGAAAGCTGCCAGCACGGAAAGCTGTAGCTGGTTTTCACTGTCCCTTGGAACTGCATTCGCTGCCGCACAGTCATTCGTGTTCTGCAAAAGCTTGGCTTGGTAATGGGGCAACACTGTGTATCTCTCTCTGGCAGAGCCCGGCTGCCAAATTCGAAACGTCCAGCGATTGCGCCCACACGAAAGCTGCCAGCACGGAAAGCTGTAGCTGGTTTTCACTGTCCCTTGGAACTGCATTCGCTGCCGCACAGTCATTCGTGTTCTGCAAAAGCTTGGCTTCGTAATGGGGCAACACTCTGTATCTCTCTCTCACAGAGCCCGGCTACCAAATTCGAAACGTCCAGCGATTGCGCCCACACGAAAGCTGCCAGCACGGAAAGCTGTAGCTGGTTTTCACTGTCCCTTGGAACTGCATTCGCTGCCGCACAGTCATTCGTGTTCTGCAAAAGCTTGGCTTGGTAATGGGGCAACACTGTGTATCTCTCTCTGGCAGAGCCCGGCTGCCAAATTCGAAACGTCCAGCGATTGCGCCCACACGAAAGCTGCCAGCACGGAAAGCTGTAGCTGGTTTTCACTGTCCCTTGGAACTGCATTCGCTGCCGCACAGTCATTCGTGTTCTGCAAAAGCTTGGCTTGGTAATGGGGCAACACTCTGTATCTCTCTCTGGCAGAGCCCGGCTGCCAAATTCGAAACGTCCAGCGATTGCACCCACACGAAAGCTGCCAGCACGGAAAGCTGTAGCTGGTTTTCACTGTCCCTTGGAACTGCATTCGCTGCCGCACAGTCATTCGTGTTCTGCAAAAGCTTGCCTTGGTAATGGGGCAACACTGTGTATCTCTCTCTGGCAGAGCCCGGCTGCCAAATTCGAAACGTCCAGCGATTGCGCCCACACGAAAGCTGCCAGCACGGAAAGCTCTAGCTGGTTTTCACTGTCCCTTGGAACTGCATTCGCTGCCGCACAGTCATTCGTGTTCTGCAAAAGCTTGGCTTGGTAATGGGGCAACACTCTGTATCTCTCTCTGGCAGAGCCCGGCTGCCAAATTCGAAACGTCCAGCGATTGCGCCCACACGAAAGCTGCCAGCACGGAAAGCTGTAGCTGGTTTTCACTGTCCCTTGGAACTGCATTCGCTGCCGCACAGTCATTCGTGTTCTGCAAAAGCTTGGCTTGGTAATGGGGCAACACTGTGTATCTCTCTCTGGCAGAGCCCGGCTGCCAAATTCGAAACGTCCAGCGATTGCGCCCACACGAAAGCTGCCAGCACGGAAAGCTGTAGCTGGTTTTCACTGTCCCTTGGAACTGCATTCGCTGCCGCACAGTCATTCGTGTTCTGCAAAAGCTTGGCTTGGTAATGGGGCAACACTCTGTATCTCTCTCTCACAGAGCCCGGCTGCCAAATTCGAAACGTCCAGCGATTGCGCCCACACGAAAGCTGCCAGCACAGAAAGCTGTAGCTGGTTTTCACTGTCCCTTGGAACTGCATTCGCTGCCGCACAGCCATTCGTGTTCTGCAAAAGCTTGGCTTGGTAATGGGGCAACACTGTGTATCTCTCTCTGGCAGAGCCCGGCTGCCAAATTCGAAACGTCCAGCGATTGCGCCCACACGAAAGCTGCCAGCACGGAAAGCTGTAGCTGGTTTTCACTGTCCCTTGGAACTGCATTCGCTGCCGCACAGTCATTCGTGTTCTGCAAAAGCTTGGCTTGGTAATGGGGCAACACTGTGTATCTCTCTCTGGCAGAGCCCGGCTGCCAAATTCGAAACGTCCAGCGATTGCGCCCACACGAAAGCTGCCAGCACGGAAAGCTGTAGCTGGTTTTCACTGTCCCTTGGAACTGCATTCGCTGCCGCACAGTCATTCGTGTTCTGCAAAAGCTTGGCTTCGTAATGGGGCAACACTGTGTATCTCTCTCTGGCAGAGCCCGGCTGCCAAATTCGAAACGTCCAGCGATTGCGCCCACACGAAAGCTGCCAGCACGGAAAGCTGTAGCTGGTTTTCACTGTCCCTTGGAACTGCATTCGCTGCCGCACAGTCATTCGTGTTCTGCAAAAGCTTGGCTTGGTAATGGGGCAACACTCTGTATCTCTCTCTGGCAGAGCCCGGCTGCCAAATTCGAAACGTCCAGCGATTGCGCCCACACGAAAGCTGCCAGCACGGAAAGCTGTAGCTGGTTTTCACTGTCCCTTGGAACTGCATTCGCTGCCGCACAGTCATTCGTGTTCTGCAAAAGCTTGGCTTGGTAATGGGGCAAGACTCTGTATTTCTCTCTGGCAGAGCCCGGCTGCCAAATTCGAAACGTCCAGCGATTGCGCCCACAAGAAAACTGCCTGCACGGAAAGCTGTAGCTGGTTTTCACTGTCCCTTGGAACTGCATTCGCTGCCGCACAGTCATTCGTGTTCTGCAAAAGCTTGGCTTCGTAATGGGGCAACACTGTGTATCTCTCTCTGGCAGAGCCCGGCTGCCAAATTCGAAACGTCCAGCGATTGCGCCCACACGAAAGCTGCCAGCACGGAAAGCTGTAGCTGGTTTTCACTGTCCCTTGGAACTGCATTCGCTGCCGCACAGTCATTCGTGTTCTGCAAAAGCTTGGCTTGGTAATGGGGCAACACTGTGTATCTCTCTCTGGCAGAGCCCGGCTGCCAAATTCGAAACGTCCAGCGATTGCGCCCACACGAAAGCTGCCAGCACGGAAAGCTGTAGCTGGTTTTCACTGTCCCTTGGAACTGCATTCGCTGCCACACAGTCATTCGTGTTCTGCAAAAGCTTGGCTTGGTAATGGGGCAACACTGTGTATCTCTCTCTGGCAGAGCCCGGCTGCCAAATTCGAAACGTCCAGCGATTGCGCCCACCCGAAAGCTGCCAGCACGGAAAGCTATAGCTGGTTTTCACTGTCCCTTGGAACTGCATTCGCTGCCGCACAGTCATTTGTGTTCTGCAAAAGCTTGCCTTGGTAATGGGGCAACACTCTGTATCTCTCTCTGGCAGAGCCCGGCTGCCAAATTCGAAACGTCCAGCGATTGCGCCCACACGAAAGCTGCCAGCACAGAAAGCTGTAGCTGGTTTTCACTGTCCCTTGGAACTGCATTCGCTGCCGCACAGTCATTCGTGTTCTGCAAAAGCTTGGCTTGGTAATGGGGCAACACTCTGTATCTCTCTCTGGCAGAGCCCGGCTGCCAAATTCGAAACGTCCAGCGATTGCGCCCACACGAAAGGTGCCAGCACGGAAAGCTGTAGCTGGTTTTCACTGTCCCTTGGAACTGCATTCGCTGCCGCACAGTCATTCGTGTTCTGCAAAAGCTTGGCTTGGTAATGGGGCAACACTGTGTATCTCTCTCTGGCAGAGCCCGGCTGCCAAATTCGAAACGTCCAGCGATTGCGCCCACACGAAAGCTGCCAGCACGGAAAGCTGTAGCTGGTTTTCACTGTCCCTTGGAACTGCATTCGCTGCCGCACAGTCATTCGTGTTCTGCAAAAGCTTGGCTTGGTAATGGGGCAACACTGTGTATCTCTCTCTGGCAGAGCCCGGCTGCCAAATTCGAAACGTCCAGCGATTGCGCCCACACGAAAGCTGCCAGCACGGAAAGCTGTAGCTGGTTTTCACTGTCCCTTGGAACTGCATTCGCTGCCGCACAGTCATTCGTGTTCTGCAAAAGCTTGGCTTGGTAATGGGGCAAGACTCTGTATCTCTCTCTCGCAGAGCCCGGCTGCCAAATTCGAAACGTCCAGCGATTGCGCCCACACGAAAGCTGCCAGCACGGAAAGCTGTAGCTGGTTTTCACTGTCCCTTGGAACTGCATTCGCTGCCGCACAGTCATTCGTGTTCTGCAAAAGCTTGGCTTGGTAATGGGGCAACACTGTGTATCTCTCTCTCGCACAGCCCGGCTGCCAAATTCGAAACGTCCAGTGATTGCGCCCACACGAAAGCTGCCAGCACGGAAAGCTGTAGCTGGTTTTCACTGTCCCTTGGAACTGCATTCGCTGCCGCACAGTCATTCGTGTTCTGCAAAAGCTTGGCTTGGTAATGGGGCAACACTCTGTATCTCTCTCTCGCAGAGCCCGGCTGCCAAATTCGAAACGTCCAGCGATTGCGCCCACACGAAAGGTGCCAGCACGGAAAGCTGTAGCTGGTTTTCACTGTCCCTTGGAACTGCATTCGCTGCCGCACAGTCATTCGTGTTCTGCAAAAGCTTGGCTTGGTAATGGGGCAACACTGTGTATCTCTCTCTCTCGCAGAGCCCGGCTGCCAAATTCGAAACGTCCAGCAATTGCGCCCACACGAAAGCTGCCAGCACGGAAAGCTGTAGCTGGTTTTCACTGTCCCTTGGAACTGCATTCGCTGCCGCACAGTCATTCGTGTTCTGCAAAAGCTTGGCTTGGTAATGGGGCAACACTCTGTATCTCTCTCTGGCAGAGCCCGGCTGCCAAATTCGAAACGTCCAGCGATTGCGCCCACACGAAAGCTGCCAGCACGGAAAGCTGTAGCTGGTTTTCACTGTCCCTTGGAACTGCATTCGCTGCCGCACAGTCATTCGTGTTCTGCAAAAGCTTGGCTTGGTAATGGGGCAACACTGTGTATCTCTCTCTGGCAGAGCCCGGCTGCCAAATTCGAAACGTCCAGCGATTGCGCCCACACGAAAGCTGCCAGCACGGAAAGCTGTAGCTGGTTTTCACTGTCCCTTGGAACTGCATTCGCTGCCGCACAGTCATTCGTGTTCTGCAAAAGCTTGGCTTCGTAATGGGGCAACACTCTGTATCTCTCTCTGGCAGAGCCCGGCTGCCAAATTCGAAACGTCCAGCGATTGCGCCCACACGAAAGCTGCCAGCACGGAAAGCTGTAGCTGGTTTTCACTGTCCCTTGGAACTGCATTCGCTGCCGCACAGTCATTCGTGTTCTGCAAAAGCTTGCCTTGGTAATGGGGCAACACTGTGTATCTCTCTCTGGCAGAGCCCGGCTGCCAAATTCGAAACGTCCAGCGATTGCGCCCACACGAAAGCTGCCAGCACGGAAAGCTGTAGCTGGTTTTCACTGTCCCTTGGAACTGCATTCGCTGCCGCACAGTCATTCGTGTTCTGCAAAAGCTTGGCTTGGTAATGGGGCAACACTGTGTATCTCTCTCTGGCAGAGCCCGGCTGCCAAATTCGAAACGTCCAGCGATTGCGCCCACACGAAAGCTGCCAGCACGGAAAGCTGTAGCTGGTTTTCACTGTCCCTTGGAACTGCATTCGCTGCCGCACAGTCATTCGTGTTCTGCAAAAGCTTGGCTTGGTAATGGGGCAAGACTCTGTATCTCTCTCTCGCAGAGCCCGGCTGCCAAATTCGAAACGTCCAGCGATTGCGCCCACACGAAAGCTGCCAGCACGGAAAGCTGTAGCTGGTTTTCACTGTCCCTTGGAACTGCATTCGCTGCCGCACAGTCATTCGTGTTCTGCAAAAGCTTGGCTTGGTAATGGGGCAACACTGTGTATCTCTCTCTCGCACAGCCCGGCTGCCAAATTCGAAACGTCCAGTGATTGCGCCCACACGAAAGCTGCCAGCACGGAAAGCTGTAGCTGGTTTTCACTGTCCCTTGGAACTGCATTCGCTGCCGCACAGTCATTCGTGTTCTGCAAAAGCTTGGCTTGGTAATGGGGCAACACTGTGTATCTCTCTCTCACAGAGCCCGGCTGCCAAATTCAAAACGTCCAGCGATTGCGCCCACACGAAAGCTGCCAGCACGGAAAGCTGTAGCTGGTTTTCACTGTCCCTTGGAACTGCATTCGCTGCCGCACAGTCATTCGTGTTCTGCAAAAGCTTGGCTTGGTAATGGGGCAACACTGTGTATCTCTCTCTGGCAGAGCCCGGCTGCCAAATTCGAAACGTCCAGCGATTGCGCCCACACGAAAGCTGCCAGCACGGAAAGCTGTAGCTGGTTTTCACTGTCCCTTGGAACTGCATTCGCTGCCGCACAGTCATTCGTGTTCTGCAAAAGCTTGGCTTCGTAATGGGGCAACGCTGTGTATCTCTCTCTGGCAGAGCCCGGCTGCCAAATTCGAAACGTCCAGCGATTGCACCCACACGAAAGCTGCCAGCACGGAAAGCTGTAGCTGGTTTTCACTGTCCCTTGGAACTGCATTCGCTGCCGCACAGTCATTCGTGTTCTGCAAAAGCTTGGCTTGGTAATGGGGCAACACTGTGTATCTCTCTCTGGCAGAGCCCGGCTGCCAAATTCGAAACGTCCAGCGATTGCGCCCACACGAAAGCTGCCAGCACGGAAAGCTGTAGCTGGTTTTCACTGTCCCTTGGAACTGCATTCGCTGCCGCACAGTCATTCGTGTTCTGCAAAAGCTTGGCTTGGTAATGGGGCAACACTGTGTATCTCTCTCTGGCAGAGCCCGGCTGCCAAATTCGAAACGTCCAGCGATTGCGCCCACACGAAAGCTGCCAGCACGGAAAGCTGTAGCTTGTTTTCACTGTCCCTTGGAACTGCATTCGCTGCCGCACAGTCATTCGTGTTCTGCAAAAGCTTGGCTTGGTAATGGGGCAACACTGTGTATCTCTCTCTGGCAGAGCCCGGCTGCCAAATTCGAAACGTCCAGCGATTGCGCCCACACGAAAGCTGCCAGCACGGAAAGCTGTAGCTGGTTTTCACTGTCCCTTGGAACTGCATTCGCTGCCGCACAGTCATTCGTGTTCTGCAAAAGCTTGGCTTGGTAATGGGGCAACACTGTGTATCTCTCTCTGGCAGAGCCCGGCTGCCAAATTCGAAACGTCCAGCGATTGCGCCCACACGAAAGCTGCCAGCACGGAAAGCTCTAGCTGGTTTTCACTGTCCCTTGGAACTGCATTCGCTGCCGCACAGTCATTCGTGTTCTGCAAAAGCTTGGCTTGGTAATGGGGCAACACTCTGTATCTCTCTCTGGCAGAGCCCGGCTGCCAAATTCGAAACGTCCAGCGATTGCGCCCACACGAAAGCTGCCAGCACGGAAAGCTGTAGCTGGTTTTCACTGTCCCTTGGAACTGCATTCGCTGCCGCACAGTCATTCGTGTTCTGCAAAAGCTTGGCTTGGTAATGGGGCAACACTGTGTATCTCTCTCTCTGGCAGAGCCCGGCTGCCAAATTCGAAACGTCCAGCGATTGCGCCCACACGAAAGCTGCCAGCACAGAAAGCTGTAGCTGGTTTTCACTGTCCCTTGGAACTGCATTCGCTGCCGCACAGTCATTCGTGTTCTGCAAAAGCTTGGCTTGGTAATGGGGCAACACTGTGTATCTCTCTCTCTCGCAGAGCCCGGCTGCCAAATTCGAAACGTCCAGCGATTGCGCCCACACGAAAGCTGCCAGCACGGAAAGCTGTAGCTGGTTTTCACTGTCCCTTGGAACTGCATTCGCTGCCGCACAGTCATTCGTGTTCTGCAAAAGCTTGGCTTGGTAATGGGGCAACACTGTGTATCTCTCTCTCACAGAGCCCGGCTGCCAAATTCAAAACGTCCAGCGATTGCGCCCACAAGAAAACTGCCAGCACGGAAAGCTGTAGCTGGTTTTCACTGTCCCTTGGAACTGCATTCGCTGCCGCACAGTCATTCGTGTTCTGCAAAAGCTTGGCTTGGTAATGGGGCAACACTGTGTATCTCTCTCTGGCAGAGCCCGGCTGCCAAATTCGAAACGTCCAGCGATTGCGCCCACACGAAAGCTGCCAGCACGGAAAGCTGTAGCTGGTTTTCACTGTCCCTTGGAACTGCATTCGCTGCCGCACAGTCATTCGTGTTCTGCAAAAGCTTGGCTTGGTAATGGGGCAACACTGTGTATCTCTCTCTGGCAGAGCCTGGCTGCCAAATTCGAAACGTCCAGCGATTGCGCCCACACGAAAGCTGCCAGCACGGAAAGCTGTAGCTGGTTTTCACTGTCCCTTGGAACTGCATTCGCTGCCGCACAGTCATTCGTGTTCTGCAAAAGCTTGGCTTGGTAATGGGGCAACACTGTGTATCTCTCTCTCTCGCAGAGCCCGGCTGCCAAATTCGAAACGTCCAGCGATTGCGCCCACACGAAAGCTGCCAGCACGGAAAGCTGTAGCTGGTTTTCACTGTCCCTTGGAACTGCATTCGCTGCCGCACAGTCATTCGTGTTCTGCAAAAGCTTGGCTTGGTAATGGGGCAACACTGTGTATCTCTCTCTCACAGAGCCCGGCTGCCAAATTCAAAACGTCCAGCGATTGCGCCCACAAGAAAACTGCCAGCACGGAAAGCTGTAGCTGGTTTTCACTGTCCCTTGGAACTGCATTCGCTGCCGCACAGTCATTCGTGTTCTGCAAAAGCTTGGCTTGGTAATGGGGCAACACTGTGTATCTCTCTCTGGCAGAGCCCGGCTGCCAAATTCGAAACGTCCAGCGATTGCGCCCACACGAAAGCTGCCAGCACGGAAAGCTGTAGCTGGTTTTCACTGTCCCTTGGAACTGCATTCGCTGCCGCACAGTCATTCGTGTTCTGCAAAAGCTTGGCTTGGTAATGGGGCAACACTGTGTATCTCTCTCTGGCAGAGCCTGGCTGCCAAATTCGAAACGTCCAGCGATTGCGCCCACACGAAAGCTGCCAGCACGGAAAGCTGTAGCTGGTTTTCACTGTCCCTTGGAACTGCATTCGCTGCCGCACAGTCATTCGTGTTCTGCAAAAGCTTGGCTTGGTAATGGGGCAACACTCTGTATCTCTCTCTCGCAGAGCCCGGCTGCCAAATTTGAAACGTCCAGCGATTGCGCCCACACGAAAGCTGCCAGCACGGAAAGCTGTAGCTGGTTTTCACTGTCCCCTGGAACTGCATTCGCTGCCGCACAGTCATTCGTGTTCTGCAAAAGCTTGGCTTGGTAATGGGGCAACACTCTGTATCTCTCTCTCGCAGAGCCCGGCTGCCAAATTCGAAACGTCCAGCGATTGCGCCCACACGAAAGCTGCCAGCACGGAAAGCTGTAGCTGGTTTTCACTGTCCCTTGGAACTGCATTCGCTGCCGCACAGTCATTCGTGTTCTGCAAAAGCTTGGCTTCGTAATGGGGCAACACTGTGTATCTCTCTCTGGCAGAGCCCGGCTGCCAAATTCGAAACGTCCAGCGATTGCGCCCACACGAAAGCTGCCAGCACGGAAAGCTGTAGCTGGTTTTCACTGTCCCTTGGAACTGCATTCGCTGCCGCACAGTCATTCGTGTTCTGCAAAAGCTTGGCTTGGTAATGGGGCAACACTCTGTATCTCTCTCTGGCAGAGCCCGGCTGCCAAATTCGAAACGTCCAGCGATTGCGCCCACACGAAAGCTGCCAGCACGGAAAGCTGTAGCTGGTTTTCACTGTCCCTTGGAACTGCATTCGCTGCCGCACAGCCATTCGTGTTCTGCAAAAGCTTGGCTTGGTAATGGGGCAACACTGTGTATCTCTCTCTGGCAGAGCCCGGCTGCCAAATTCGAAACGTCCAGCGATTGCGCCCACACGAAAGCTGCCAGCACGGAAAGCTGTAGCTGGTTTTCACTGTCCCTTGGAACTGCATTCGCTGCCGCACAGTCATTCGTGTTCTGCAAAAGCTTGGCTTGGTAATGGGGCAACACTGTGTATCTCTCTCTGGCAGAGCCCGGCTGCCAAATTCGAAACGTCCAGCGATTGCGCCCACACGAAAGCTGCCAGCACGGAAAGCTGTAGCTGGTTTTCACTGTCCCTTGGAACTGCATTCGCTGCCGCACAGTCATTCGTGTTCTGCAAAAGCTTGGCTTGGTAATGGGGCAACACTGTGTATCTCTCTCTGGCAGAGCCCGGCTGCCAAATTCGAAACGTCCAGCGATTGCGCCCACACGAAAGCTGCCAGCACGGAAAGCTGTAGCTGGTTTTCACTGTCCCTTGGAACTGCATTCGCTGCCGCACAGTCATTCGTGTTCTGCAAAAGCTTGGCTTGGTAATGGGGCAACACTGTGTATCTCTCTCTGGCAGAGCCCGGCTGCCAAATTCGAAACGTCCAGCGATTGCGCCCACACGAAAGCTGCCAGCACAGAAAGCTGTAGCTGGTTTTCACTGTCCCTTGGAACTGCATTCGCTGCCGCACAGTCATTCGTGTTCTGCAAAAGCTTGGCTTGGTAATGGGGCAACACTCTGTATCTCTCTCTGGCAGAGCCCGGCTGCCAAATTCGAAACGTCCAGCGATTGCGCCCACACGAAAGCTGCCAGCACGGAAAGCTGTAGCTGGTTTTCACTGTCCCTTGGAACTGCATTCGCTGCCGCACAGTCATTCGTGTTCTGCAAAAGCTTGGCTTCGTAATGGGGCAACACTGTGTATCTCTCTCTGGCAGAGCCCGGCTGCCAAATTCGAAACGTCCAGCGATTGCGCCCACACGAAAGCTGCCAGCACGGAAAGCTGTAGCTGGTTTTCACTGTCCCTTGGAACTGCATTCGCTGCCGCACAGTCATTCGTGTTCTGCAAAAGCTTGGCTTGGTAATGGGGCAACACTGTGTATCTCTCTCTGGCAGAGCCCGGCTGCCAAATTCGAAACGTCCAGCGATTGCGCCCACACGAAAGCTGCCAGCACGGAAAGCTGTAGCTGGTTTTCACTGTCCCTTGGAACTGCATTCGCTGCCGCACAGTCATTCGTGTTCTGCAAAAGCTTGGCTTGGTAATGGGGCAACACTGTGTATCTCTCTCTGGCAGAGCCCGGCTGCCAAATTCGAAACGTCCAGCGATTGCGCCCACACGAAAGCTGCCAGCACGGAAAGCTGTAGCTGGTTTTCACTGTCCCTTGGAACTGCATTCGCTGCCGCACAGTCATTCGTGTTCTGCAAAAGCTTGGCTTGGTAATGGGGCAACACTGTGTATCTCTCTCTGGCAGAGCCCGGCTGCCAAATTCGAAACGTCCAGCGATTGCGCCCACACGAAAGCTGCCAGCACGGAAAGCTGTAGCTGGTTTTCACTGTCCCTTGGAACTGCATTCGCTGCCGCACAGTCATTCGTGTTCTGCAAAAGCTTGGCTTCGTAATGGGGCAACACTGTGTATCTCTCTCTGGCAGAGCCCGGCTGCCAAATTCGAAACGTCCAGCGATTGCGCCCACACGAAAGCTGCCAGCACGGAAAGCTGTAGCTGGTTTTCACTGTCCCTTGGAACTGCATTCGCTGCCGCACAGTCATTCGTGTTCTGCAAAAGCTTGGCTTGGTAATGGGGCAAGACTCTGTATCTCTCTCTCGCAGAGCCCGGCTGCCAAATTCGAAACGTCCAGCGATTGCGCCCACACGAAAGCTGCCAGCACGGAAAGCTGTAGCTGGTTTTCACTGTCCCTTGGAACTGCATTCGCTGCCGCACAGTCATTCGTGTTCTGCAAAAGCTTGGCTTGGTAATGGGGCAACACTGTGTATCTCTCTCTGGCAGAGCCCGGCTGCCAAATTCGAAACGTCCAGCGATTGCGCCCACACGAAAGCTGCCAGCACGGAAAGCTGTAGCTGGTTTTCACTGTCCCTTGGAACTGCATTCGCTGCCACACAGTCATTCGTGTTCTGCAAAAGCTTGGCTTCGTAATGGGGCAACACTCTGTATCTCTCTCTCGCAGAGCCCGGCTGCCAAATTCGAAACGTCCAGCGATTGCGCCCACACGAAAGCTGCCAGCACGGAAAGCTGTAGCTGGTTTTCACTGTCCCTTGGAACTGCATTCGCTGCCGCACAGTCATTCGTGTTCTGCAAAAGCTTGGCTTGGTAATGGGGCAACACTGTGTATCTCTCTCTCACAGAGCCCGGCTGCCAAATTCAAAACGTCCAGCGATTGCGCCCACAAGAAAGCTGCCAGCACGGAAAGCTGTAGCTGGTTTTCACTGTCCCTTGGAACTGCATTCGCTGCCGCACAGTCATTCGTGTTCTGCAAAAGCTTGGCTTGGTAATGGGGCAACACTGTGTATCTCTCTCTGGCAGAGCCCGGCTGCCAAATTCGAAACGTCCAGCGATTGCGCCCACACGAAAGCTGCCAGCACGGAAAGCTGTAGCTGGTTTTCACTGTCCCTTGGAACTGCATTCGCTGCCGCACAGTCATTCGTGTTCTGCAAAAGCTTGGCTTCGTAATGGGGCAACACTCTGTATCTCTCTCTGGCAGAGCCCGGCTACCAAATTCGAAACGTCCAGCGATTGCGCCCACAAGAAAGCTGCCAGCACGGAAAGCTGTAGCTGGTTTTCACTGTCCCTTGGAACTGCATTCGCTGCCGCACAGTCATTCGTGTTCTGCAAAAGCTTGGCTTGGTAATGGGGCAACACTGTGTATCTCTCTCTGGCAGAGCCCGGCTGCCAAATTCGAAACGTCCAGCGATTGCGCCCACACGAAAGCTGCCAGCACGGAAAGCTGTAGCTGGTTTTCACTGTCCCTTGGAACTGCATTCGCTGCCGCACAGTCATTCGTGTTCTGCAAAAGCTTGGCTTGGTAATGGGGCAACACTCTGTATCTCTCTCTGGCAGAGCCCGGCTGCCAAATTCGAAACGTCCAGCGATTGCACCCACACGAAAGCTGCCAGCACGGAAAGCTGTAGCTGGTTTTCACTGTCCCTTGGAACTGCATTCGCTGCCGCACAGTCATTCGTGTTCTGCAAAAGCTTGCCTTGGTAATGGGGCAACACTGTGTATCTCTCTCTGGCAGAGCCCGGCTGCCAAATTCGAAACGTCCAGCGATTGCGCCCACACGAAAGCTGCCAGCACGGAAAGCTCTAGCTGGTTTTCACTGTCCCTTGGAACTGCATTCGCTGCCGCACAGTCATTCGTGTTCTGCAAAAGCTTGGCTTGGTAATGGGGCAACACTCTGTATCTCTCTCTGGCAGAGCCCGGCTGCCAAATTCGAAACGTCCAGCGATTGCGCCCACACGAAAGCTGCCAGCACGGAAAGCTGTAGCTGGTTTTCACTGTCCCTTGGAACTGCATTCGCTGCCGCACAGTCATTCGTGTTCTGCAAAAGCTTGGCTTGGTAATGGGGCAACACTCTGTATCTCTCTCTGGCAGAGCCCGGCTGCCAAATTCGAAACGTCCAGCGATTGCGCCCACACGAAAGCTGCCAGCACGGAAAGCTCTAGCTGGTTTTCACTGTCCCTTGGAACTGCATTCGCTGCCGCACAGTCATTCGTGTTCTGCAAAAGCTTGGCTTGGTAATGGGGCAACACTCTGTATCTCTCTCTCACAGAGCCCGGCTGCCAAATTCGAAACGTCCAGCGATTGCGCCCACACGAAAGCTGCCAGCACAGAAAGCTGTAGCTGGTTTTCACTGTCCCTTGGAACTGCATTCGCTGCCGCACAGCCATTCGTGTTCTGCAAAAGCTTGGCTTGGTAATGGGGCAACACTGTGTATCTCTCTCTGGCAGAGCCCGGCTGCCAAATTCGAAACGTCCAGCGATTGCGCCCACACGAAAGCTGCCAGCACGGAAAGCTGTAGCTGGTTTTCACTGTCCCTTGGAACTGCATTCGCTGCCGCACAGTCATTCGTGTTCTGCAAAAGCTTGGCTTGGTAATGGGGCAACACTGTGTATCTCTCTCTGGCAGAGCCCGGCTGCCAAATTCGAAACGTCCAGCGATTGCGCCCACACGAAAGCTGCCAGCACGGAAAGCTGTAGCTGGTTTTCACTGTCCCTTGGAACTGCATTCGCTGCCGCACAGTCATTCGTGTTCTGCAAAAGCTTGGCTTCGTAATGGGGCAACACTGTGTATCTCTCTCTGGCAGAGCCCGGCTGCCAAATTCGAAACGTCCAGCGATTGCGCCCACACGAAAGCTGCCAGCACGGAAAGCTGTAGCTGGTTTTCACTGTCCCTTGGAACTGCATTCGCTGCCGCACAGTCATTCGTGTTCTGCAAAAGCTTGGCTTGGTAATGGGGCAACACTCTGTATCTCTCTCTGGCAGAGCCCGGCTGCCAAATTCGAAACGTCCAGCGATTGCGCCCACACGAAAGCTGCCAGCACGGAAAGCTGTAGCTGGTTTTCACTGTCCCTTGGAACTGCATTCGCTGCCGCACAGTCATTCGTGTTCTGCAAAAGCTTGGCTTGGTAATGGGGCAAGACTCTGTATTTCTCTCTGGCAGAGCCCGGCTGCCAAATTCGAAACGTCCAGCGATTGCGCCCACAAGAAAACTGCCAGCACGGAAAGCTGTAGCTGGTTTTCACTGTCCCTTGGAACTGCATTCGCTGCCGCACAGTCATTCGTGTTCTGCAAAAGCTTGGCTTCGTAATGGGGCAACACTGTGTATCTCTCTCTGGCAGAGCCCGGCTGCCAAATTCGAAACGTCCAGCGATTGCGCCCACACGAAAGCTGCCAGCACGGAAAGCTGTAGCTGGTTTTCACTGTCCCTTGGAACTGCATTCGCTGCCGCACAGTCATTCGTGTTCTGCAAAAGCTTGGCTTGGTAATGGGGCAACACTCTGTATCTCTCTCTGGCAGAGCCCGGCTGCCAAATTCGAAACGTCCAGCGATTGCGCCCACACGAAAGCTGCCAGCACGGAAAGCTGTAGCTGGTTTTCACTGTCCCTTGGAACTGCATTCGCTGCCACACAGTCATTCGTGTTCTGCAAAAGCTTGGCTTGGTAATGGGGCAACACTGTGTATCTCTCTCTGGCAGAGCCCGGCTGCCAAATTCGAAACGTCCAGCGATTGCGCCCACCCGAAAGCTGCCAGCACGGAAAGCTATAGCTGGTTTTCACTGTCCCTTGGAACTGCATTCGCTGCCGCACAGTCATTTGTGTTCTGCAAAAGCTTGCCTTGGTAATGGGGCAACACTCTGTATCTCTCTCTGGCAGAGCCCGGCTGCCAAATTCGAAACGTCCAGCGATTGCGCCCACACGAAAGCTGCCAGCACAGAAAGCTGTAGCTGGTTTTCACTGTCCCTTGGAACTGCATTCGCTGCCGCACAGTCATTCGTGTTCTGCAAAAGCTTGGCTTGGTAATGGGGCAACACTCTGTATCTCTCTCTGGCAGAGCCCGGCTGCCAAATTCGAAACGTCCAGCGATTGCGCCCACACGAAAGGTGCCAGCACGGAAAGCTGTAGCTGGTTTTCACTGTCCCTTGGAACTGCATTCGCTGCCGCACAGTCATTCGTGTTCTGCAAAAGCTTGGCTTGGTAATGGGGCAACACTGTGTATCTCTCTCTGGCAGAGCCCGGCTGCCAAATTCGAAACGTCCAGCGATTGCGCCCACACGAAAGCTGCCAGCACGGAAAGCTGTAGCTGGTTTTCACTGTCCCTTGGAACTGCATTCGCTGCCGCACAGTCATTCGTGTTCTGCAAAAGCTTGGCTTGGTAATGGGGCAACACTGTGTATCTCTCTCTGGCAGAGCCCGGCTGCCAAATTCGAAACGTCCAGCGATTGCGCCCACACGAAAGCTGCCAGCACGGAAAGCTGTAGCTGGTTTTCACTGTCCCTTGGAACTGCATTCGCTGCCGCACAGTCATTCGTGTTCTGCAAAAGCTTGGCTTGGTAATGGGGCAACACTCTGTATCTCTCTCTCGCAGAGCCCGGCTGCCAAATTCGAAACGTCCAGCGATTGCGCCCACACGAAAGCTGCCAGCACGGAAAGCTGTAGCTGGTTTTCACTGTCCCTTGGAACTGCATTCGCTGCCGCACAGTCATTCGTGTTCTGCAAAAGCTTGGCTTGGTAATGGGGCAACACTGTGTATCTCTCTCTCGCACAGCCCGGCTGCCAAATTCGAAACGTCCAGTGATTGCGCCCACACGAAAGCTGCCAGCACGGAAAGCTGTAGCTGGTTTTCACTGTCCCTTGGAACTGCATTCGCTGCCGCACAGTCATTCGTGTTCTGCAAAAGCTTGGCTTGGTAATGGGGCAACACTCTGTATCTCTCTCTCGCAGAGCCCGGCTGCCAAATTCGAAACGTCCAGCGATTGCGCCCACACGAAAGGTGCCAGCACGGAAAGCTGTAGCTGGTTTTCACTGTCCCTTGGAACTGCATTCGCTGCCGCACAGTCATTCGTGTTCTGCAAAAGCTTGGCTTGGTAATGGGGCAACACTGTGTATCTCTCTCTCTCGCAGAGCCCGGCTGCCAAATTCGAAACGTCCAGCAATTGCGCCCACACGAAAGCTGCCAGCACGGAAAGCTGTAGCTGGTTTTCACTGTCCCTTGGAACTGCATTCGCTGCCGCACAGTCATTCGTGTTCTGCAAAAGCTTGGCTTGGTAATGGGGCAAGACTCTGTATCTCTCTCTCGCAGAGCCCGGCTGCCAAATTCGAAACGTCCAGCGATTGCGCCCACACGAAAGCTGCCAGCACGGAAAGCTGTAGCTGGTTTTCACTGTCCCTTGGAACTGCATTCGCTGCCGCACAGTCATTCGTGTTCTGCAAAAGCTTGGCTTCGTAATGGGGCAACACTGTGTATCTCTCTCTGGCAGAGCCCGGCTGCCAAATTCGAAACGTCCAGCGATTGCGCCCACACGAAAGCTGCCAGCACGGAAAGCTGTAGCTGGTTTTCACTGTCCCTTGGAACTGCATTCGCTGCCGCACAGTCATTCGTGTTCTGCAAAAGCTTGGCTTCGTAATGGGGCAACACTCTGTATCTCTCTCTGGCAGAGCCCGGCTGCCAAATTCGAAACGTCCAGCGATTGCGCCCACACGAAAGCTGCCAGCACGGAAAGCTGTAGCTGGTTTTCACTGTCCCTTGGAACTGCATTCGCTGCCGCACAGTCATTCGTGTTCTGCAAAAGCTTGGCTTGGTAATGGGGCAACACTGTGTATCTCTCTCTGGCAGAGCCCGGCTGCCAAATTCGAAACGTCCAGCGATTGCGCCCACACGAAAGCTGCCAGCACGGAAAGCTGTAGCTGGTTTTCACTGTCCCTTGGAACTGCATTCGCTGCCGCACAGTCATTCGTGTTCTGCAAAAGCTTGGCTTGGTAATGGGGCAACACTGTGTATCTCTCTCTGGCAGAGCCCGGCTGCCAAATTCGAAACGTCCAGCGATTGCGCCCACACGAAAGCTGCCAGCACGGAAAGCTGTAGCTGGTTTTCACTGTCCCTTGGAACTGCATTCGCTGCCGCACAGTCATTCGTGTTCTGCAAAAGCTTGGCTTGGTAATGGGGCAAGACTCTGTATCTCTCTCTCGCAGAGCCCGGCTGCCAAATTCGAAACGTCCAGCGATTGCGCCCACACGAAAGCTGCCAGCACGGAAAGCTGTAGCTGGTTTTCACTGTCCCTTGGAACTGCATTCGCTGCCGCACAGTCATTCGTGTTCTGCAAAAGCTTGGCTTGGTAATGGGGCAACACTGTGTATCTCTCTCTCGCACAGCCCGGCTGCCAAATTCGAAACGTCCAGTGATTGCGCCCACACGAAAGCTGCCAGCACGGAAAGCTGTAGCTGGTTTTCACTGTCCCTTGGAACTGCATTCGCTGCCGCACAGTCATTCGTGTTCTGCAAAAGCTTGGCTTGGTAATGGGGCAACACTGTGTATCTCTCTCTCACAGAGCCCGGCTGCCAAATTCGAAACGTCCAGCGATTGCGCCCACACGAAAGCTGCCAGCACGGAAAGCTGTAGCTGGTTTTCACTGTCCCTTGGAACTGCATTCGCTGCCGCACAGTCATTCGTGTTCTGCAAAAGCTTGGCTTCGTAATGGGGCAACACTGTGTATCTCTCTCTCGCAGAGCCCGGCTGCCAAATTCGAAACGTCCAGCGATTGCGCCCACACGAAAGCTGCCAGCACGGAAAGCTGTAGCTGGTTTTCACTGTCCCTTGGAACTGCATTCGCTGCCGCACAGTCATTCGTGTTCTGCAAAAGCTTGGCTTGGTAATGGGGCAACACTGTGTATCTCTCTCTGGCAGAGCCCGGCTGCCAAATTCGAAACGTCCAGCGATTGCACCCACACGAAAGCTGCCAGCACGGAAAGCTGTAGCTGGTTTTCACTGTCCCTTGGAACTGCATTCGCTGCCGCACAGTCATTCGTGTTCTGCAAAAGCTTGGCTTGGTAATGGGGCAACACTGTGTATCTCTCTCTGGCAGAGCCCGGCTGCCAAATTCGAAACGTCCAGCGATTGCGCCCACACGAAAGCTGCCAGCACGGAAAGCTGTAGCTGGTTTTCACTGTCCCTTGGAACTGCATTCGCTGCCGCACAGTCATTCGTGTTCTGCAAAAGCTTGGCTTGGTAATGGGGCAACACTGTGTATCTCTCTCTGGCAGAGCCCGGCTGCCAAATTCGAAACGTCCAGCGATTGCGCCCACACGAAAGCTGCCAGCACGGAAAGCTGTAGCTTGTTTTCACTGTCCCTTGGAACTGCATTCGCTGCCGCACAGTCATTCGTGTTCTGCAAAAGCTTGGCTTGGTAATGGGGCAACACTGTGTATCTCTCTCTGGCAGAGCCCGGCTGCCAAATTCGAAACGTCCAGCGATTGCGCCCACACGAAAGCTGCCAGCACGGAAAGCTGTAGCTGGTTTTCACTGTCCCTTGGAACTGCATTCGCTGCCGCACAGTCATTCGTGTTCTGCAAAAGCTTGGCTTGGTAATGGGGCAACACTGTGTATCTCTCTCTGGCAGAGCCCGGCTGCCAAATTCGAAACGTCCAGCGATTGCGCCCACACGAAAGCTGCCAGCACGGAAAGCTGTAGCTTGTTTTCACTGTCCCTTGGAACTGCATTCGCTGCCGCACAGTCATTCGTGTTCTGCAAAAGCTTGGCTTGGTAATGGGGCAACACTGTGTATCTCTCTCTGGCAGAGCCCGGCTGCCAAATTCGAAACGTCCAGCGATTGCGCCCACACGAAAGCTGCCAGCACGGAAAGCTGTAGCTGGTTTTCACTGTCCCTTGGAACTGCATTCGCTGCCGCACAGTCATTCGTGTTCTGCAAAAGCTTGGCTTGGTAATGGGGCAACACTGTGTATCTCTCTCTGGCAGAGCCCGGCTGCCAAATTCGAAACGTCCAGCGATTGCGCCCACACGAAAGCTGCCAGCACGGAAAGCTCTAGCTGGTTTTCACTGTCCCTTGGAACTGCATTCGCTGCCGCACAGTCATTCGTGTTCTGCAAAAGCTTGGCTTGGTAATGGGGCAACACTCTGTATCTCTCTCTGGCAGAGCCCGGCTGCCAAATTCGAAACGTCCAGCGATTGCGCCCACACGAAAGCTGCCAGCACGGAAAGCTGTAGCTGGTTTTCACTGTCCCTTGGAACTGCATTCGCTGCCGCACAGTCATTCGTGTTCTGCAAAAGCTTGGCTTGGTAATGGGGCAACACTGTGTATCTCTCTCTCTGGCAGAGCCCGGCTGCCAAATTCGAAACGTCCAGCGATTGCGCCCACACGAAAGCTGCCAGCACAGAAAGCTGTAGCTGGTTTTCACTGTCCCTTGGAACTGCATTCGCTGCCGCACAGTCATTCGTGTTCTGCAAAAGCTTGGCTTGGTAATGGGGCAACACTGTGTATCTCTCTCTCTCGCAGAGCCCGGCTGCCAAATTCGAAACGTCCAGCGATTGCGCCCACACGAAAGCTGCCAGCACGGAAAGCTGTAGCTGGTTTTCACTGTCCCTTGGAACTGCATTCGCTGCCGCACAGTCATTCGTGTTCTGCAAAAGCTTGGCTTGGTAATGGGGCAACACTGTGTATCTCTCTCTCACAGAGCCCGGCTGCCAAATTCAAAACGTCCAGCGATTGCGCCCACAAGAAAACTGCCAGCACGGAAAGCTGTAGCTGGTTTTCACTGTCCCTTGGAACTGCATTCGCTGCCGCACAGTCATTCGTGTTCTGCAAAAGCTTGGCTTGGTAATGGGGCAACACTGTGTATCTCTCTCTGGCAGAGCCCGGCTGCCAAATTCGAAACGTCCAGCGATTGCGCCCACACGAAAGCTGCCAGCACGGAAAGCTGTAGCTGGTTTTCACTGTCCCTTGGAACTGCATTCGCTGCCGCACAGTCATTCGTGTTCTGCAAAAGCTTGGCTTGGTAATGGGGCAACACTGTGTATCTCTCTCTGGCAGAGCCTGGCTGCCAAATTCGAAACGTCCAGCGATTGCGCCCACACGAAAGCTGCCAGCACGGAAAGCTGTAGCTGGTTTTCACTGTCCCTTGGAACTGCATTCGCTGCCGCACAGTCATTCGTGTTCTGCAAAAGCTTGGCTTGGTAATGGGGCAACACTCTGTATCTCTCTCTCGCAGAGCCCGGCTGCCAAATTTGAAACGTCCAGCGATTGCGCCCACACGAAAGCTGCCAGCACGGAAAGCTGTAGCTGGTTTTCACTGTCCCCTGGAACTGCATTCGCTGCCGCACAGTCATTCGTGTTCTGCAAAAGCTTGGCTTGGTAATGGGGCAACACTCTGTATCTCTCTCTCGCAGAGCCCGGCTGCCAAATTCGAAACGTCCAGCGATTGCGCCCACACGAAAGCTGCCAGCACGGAAAGCTGTAGCTGGTTTTCACTGTCCCTTGGAACTGCATTCGCTGCCGCACAGTCATTCGTGTTCTGCAAAAGCTTGGCTTCGTAATGGGGCAACACTGTGTATCTCTCTCTGGCAGAGCCCGGCTGCCAAATTCGAAACGTCCAGCGATTGCGCCCACACGAAAGCTGCCAGCACGGAAAGCTGTAGCTGGTTTTCACTGTCCCTTGGAACTGCATTCGCTGCCGCACAGTCATTCGTGTTCTGCAAAAGCTTGGCTTGGTAATGGGGCAACACTCTGTATCTCTCTCTGGCAGAGCCCGGCTGCCAAATTCGAAACGTCCAGCGATTGCGCCCACACGAAAGCTGCCAGCACGGAAAGCTGTAGCTGGTTTTCACTGTCCCTTGGAACTGCATTCGCTGCCGCACAGCCATTCGTGTTCTGCAAAAGCTTGGCTTGGTAATGGGGCAACACTGTGTATCTCTCTCTGGCAGAGCCCGGCTGCCAAATTCGAAACGTCCAGCGATTGCGCCCACACGAAAGCTGCCAGCACGGAAAGCTGTAGCTGGTTTTCACTGTCCCTTGGAACTGCATTCGCTGCCGCACAGTCATTCGTGTTCTGCAAAAGCTTGGCTTGGTAATGGGGCAACACTGTGTATCTCTCTCTCGCAGAGCCCGGCTGCCAAATTCGAAACGTCCAGCGATTGCGCCCACACGAAAGCTGCCAGCACGGAAAGCTGTAGCTGGTTTTCACTGTCCCTTGGAACTGCATTCGCTGCCGCACAGTCATTCGTGTTCTGCAAAAGCTTGGCTTGGTAATGGGGCAACACTGTGTATCTCTCTCTGGCAGAGCCCGGCTGCCAAATTCGAAACGTCCAGCGATTGCGCCCACACGAAAGCTGCCAGCACGGAAAGCTGTAGCTGGTTTTCACTGTCCCTTGGAACTGCATTCGCTGCCGCACAGTCATTCGTGTTCTGCAAAAGCTTGGCTTGGTAATGGGGCAACACTGTGTATCTCTCTCTGGCAGAGCCCGGCTGCCAAATTCGAAACGTCCAGCGATTGCGCCCACACGAAAGCTGCCAGCACAGAAAGCTGTAGCTGGTTTTCACTGTCCCTTGGAACTGCATTCGCTGCCTCACAGTCATTCGTGTTCTGCAAAAGCTTGGCTTGGTAATGGGGCAACACTCTGTATCTCTCTCTGGCAGAGCCCGGCTGCCAAATTCGAAACGTCCAGCGATTGCGCCCACACGAAAGCTGCCAGCACGGAAAGCTGTAGCTGGTTTTCACTGTCCCTTGGAACTGCATTCGCTGCCGCACAGTCATTCGTGTTCTGCAAAAGCTTGGCTTGGTAATGGGGCAACACTCTGTATCTCTCTCTGGCAGAGCCCGGCTGCCAAATTCGAAACGTCCAGCGATTGCGCCCACACGAAAGCTGCCAGCACGGAAAGCTGTAGCTGGTTTTCACTGTCCCTTGGAACTGCATTCGCTGCCGCACAGTCATTCGTGTTCTGCAAAAGCTTGGCTTCGTAATGGGGCAACACTGTGTATCTCTCTCTCGCAGAGCCCGGCTGCCAAATTCGAAACGTCCAGCGATTGCGCCCACACGAAAGCAGCCAGCACGGAAAGCTGTAGCTGGTTTTCACTGTCCCTTGGAACTGCATTCGCTGCCGCACAGTCATTCGTGTTCTGCAAAAGCTTGGCTTCGTAATGGGGCAACACTGTGTATCTCTCTCTCGCAGAGCCCGGCTGCCAAATTCGAAACGTCCAGCGATTGCGCCCACACGAAAGCTGCCAGCACGGAAAGCTGTAGCTGGTTTTCACTGTCCCTTGGAACTGCATTCGCTGCCGCACAGTCATTCGTGTTCTGCAAAAGCTTGGCTTGGTAATGGGGCAACACTCTGTATCTCTCTCTCGCAGAGCCCGGCTGCCAAATTCGAAACGTCCAGCGATTGCGCCCACACGAAAGCTGCCAGCACGGAAAGCTGTAGCTGGTTTTCACTGTCCCTTGGAACTGCATTCGCTGCCACACAATCATTCGTGTTCTGCAAAAGCTTGGCTTCGTAATGGGGCAACACTCTGTATCTCTCTCTCGCAGAGCCCGGCTGCCAAATTCGAAACGTCCAGCGATTGCGCCCACACGAAAGCTGCCAGCACGGAAAGCTGTAGCTGGTTTTCACTGTCCCTTGGAACTGCATTCGCTGCCGCACAGTCATTCGTGTTCTGCAAAAGCTTGGCTTGGTAATGGGGCAACACTGTGTATCTCTCTCTCACAGAGCCCGGCTGCCAAATTCAAAACGTCCAGCGATTGCGCCCACAAGAAAGCTGCCAGCACGGAAAGCTGTAGCTGGTTTTCACTGTCCCTTGGAACTGCATTCGCTGCCGCACAGTCATTCGTGTTCTGCAAAAGCTTGGCTTGGTAATGGGGCAACACTGTGTATCTCTCTCTGGCAGAGCCCGGCTGCCAAATTCGAAACGTCCAGCGATTGCGCCCACACGAAAGCTGCCAGCACGGAAAGCTGTAGCTGGTTTTCACTGTCCCTTGGAACTGCATTCGCTGCCGCACAGTCATTCGTGTTCTGCAAAAGCTTGGCTTCGTAATGGGGCAACACTCTGTATCTCTCTCTCACAGAGCCCGGCTACCAAATTCGAAACGTCCAGCGATTGCGCCCACAAGAAAGCTGCCAGCACGGAAAGCTGTAGCTGGTTTTCACTGTCCCTTGGAACTGCATTCGCTGCCGCACAGTCATTCGTGTTCTGCAAAAGCTTGGCTTGGTAATGGGGCAACACTGTGTATCTCTCTCTGGCAGAGCCCGGCTGCCAAATTCGAAACGTCCAGCGATTGCGCCCACACGAAAGCTGCCAGCACGGAAAGCTGTAGCTGGTTTTCACTGTCCCTTGGAACTGCATTCGCTGCCGCACAGTCATTCGTGTTCTGCAAAAGCTTGGCTTGGTAATGGGGCAACACTCTGTATCTCTCTCTGGCAGAGCCCGGCTGCCAAATTCGAAACGTCCAGCGATTGCACCCACACGAAAGCTGCCAGCACGGAAAGCTGTAGCTGGTTTTCACTGTCCCTTGGAACTGCATTCGCTGCCGCACAGTCATTCGTGTTCTGCAAAAGCTTGGCTTGGTAATGGGGCAACACTGTGTATCTCTCTCTGGCAGAGCCCGGCTGCCAAATTCGAAACGTCCAGCGATTGCGCCCACACGAAAGCTGCCAGCACGGAAAGCTCTAGCTGGTTTTCACTGTCCCTTGGAACTGCATTCGCTGCCGCACAGTCATTCGTGTTCTGCAAAAGCTTGGCTTGGTAATGGGGCAACACTCTGTATCTCTCTCTGGCAGAGCCCGGCTGCCAAATTCGAAACGTCCAGCGATTGCGCCCACACGAAAGCTGCCAGCACGGAAAGCTGTAGCTGGTTTTCACTGTCCCTTGGAACTGCATTCGCTGCCGCACAGTCATTCGTGTTCTGCAAAAGCTTGGCTTGGTAATGGGGCAACACTGTGTATCTCTCTCTGGCAGAGCCCGGCTGCCAAATTCGAAACGTCCAGCGATTGCGCCCACACGAAAGCTGCCAGCACGGAAAGCTGTAGCTGGTTTTCACTGTCCCTTGGAACTGCATTCGCTGCCGCACAGTCATTCGTGTTCTGCAAAAGCTTGGCTTGGTAATGGGGCAACACTCTGTATCTCTCTCTCACAGAGCCCGGCTGCCAAATTCGAAACGTCCAGCGATTGCGCCCACACGAAAGCTGCCAGCACAGAAAGCTGTAGCTGGTTTTCACTGTCCCTTGGAACTGCATTCGCTGCCGCACAGCCATTCGTGTTCTGCAAAAGCTTGGCTTGGTAATGGG
Source organism: Mycteria americana (assembly GCF_035582795.1). Lineage (NCBI taxonomy): Eukaryota > Metazoa > Chordata > Aves > Ciconiiformes > Ciconiidae > Mycteria > Mycteria americana. Next base: position 68,517,782 of record NC_134368.1, read on the forward strand.
GCAACACTGTGTATCTCTCTCTGGCAGAGCCCGGCTGCCAAATTCGAAACGTCCAGCGATTGCGCCCACACGAAAGCTGCCAGCACGGAAAGCTGTAGCTGGTTTTCACTGTCCCTTGGAACTGCATTCGCTGCCGCACAGTCATTCGTGTTCTGCAAAAGCTTGGCTTGGTAATGGGGCAACACTGTGTATCTCTCTCTGGCAGAGCCCGGCTGCCAAATTCGAAACGTCCAGCGATTGCGCCCACACGAAAGCTGCCAGCACGGAAAGCTGTAGCTGGTTTTCACTGTCCCTTGGAACTGCATTCGCTGCCGCACAGTCATTCGTGTTCTGCAAAAGCTTGGCTTCGTAATGGGGCAACACTGTGTATCTCTCTCTGGCAGAGCCCGGCTGCCAAATTCGAAACGTCCAGCGATTGCGCCCACACGAAAGCTGCCAGCACGGAAAGCTGTAGCTGGTTTTCACTGTCCCTTGGAACTGCATTCGCTGCCGCACAGTCATTCGTGTTCTGCAAAAGCTTGGCTTGGTAATGGGGCAACACTCTGTATCTCTCTCTGGCAGAGCCCGGCTGCCAAATTCGAAACGTCCAGCGATTGCGCCCACACGAAAGCTGCCAGCACGGAAAGCTGTAGCTGGTTTTCACTGTCCCTTGGAACTGCATTCGCTGCCGCACAGTCATTCGTGTTCTGCAAAAGCTTGGCTTGGTAATGGGGCAACACTGTGTATTTCTCTCTGGCAGAGCCCGGCTGCCAAATTCGAAACGTCCAGCGATTGCGCCCACAAGAAAACTGCCAGCACGGAAAGCTGTAGCTGGTTTTCACTGTCCCTTGGAACTGCATTCGCTGCCGCACAGTCATTCGTGTTCTGCAAAAGCTTGGCTTCGTAATGGGGCAACACTGTGTATCTCTCTCTGGCAGAGCCCGGCTGCCAAATTCGAAACGTCCAGCGATTGCGCCCACACGAAAGCTGCCAGCACGGAAAGCTGTAGCTGGTTTTCACTGTCCCTTGGAACTGCATTCGCTGCCGCACAGTCATTCGTGTTCTGCAAAAGCTTGGCTTGGTAATGGGGCAACACTGTGTATCTCTCTCTGGCAGAGCCCGGCTGCCAAATTCGAAACGTCCAGCGATTGCGCCCACACGAAAGCTGCCAGCACGGAAAGCTGTAGCTGGTTTTCACTGTCCCTTGGAACTGCATTCGCTGCCGCACAGTCATTCGTGTTCTGCAAAAGCTTGGCTTGGTAATGGGGCAACACTGTGTATCTCTCTCTGGCAGAGCCTGGCTGCCAAATTCGAAACGTCCAGCGATTGCGCCCACACGAAAGCTGCCAGCACGGAAAGCTGTAGCTGGTTTTCACTGTCCCTTGGAACTGCATTCGCTGCCGCACAGTCATTCGTGTTCTGCAAAAGCTTGGCTTCGTAATGGGGCAACACTGTGTATCTCTCTCTGGCAGAGCCCGGCTGCCAAATTCGAAACGTCCAGCGATTGCGCCCACACGAAAGCTGCCAGCACGGAAAGCTGTAGCTGGTTTTCACTGTCCCTTGGAACTGCATTCGCTGCCGCACAGTCATTCGTGTTCTGCAAAAGCTTGGCTTGGTAATGGGGCAACACTGTGTATCTCTCTCTGGCAGAGCCCGGCTGCCAAATTCGAAACGTCCAGCGATTGCACCCACACGAAAGCTGCCAGCACGGAAAGCTGTAGCTGGTTTTCACTGTCCCTTGGAACTGCATTCGCTGCCGCACAGTCATTCGTGTTCTGCAAAAGCTTGGCTTGGTAATGGGGCAACACTCTGTATCTCTCTCTGGCAGAGCCCGGCTGCCAAATTCAAAACGTCCAGCGATTGCGCCCACACGAAAGCTGCCAGCACGGAAAGCTGTAGCTGGTTTTCACTGTCCCTTGGAACTGCATTCGCTGCCGCACAGTCATTCGTGTTCTGCAAAAGCTTGGCTTGGTAATGGGGCAACACTGTGTATCTCTCTCTGGCAGAGCCCGGCTGCCAAATTCGAAACGTCCAGCGATTGCGCCCACACGAAAGCTGCCAGCACGGAAAGCTGTAGCTGGTTTTCACTGTCCCTTGGAACTGCATTCGCTGCCGCACAGTCATTCGTGTTCTGCAAAAGCTTGGCTTGGTAATGGGGCAACACTCTGTATCTCTCTCTCACAGAGCCCGGCTGCCAAATTCAAAACGTCCAGCGATTGCGCCCACGCGAAAGCTGCCAGCACAGAAAGCTGTAGCTGGTTTTCACTGTCCCTTGGAACTGCATTCGCTGCCGCACAGCCATTCGTGTTCTGCAAAAGCTTGGCTTGGTAATGGGGCAACACTGTGTATCTCTCTCTGGCAGAGCCCGGCTGCCAAATTCGAAACGTCCAGCGATTGCGCCCACACGAAAGCTGCCAGCACGGAAAGCTGTAGCTGGTTTTCACTGTCCCTTGGAACTGCATTCGCTGCCGCACAGTCATTCGTGTTCTGCAAAAGCTTGGCTTGGTAATGGGGCAACACTGTGTATCTCTCTCTAGCAGAGCCCGGCTGCCAAATTCGAAACGTCCAGCGATTGCGCCCACACGAAAGCTGCCAGCACGGAAAGCTGTAGCTGGTTTTCACTGTCCCTTGGAACTGCATTCGCTGCCGCACAGTCATTCGTGTTCTGCAAAAGCTTGGCTTCGTAATGGGGCAACACTGTGTATCTCTCTCTGGCAGAGCCCGGCTGCCAAATTCGAAACGTCCAGCGATTGCGCCCACACGAAAGCTGCCAGCACGGAAAGCTGTAGCTGGTTTTCACTGTCCCTTGGAACTGCATTCGCTGCCGCACAGTCATTCGTGTTCTGCAAAAGCTTGGCTTGGTAATGGGGCAACACTCTGTATCTCTCTCTGGCAGAGCCCGGCTGCCAAATTCGAAACGTCCAGCGATTGCGCCCACACGAAAGCTGCCAGCACGGAAAGCTCTAGCTGGTTTTCACTGTCCCTTGGAACTGCATTCGCTGCCGCACAGTCATTCGTGTTCTGCAAAAGCTTGGCTTGGTAATGGGGCAACACTCTGTATCTCTCTCTGGCAGAGCCCGGCTGCCAAATTCGAAACGTCCAGCGATTGCGCCCACACGAAAGCTGCCAGCACGGAAAGCTGTAGCTGGTTTTCACTGTCCCTTGGAACTGCATTCGCTGCCGCACAGTCATTCGTGTTCTGCAAAAGCTTGGCTTGGTAATGGGGCAACACTGTGTATCTCTCTCTCTGGCAGAGCCCGGCTGCCAAATTCGAAACGTCCAGCGATTGCGCCCACACGAAAGCTGCCAGCACAGAAAGCTGTAGCTGGTTTTCACTGTCCCTTGGAACTGCATTCGCTGCCGCACAGTCATTCGTGTTCTGCAAAAGCTTGGCTTCGTAATGGGGCAACACTGTGTATCTCTCTCTCTCGCAGAGCCCGGCTGCCAAATTCGAAACGTCCAGCGATTGCGCCCACACGAAAGCTGCCAGCACGGAAAGCTGTAGCTGGTTTTCACTGTCCCTTGGAACTGCATTCGCTGCCGCACAGTCATTCGTGTTCTGCAAAAGCTTGGCTTCGTAATGGGGCAACACTGTGTATCTCTCTCTCACAGAGCCCGGCTGCCAAATTCAAAACGTCCAGCGATTGCGCCCACAAGAAAACTGCCAGCACGGAAAGCTGTAGCTGGTTTTCACTGTCCCTTGGAACTGCATTCGCTGCCGCACAGTCATTCGTGTTCTGCAAAAGCTTGGCTTGGTAATGGGGCAACACTGTGTATCTCTCTCTGGCAGAGCCTGGCTGCCAAATTCGAAACGTCCAGCGATTGCGCCCACACGAAAGCTGCCAGCACGGAAAGCTGTAGCTGGTTTTCACTGTCCCTTGGAACTGCATTCGCTGCCGCACAGTCATTCGTGTTCTGCAAAAGCTTGGCTTGGTAATGGGGCAACACTGTGTATCTCTCTCTGGCAGAGCCCGGCTGCCAAATTCGAAACGTCCAGCGATTGCGCCCACACGAAAGCTGCCAGCACGGAAAGCTGTAGCTGGTTTTCACTGTCCCTTGGAACTGCATTCGCTGCCGCACAGTCATTCGTGTTCTGCAAAAGCTTGGCTTCGTAATGGGGCAACACTCTGTATCTCTCTCTGGCAGAGCCCGGCTGCCAAATTCGAAACGTCCAGCGATTGCGCCCACACGAAAGCTGCCAGCACGGAAAGCTGTAGCTGGTTTTCACTGTCCCTTGGAACTGCATTCGCTGCCGCACAGTCATTCGTGTTCTGCAAAAGCTTGGCTTGGTAATGGGGCAACACTGTGTATCTCTCTCTGGCAGAGCCCGGCTGCCAAATTCGAAACGTCCAGCGATTGCGCCCACACGAAAGCTGCCAGCACGGAAAGCTGTAGCTGGTTTTCACTGTCCCTTGGAACTGCATTCGCTGCCGCACAGTCATTCGTGTTCTGCAAAAGCTTGGCTTGGTAATGGGGCAAGACTCTGTATCTCTCTCTCGCAGAGCCCGGCTGCCAAATTCGAAACGTCCAGCGATTGCGCCCACACGAAAGCTGCCAGCACGGAAAGCTGTAGCTGGTTTTCACTGTCCCTTGGAACTGCATTCGCTGCCGCACAGTCATTCGTGTTCTGCAAAAGCTTGGCTTGGTAATGGGGCAACACTGTGTATCTCTCTCTCACAGAGCCCGGCTGCCAAATTCGAAACGTCCAGTGATTGCGCCCACACGAAAGCTGCCAGCACGGAAAGCTGTAGCTGGTTTTCACTGTCCCTTGGAACTGCATTCGCTGCCGCACAGTCATTCGTGTTCTGCAAAAGCTTGGCTTGGTAATGGGGCAACACTGTGTATCTCTCTCTCACAGAGCCCGGCTGCCAAATTCAAAACGTCCAGCGATTGCGCCCACACGAAAGCTGCCAGCACGGAAAGCTGTAGCTGGTTTTCACTGTCCCTTGGAACTGCATTCGCTGCCGCACAGTCATTCGTGTTCTGCAAAAGCTTGGCTTCGTAATGGGGCAACACTGTGTATCTCTCTCTCGCAGAGCCCGGCTGCCAAATTCGAAACGTCCAGCGATTGCGCCCACACGAAAGCTGCCAGCACGGAAAGCTGTAGCTGGTTTTCACTGTCCCTTGGAACTGCATTCGCTGCCGCACAGTCATTCGTGTTCTGCAAAAGCTTGGCTTGGTAATGGGGCAACACTGTGTATCTCTCTCTGGCAGAACCCGGCTGCCAAATTCGAAACGTCCAGCGATTGCACCCACACGAAAGCTGCCAGCACGGAAAGCTGTAGCTGGTTTTCACTGTCCCTTGGAACTGCATTCGCTGCCGCACAGTCATTCGTGTTCTGCAAAAGCTTGGCTTGGTAATGGGGCAACACTGTGTATCTCTCTCTGGCAGAGCCCGGCTGCCAAATTCGAAACGTCCAGCGATTGCGCCCACACGAAAGCTGCCAGCACGGAAAGCTGTAGCTGGTTTTCACTGTCCCTTGGAACTGCATTCGCTGCCGCACAGTCATTCGTGTTCTGCAAAAGCTTGGCTTGGTAATGGGGCAACACTGTGTATCTCTCTCTGGCAGAGCCCGGCTGCCAAATTCGAAACGTCCAGCGATTGCGCCCACACGAAAGCTGCCAGCACGGAAAGCTGTAGCTTGTTTTCACTGTCCCTTGGAACTGCATTCGCTGCCGCACAGTCATTCGTGTTCTGCAAAAGCTTGGCTTGGTAATGGGGCAACACTGTGTATCTCTCTCTGGCAGAGCCCGGCTGCCAAATTCGAAACGTCCAGCGATTGCGCCCACACGAAAGCTGCCAGCACGGAAAGCTGTAGCTGGTTTTCACTGTCCCTTGGAACTGCATTCGCTGCCGCACAGTCATTCGTGTTCTGCAAAAGCTTGGCTTGGTAATGGGGCAACACTGTGTATCTCTCTCTGGCAGAGCCCGGCTGCCAAATTCGAAACGTCCAGCGATTGCGCCCACACGAAAGCTGCCAGCACGGAAAGCTCTAGCTGGTTTTCACTGTCCCTTGGAACTGCATTCGCTGCCGCACAGTCATTCGTGTTCTGCAAAAGCTTGGCTTGGTAATGGGGCAACACTCTGTATCTCTCTCTGGCAGAGCCCGGCTGCCAAATTCGAAACGTCCAGCGATTGCGCCCACACGAAAGCTGCCAGCACGGAAAGCTGTAGCTGGTTTTCACTGTCCCTTGGAACTGCATTCGCTGCCGCACAGTCATTCGTGTTCTGCAAAAGCTTGGCTTGGTAATGGGGCAACACTGTGTATCTCTCTCTCTGGCAGAGCCCGGCTGCCAAATTCGAAACGTCCAGCGATTGCGCCCACACGAAAGCTGCCAGCACAGAAAGCTGTAGCTGGTTTTCACTGTCCCTTGGAACTGCATTCGCTGCCGCACAGTCATTCGTGTTCTGCAAAAGCTTGGCTTGGTAATGGGGCAACACTGTGTATCTCTCTCTCTCGCAGAGCCCGGCTGCCAAATTCGAAACGTCCAGCGATTGCGCCCACACGAAAGCTGCCAGCACGGAAAGCTGTAGCTGGTTTTCACTGTCCCTTGGAACTGCATTCGCTGCCGCACAGTCATTCGTGTTCTGCAAAAGCTTGGCTTGGTAATGGGGCAACACTGTGTATCTCTCTCTCACAGAGCCCGGCTGCCAAATTCAAAACGTCCAGCGATTGCGCCCACAAGAAAACTGCCAGCACGGAAAGCTGTAGCTGGTTTTCACTGTCCCTTGGAACTGCATTCGCTGCCGCACAGTCATTCGTGTTCTGCAAAAGCTTGGCTTGGTAATGGGGCAACACTGTGTATCTCTCTCTGGCAGAGCCCGGCTGCCAAATTCGAAACGTCCAGCGATTGCGCCCACACGAAAGCTGCCAGCACGGAAAGCTGTAGCTGGTTTTCACTGTCCCTTGGAACTGCATTCGCTGCCGCACAGTCATTCGTGTTCTGCAAAAGCTTGGCTTGGTAATGGGGCAACACTGTGTATCTCTCTCTGGCAGAGCCTGGCTGCCAAATTCGAAACGTCCAGCGATTGCGCCCACACGAAAGCTGCCAGCACGGAAAGCTGTAGCTGGTTTTCACTGTCCCTTGGAACTGCATTCGCTGCCGCACAGTCATTCGTGTTCTGCAAAAGCTTGGCTTCGTAATGGGGCAACACTGTGTATCTCTCTCTGGCAGAGCCCGGCTGCCAAATTCGAAACGTCCAGCGATTGCGCCCACACGAAAGCTGCCAGCACGGAAAGCTGTAGCTGGTTTTCACTGTCCCTTGGAACTGCATTCGCTGCCGCACAGTCATTCGTGTTCTGCAAAAGCTTGGCTTGGTAATGGGGCAACACTGTGTATCTCTCTCTGGCAGAGCCCGGCTGCCAAATTCGAAACGTCCAGCGATTGCACCCACACGAAAGCTGCCAGCACGGAAAGCTGTAGCTGGTTTTCACTGTCCCTTGGAACTGCATTCGCTGCCGCACAGTCATTCGTGTTCTGCAAAAGCTTGGCTTGGTAATGGGGCAACACTCTGTATCTCTCTCTGGCAGAGCCCGGCTGCCAAATTCAAAACGTCCAGCGATTGCGCCCACACGAAAGCTGCCAGCACGGAAAGCTGTAGCTGGTTTTCACTGTCCCTTGGAACTGCATTCGCTGCCGCACAGTCATTCGTGTTCTGCAAAAGCTTGGCTTGGTAATGGGGCAACACTGTGTATCTCTCTCTGGCAGAGCCCGGCTGCCAAATTCGAAACGTCCAGCGATTGCGCCCACACGAAAGCTGCCAGCACGGAAAGCTGTAGCTGGTTTTCACTGTCCCTTGGAACTGCATTCGCTGCCGCACAGTCATTCGTGTTCTGCAAAAGCTTGGCTTGGTAATGGGGCAACACTCTGTATCTCTCTCTCACAGAGCCCGGCTGCCAAATTCAAAACGTCCAGCGATTGCGCCCACACGAAAGCTGCCAGCACAGAAAGCTGTAGCTGGTTTTCACTGTCCCTTGGAACTGCATTCGCTGCCGCACAGCCATTCGTGTTCTGCAAAAGCTTGGCTTGGTAATGGGGCAACACTGTGTATCTCTCTCTGGCAGAGCCCGGCTGCCAAATTCGAAACGTCCAGCGATTGCGCCCACACGAAAGCTGCCAGCACGGAAAGCTGTAGCTGGTTTTCACTGTCCCTTGGAACTGCATTCGCTGCCGCACAGTCATTCGTGTTCTGCAAAAGCTTGGCTTGGTAATGGGGCAACACTGTGTATCTCTCTCTAGCAGAGCCCGGCTGCCAAATTCGAAACGTCCAGCGATTGCGCCCACACGAAAGCTGCCAGCACGGAAAGCTGTAGCTGGTTTTCACTGTCCCTTGGAACTGCATTCGCTGCCGCACAGTCATTCGTGTTCTGCAAAAGCTTGGCTTGGTAATGGGGCAACACTGTGTATCTCTCTCTGGCAGAGCCCGGCTGCCAAATTCGAAACGTCCAGCGATTGCGCCCACACGAAAGCTGCCAGCACGGAAAGCTCTAGCTGGTTTTCACTGTCCCTTGGAACTGCATTCGCTGCCGCACAGTCATTCGTGTTCTGCAAAAGCTTGGCTTGGTAATGGGGCAACACTCTGTATCTCTCTCTGGCAGAGCCCGGCTGCCAAATTCGAAACGTCCAGCGATTGCGCCCACACGAAAGCTGCCAGCACGGAAAGCTGTAGCTGGTTTTCACTGTCCCTTGGAACTGCATTCGCTGCCGCACAGTCATTCGTGTTCTGCAAAAGCTTGGCTTGGTAATGGGGCAACACTGTGTATCTCTCTCTCTGGCAGAGCCCGGCTGCCAAATTCGAAACGTCCAGCGATTGCGCCCACACGAAAGCTGCCAGCACAGAAAGCTGTAGCTGGTTTTCACTGTCCCTTGGAACTGCATTCGCTGCCGCACAGTCATTCGTGTTCTGCAAAAGCTTGGCTTGGTAATGGGGCAACACTGTGTATCTCTCTCTCTCGCAGAGCCCGGCTGCCAAATTCGAAACGTCCAGCGATTGCGCCCACACGAAAGCTGCCAGCACGGAAAGCTGTAGCTGGTTTTCACTGTCCCTTGGAACTGCATTCGCTGCCGCACAGTCATTCGTGTTCTGCAAAAGCTTGGCTTGGTAATGGGGCAACACTGTGTATCTCTCTCTCACAGAGCCCGGCTGCCAAATTCGAAACGTCCAGCGATTGCGCCCACAAGAAAACTGCCAGCACGGAAAGCTGTAGCTGGTTTTCACTGTCCCTTGGAACTGCATTCGCTGCCGCACAGTCATTCGTGTTCTGCAAAAGCTTGGCTTGGTAATGGGGCAACACTGTGTATCTCTCTCTGGCAGAGCCCGGCTGCCAAATTCGAAACGTCCAGCGATTGCGCCCACACGAAAGCTGCCAGCACGGAAAGCTGTAGCTGGTTTTCACTGTCCCTTGGAACTGCATTCGCTGCCGCACAGTCATTCGTGTTCTGCAAAAGCTTGGCTTGGTAATGGGGCAACACTGTGTATCTCTCTCTGGCAGAGCCTGGCTGCCAAATTCGAAACGTCCAGCGATTGCGCCCACACGAAAGCTGCCAGCACGGAAAGCTGTAGCTGGTTTTCACTGTCCCTTGGAACTGCATTCGCTGCCGCACAGTCATTCGTGTTCTGCAAAAGCTTGGCTTCGTAATGGGGCAACACTGTGTATCTCTCTCTGGCAGAGCCCGGCTGCCAAATTCGAAACGTCCAGCGATTGCGCCCACACGAAAGCTGCCAGCACGGAAAGCTGTAGCTGGTTTTCACTGTCCCTTGGAACTGCATTCGCTGCCGCACAGTCATTCGTGTTCTGCAAAAGCTTGGCTTGGTAATGGGGCAACACTGTGTATCTCTCTCTGGCAGAGCCCGGCTGCCAAATTCGAAACGTCCAGCGATTGCACCCACACGAAAGCTGCCAGCACGGAAAGCTGTAGCTGGTTTTCACTGTCCCTTGGAACTGCATTCGCTGCCGCACAGTCATTCGTGTTCTGCAAAAGCTTGGCTTGGTAATGGGGCAACACTCTGTATCTCTCTCTGGCAGAGCCCGGCTGCCAAATTCAAAACGTCCAGCGATTGCGCCCACACGAAAGCTGCCAGCACGGAAAGCTGTAGCTGGTTTTCACTGTCCCTTGGAACTGCATTCGCTGCCGCACAGTCATTCGTGTTCTGCAAAAGCTTGGCTTGGTAATGGGGCAACACTGTGTATCTCTCTCTGGCAGAGCCCGGCTGCCAAATTCGAAACGTCCAGCGATTGCGCCCACACGAAAGCTGCCAGCACGGAAAGCTGTAGCTGGTTTTCACTGTCCCTTGGAACTGCATTCGCTGCCGCACAGTCATTCGTGTTCTGCAAAAGCTTGGCTTGGTAATGGGGCAACACTCTGTATCTCTCTCTCACAGAGCCCGGCTGCCAAATTCAAAACGTCCAGCGATTGCGCCCACGCGAAAGCTGCCAGCACAGAAAGCTGTAGCTGGTTTTCACTGTCCCTTGGAACTGCATTCGCTGCCGCACAGCCATTCGTGTTCTGCAAAAGCTTGGCTTGGTAATGGGGCAACACTGTGTATCTCTCTCTGGCAGAGCCCGGCTGCCAAATTCGAAACGTCCAGCGATTGCGCCCACACGAAAGCTGCCAGCACGGAAAGCTGTAGCTGGTTTTCACTGTCCCTTGGAACTGCATTCGCTGCCGCACAGTCATTCGTGTTCTGCAAAAGCTTGGCTTGGTAATGGGGCAACACTGTGTATCTCTCTCTAGCAGAGCCCGGCTGCCAAATTCGAAACGTCCAGCGATTGCGCCCACACGAAAGCTGCCAGCACGGAAAGCTGTAGCTGGTTTTCACTGTCCCTTGGAACTGCATTCGCTGCCGCACAGTCATTCGTGTTCTGCAAAAGCTTGGCTTCGTAATGGGGCAACACTGTGTATCTCTCTCTGGCAGAGCCCGGCTGCCAAATTCGAAACGTCCAGCGATTGCGCCCACACGAAAGCTGCCAGCACGGAAAGCTGTAGCTGGTTTTCACTGTCCCTTGGAACTGCATTCGCTGCCGCACAGTCATTCGTGTTCTGCAAAAGCTTGGCTTGGTAATGGGGCAACACTCTGTATCTCTCTCTGGCAGAGCCCGGCTGCCAAATTCGAAACGTCCAGCGATTGCGCCCACACGAAAGCTGCCAGCACGGAAAGCTCTAGCTGGTTTTCACTGTCCCTTGGAACTGCATTCGCTGCCGCACAGTCATTCGTGTTCTGCAAAAGCTTGGCTTGGTAATGGGGCAACACTCTGTATCTCTCTCTGGCAGAGCCCGGCTGCCAAATTCGAAACGTCCAGCGATTGCGCCCACACGAAAGCTGCCAGCACGGAAAGCTGTAGCTGGTTTTCACTGTCCCTTGGAACTGCATTCGCTGCCGCACAGTCATTCGTGTTCTGCAAAAGCTTGGCTTGGTAATGGGGCAACACTGTGTATCTCTCTCTCTGGCAGAGCCCGGCTGCCAAATTCGAAACGTCCAGCGATTGCGCCCACACGAAAGCTGCCAGCACAGAAAGCTGTAGCTGGTTTTCACTGTCCCTTGGAACTGCATTCGCTGCCGCACAGTCATTCGTGTTCTGCAAAAGCTTGGCTTCGTAATGGGGCAACACTGTGTATCTCTCTCTCTCGCAGAGCCCGGCTGCCAAATTCGAAACGTCCAGCGATTGCGCCCACACGAAAGCTGCCAGCACGGAAAGCTGTAGCTGGTTTTCACTGTCCCTTGGAACTGCATTCGCTGCCGCACAGTCATTCGTGTTCTGCAAAAGCTTGGCTTCGTAATGGGGCAACACTGTGTATCTCTCTCTCACAGAGCCCGGCTGCCAAATTCAAAACGTCCAGCGATTGCGCCCACAAGAAAACTGCCAGCACGGAAAGCTGTAGCTGGTTTTCACTGTCCCTTGGAACTGCATTCGCTGCCGCACAGTCATTCGTGTTCTGCAAAAGCTTGGCTTGGTAATGGGGCAACACTGTGTATCTCTCTCTGGCAGAGCCTGGCTGCCAAATTCGAAACGTCCAGCGATTGCGCCCACACGAAAGCTGCCAGCACGGAAAGCTGTAGCTGGTTTTCACTGTCCCTTGGAACTGCATTCGCTGCCGCACAGTCATTCGTGTTCTGCAAAAGCTTGGCTTGGTAATGGGGCAACACTGTGTATCTCTCTCTGGCAGAGCCCGGCTGCCAAATTCGAAACGTCCAGCGATTGCGCCCACACGAAAGCTGCCAGCACGGAAAGCTGTAGCTGGTTTTCACTGTCCCTTGGAACTGCATTCGCTGCCGCACAGTCATTCGTGTTCTGCAAAAGCTTGGCTTCGTAATGGGGCAACACTCTGTATCTCTCTCTGGCAGAGCCCGGCTGCCAAATTCGAAACGTCCAGCGATTGCGCCCACACGAAAGCTGCCAGCACGGAAAGCTGTAGCTGGTTTTCACTGTCCCTTGGAACTGCATTCGCTGCCGCACAGTCATTCGTGTTCTGCAAAAGCTTGGCTTGGTAATGGGGCAACACTGTGTATCTCTCTCTGGCAGAGCCCGGCTGCCAAATTCGAAACGTCCAGCGATTGCGCCCACACGAAAGCTGCCAGCACGGAAAGCTGTAGCTGGTTTTCACTGTCCCTTGGAACTGCATTCGCTGCCGCACAGTCATTCGTGTTCTGCAAAAGCTTGGCTTGGTAATGGGGCAACACTGTGTATCTCTCTCTGGCAGAGCCCGGCTGCCAAATTCGAAACGTCCAGCGATTGCGCCCACACGAAAGCTGCCAGCACGGAAAGCTGTAGCTGGTTTTCACTGTCCCTTGGAACTGCATTCGCTGCCGCACAGTCATTCGTGTTCTGCAAAAGCTTGGCTTGGTAATGGGGCAAGACTCTGTATCTCTCTCTCGCAGAGCCCGGCTGCCAAATTCGAAACGTCCAGCGATTGCGCCCACACGAAAGCTGCCAGCACGGAAAGCTGTAGCTGGTTTTCACTGTCCCTTGGAACTGCATTCGCTGCCGCACAGTCATTCGTGTTCTGCAAAAGCTTGGCTTGGTAATGGGGCAACACTGTGTATCTCTCTCTCACAGAGCCCGGCTGCCAAATTCGAAACGTCCAGTGATTGCGCCCACACGAAAGCTGCCAGCACGGAAAGCTGTAGCTGGTTTTCACTGTCCCTTGGAACTGCATTCGCTGCCGCACAGTCATTCGTGTTCTGCAAAAGCTTGGCTTGGTAATGGGGCAACACTGTGTATCTCTCTCTCACAGAGCCCGGCTGCCAAATTCAAAACGTCCAGCGATTGCGCCCACACGAAAGCTGCCAGCACGGAAAGCTGTAGCTGGTTTTCACTGTCCCTTGGAACTGCATTCGCTGCCGCACAGTCATTCGTGTTCTGCAAAAGCTTGGCTTCGTAATGGGGCAACACTGTGTATCTCTCTCTCGCAGAGCCCGGCTGCCAAATTCGAAACGTCCAGCGATTGCGCCCACACGAAAGCTGCCAGCACGGAAAGCTGTAGCTGGTTTTCACTGTCCCTTGGAACTGCATTCGCTGCCGCACAGTCATTCGTGTTCTGCAAAAGCTTGGCTTGGTAATGGGGCAACACTGTGTATCTCTCTCTGGCAGAACCCGGCTGCCAAATTCGAAACGTCCAGCGATTGCACCCACACGAAAGCTGCCAGCACGGAAAGCTGTAGCTGGTTTTCACTGTCCCTTGGAACTGCATTCGCTGCCGCACAGTCATTCGTGTTCTGCAAAAGCTTGGCTTGGTAATGGGGCAACACTGTGTATCTCTCTCTGGCAGAGCCCGGCTGCCAAATTCGAAACGTCCAGCGATTGCGCCCACACGAAAGCTGCCAGCACGGAAAGCTGTAGCTGGTTTTCACTGTCCCTTGGAACTGCATTCGCTGCCGCACAGTCATTCGTGTTCTGCAAAAGCTTGGCTTGGTAATGGGGCAACACTGTGTATCTCTCTCTGGCAGAGCCCGGCTGCCAAATTCGAAACGTCCAGCGATTGCGCCCACACGAAAGCTGCCAGCACGGAAAGCTGTAGCTTGTTTTCACTGTCCCTTGGAACTGCATTCGCTGCCGCACAGTCATTCGTGTTCTGCAAAAGCTTGGCTTGGTAATGGGGCAACACTGTGTATCTCTCTCTGGCAGAGCCCGGCTGCCAAATTCGAAACGTCCAGCGATTGCGCCCACACGAAAGCTGCCAGCACGGAAAGCTGTAGCTGGTTTTCACTGTCCCTTGGAACTGCATTCGCTGCCGCACAGTCATTCGTGTTCTGCAAAAGCTTGGCTTGGTAATGGGGCAACACTGTGTATCTCTCTCTGGCAGAGCCCGGCTGCCAAATTCGAAACGTCCAGCGATTGCGCCCACACGAAAGCTGCCAGCACGGAAAGCTCTAGCTGGTTTTCACTGTCCCTTGGAACTGCATTCGCTGCCGCACAGTCATTCGTGTTCTGCAAAAGCTTGGCTTGGTAATGGGGCAACACTCTGTATCTCTCTCTGGCAGAGCCCGGCTGCCAAATTCGAAAGGTCCAGCGATTGCGCCCACACGAAAGCTGCCAGCACGGAAAGCTGTAGCTGGTTTTCACTGTCCCTTGGAACTGCATTCGCTGCCGCACAGTCATTCGTGTTCTGCAAAAGCTTGGCTTGGTAATGGGGCAACACTGTGTATCTCTCTCTCTGGCAGAGCCCGGCTGCCAAATTCGAAACGTCCAGCGATTGCGCCCACACGAAAGCTGCCAGCACAGAAAGCTGTAGCTGGTTTTCACTGTCCCTTGGAACTGCATTCGCTGCCGCACAGTCATTCGTGTTCTGCAAAAGCTTGGCTTGGTAATGGGGCAACACTGTGTATCTCTCTCTCTCGCAGAGCCCGGCTGCCAAATTCGAAACGTCCAGCGATTGCGCCCACACGAAAGCTGCCAGCACGGAAAGCTGTAGCTGGTTTTCACTGTCCCTTGGAACTGCATTCGCTGCCGCACAGTCATTCGTGTTCTGCAAAAGCTTGGCTTGGTAATGGGGCAACACTGTGTATCTCTCTCTCACAGAGCCCGGCTGCCAAATTCAAAACGTCCAGCGATTGCGCCCACAAGAAAACTGCCAGCACGGAAAGCTGTAGCTGGTTTTCACTGTCCCTTGGAACTGCATTCGCTGCCGCACAGTCATTCGTGTTCTGCAAAAGCTTGGCTTGGTAATGGGGCAACACTGTGTATCTCTCTCTGGCAGAGCCCGGCTGCCAAATTCGAAACGTCCAGCGATTGCGCCCACACGAAAGCTGCCAGCACGGAAAGCTGTAGCTGGTTTTCACTGTCCCTTGGAACTGCATTCGCTGCCGCACAGTCATTCGTGTTCTGCAAAAGCTTGGCTTGGTAATGGGGCAACACTGTGTATCTCTCTCTGGCAGAGCCTGGCTGCCAAATTCGAAACGTCCAGCGATTGCGCCCACACGAAAGCTGCCAGCACGGAAAGCTGTAGCTGGTTTTCACTGTCCCTTGGAACTGCATTCGCTGCCGCACAGTCATTCGTGTTCTGCAAAAGCTTGGCTTCGTAATGGGGCAACACTGTGTATCTCTCTCTGGCAGAGCCCGGCTGCCAAATTCGAAACGTCCAGCGATTGCGCCCACACGAAAGCTGCCAGCACGGAAAGCTGTAGCTGGTTTTCACTGTCCCTTGGAACTGCATTCGCTGCCGCACAGTCATTCGTGTTCTGCAAAAGCTTGGCTTGGTAATGGGGCAACACTGTGTATCTCTCTCTGGCAGAGCCCGGCTGCCAAATTCGAAACGTCCAGCGATTGCACCCACACGAAAGCTGCCAGCACGGAAAGCTGTAGCTGGTTTTCACTGTCCCTTGGAACTGCATTCGCTGCCGCACAGTCATTCGTGTTCTGCAAAAGCTTGGCTTGGTAATGGGGCAACACTCTGTATCTCTCTCTGGCAGAGCCCGGCTGCCAAATTCAAAACGTCCAGCGATTGCGCCCACACGAAAGCTGCCAGCACGGAAAGCTGTAGCTGGTTTTCACTGTCCCTTGGAACTGCATTCGCTGCCGCACAGT
This sequence comes from Mycteria americana, assembly GCF_035582795.1. NCBI lineage: Eukaryota > Metazoa > Chordata > Aves > Ciconiiformes > Ciconiidae > Mycteria > Mycteria americana. The sequence goes on from NC_134368.1 coordinate 68,533,786, forward strand.
CATTCGTGTTCTGCAAAAGCTTGGCTTGGTAATGGGGCAACACTGTGTATCTCTCTCTGGCAGAGCCCGGCTGCCAAATTCGAAACGTCCAGCGATTGCGCCCACACGAAAGCTGCCAGCACGGAAAGCTGTAGCTGGTTTTCACTGTCCCTTGGAACTGCATTCGCTGCCGCACAGTCATTCGTGTTCTGCAAAAGCTTGGCTTGGTAATGGGGCAACACTGTGTATCTCTCTCTGGCAGAGCCCGGCTGCCAAATTCAAAACGTCCAGCGATTGCGCCCACACGAAAGCTGCCAGCACAGAAAGCTGTAGCTGGTTTTCACTGTCCCTTGGAACTGCATTCGCTGCCGCACAGCCATTCGTGTTCTGCAAAAGCTTGGCTTGGTAATGGGGCAACACTGTGTATCTCTCTCTGGCAGAGCCCGGCTGCCAAATTCGAAACGTCCAGCGATTGCGCCCACACGAAAGCTGCCAGCACGGAAAGCTGTAGCTGGTTTTCACTGTCCCTTGGAACTGCATTCGCTGCCGCACAGTCATTCGTGTTCTGCAAAAGCTTGGCTTGGTAATGGGGCAACACTGTGTATCTCTCTCTAGCAGAGCCCGGCTGCCAAATTCGAAACGTTCAGCGATTGCGCCCACACGAAAGCTGCCAGCACGGAAAGCTGTAGCTGGTTTTCACTGTCCCTTGGAACTGCATTCGCTGCCGCACAGTCATTCGTGTTCTGCAAAAGCTTGGCTTCGTAATGGGGCAACACTGTGTATCTCTCTCTGGCAGAGCCCGGCTGCCAAATTCGAAACGTCCAGCGATTGCGCCCACACGAAAGCTGCCAGCACGGAAAGCTCTAGCTGGTTTTCACTGTCCCTTGGAACTGCATTCGCTGCCGCACAGTCATTCGTGTTCTGCAAAAGCTTGGCTTGGTAATGGGGCAACACTCTGTATCTCTCTCTGGCAGAGCCCGGCTGCCAAATTCGAAACGTCCAGCGATTGCGCCCACACGAAAGCTGCCAGCACGGAAAGCTGTAGCTGGTTTTCACTGTCCCTTGGAACTGCATTCGCTGCCGCACAGTCATTCGTGTTCTGCAAAAGCTTGGCTTGGTAATGGGGCAACACTGTGTATCTCTCTCTCTGGCAGAGCCCGGCTGCCAAATTCGAAACGTCCAGCGATTGCGCCCACACGAAAGCTGCCAGCACAGAAAGCTGTAGCTGGTTTTCACTGTCCCTTGGAACTGCATTCGCTGCCGCACAGTCATTCGTGTTCTGCAAAAGCTTGGCTTCGTAATGGGGCAACACTGTGTATCTCTCTCTCTCGCAGAGCCCGGCTGCCAAATTCGAAACGTCCAGCGATTGCGCCCACACGAAAGCTGCCAGCACGGAAAGCTGTAGCTGGTTTTCACTGTCCCTTGGAACTGCATTCGCTGCCGCACAGTCATTCGTGTTCTGCAAAAGCTTGGCTTGGTAATGGGGCAACACTGTGTATCTCTCTCTCACAGAGCCCGGCTGCCAAATTCAAAACGTCCAGCGATTGCGCCCACAAGAAAACTGCCAGCACGGAAAGCTGTAGCTGGTTTTCACTGTCCCTTGGAACTGCATTTGCTGCCGCACAGTCATTCGTGTTCTGCAAAAGCTTGGCTTGGTAATGGGGCAACACTGTGTATCTCTCTCTGGCAGAGCCTGGCTGCCAAATTCGAAACGTCCAGCGATTGCGCCCACACGAAAGCTGCCAGCACGGAAAGCTGTAGCTGGTTTTCACTGTCCCTTGGAACTGCATTCGCTGCCGCACAGTCATTCGTGTTCTGCAAAAGCTTGGCTTCGTAATGGGGCAACACTGTGTATCTCTCTCTGGCAGAGCCCGGCTGCCAAATTCGAAACGTCCAGCGATTGCGCCCACACGAAAGCTGCCAGCACGGAAAGCTGTAGCTGGTTTTCACTGTCCCTTGGAACTGCATTCGCTGCCGCACAGTCATTCGTGTTCTGCAAAAGCTTGGCTTGGTAATGGGGCAACACTGTGTATCTCTCTCTGGCAGAGCCCGGCTGCCAAATTCGAAACGTCCAGCGATTGCACCCACACGAAAGCTGCCAGCACGGAAAGCTGTAGCTGGTTTTCACTGTCCCTTGGAACTGCATTCGCTGCCGCACAGTCATTCGTGTTCTGCAAAAGCTTGGCTTGGTAATGGGGCAACACTCTGTATCTCTCTCTGGCAGAGCCCGGCTGCCAAATTCAAAACGTCCAGCGATTGCGCCCACACGAAAGCTGCCAGCACGGAAAGCTGTAGCTGGTTTTCACTGTCCCTTGGAACTGCATTCGCTGCCGCACAGTCATTCGTGTTCTGCAAAAGCTTGGCTTGGTAATGGGGCAACACTGTGTATCTCTCTCTGGCAGAGCCCGGCTGCCAAATTCGAAACGTCCAGCGATTGCGCCCACACGAAAGCTGCCAGCACGGAAAGCTGTAGCTGGTTTTCACTGTCCCTTGGAACTGCATTCGCTGCCGCACAGTCATTCGTGTTCTGCAAAAGCTTGGCTTGGTAATGGGGCAACACTCTGTATCTCTCTCTCACAGAGCCCGGCTGCCAAATTCAAAACGTCCAGCGATTGCGCCCACACGAAAGCTGCCAGCACAGAAAGCTGTAGCTGGTTTTCACTGTCCCTTGGAACTGCATTCGCTGCCGCACAGCCATTCGTGTTCTGCAAAAGCTTGGCTTGGTAATGGGGCAACACTGTGTATCTCTCTCTGGCAGAGCCCGGCTGCCAAATTCGAAACGTCCAGCGATTGCGCCCACACGAAAGCTGCCAGCACGGAAAGCTGTAGCTGGTTTTCACTGTCCCTTGGAACTGCATTCGCTGCCGCACAGTCATTCGTGTTCTGCAAAAGCTTGGCTTGGTAATGGGGCAACACTCTGTATCTCTCTCTGGCAGAGCCCGGCTGCCAAATTCGAAACGTCCAGCGATTGCGCCCACACGAAAGCTGCCAGCACGGAAAGCTGTAGCTGGTTTTCACTGTCCCTTGGAACTGCATTCGCTGCCGCACAGTCATTCGTGTTCTGCAAAAGCTTGGCTTCGTAATGGGGCAACACTGTGTATCTCTCTCTGGCAGAGCCCGGCTGCCAAATTCGAAACGTCCAGCGATTGCGCCCACACGAAAGCTGCCAGCACGGAAAGCTGTAGCTGGTTTTCACTGTCCCTTGGAACTGCATTCGCTGCCGCACAGTCATTCGTGTTCTGCAAAAGCTTGGCTTGGTAATGGGGCAACACTGTGTATCTCTCTCTGGCAGAGCCCGGCTGCCAAATTCGAAACGTCCAGCGATTGCGCCCACACGAAAGCTGCCAGCACGGAAAGCTGTAGCTGGTTTTCACTGTCCCTTGGAACTGCATTCGCTGCCGCACAGTCATTCGTGTTCTGCAAAAGCTTGGCTTGGTAATGGGGCAAGACTCTGTATTTCTCTCTGGCAGAGCCCGGCTGCCAAATTCGAAACGTCCAGCGATTGCGCCCACAAGAAAACTGCCAGCACGGAAAGCTGTAGCTGGTTTTCACTGTCCCTTGGAACTGCATTCGCTGCCGCACAGTCATTCGTGTTCTGCAAAAGCTTGGCTTGGTAATGGGGCAACACTGTGTATCTCTCTCTGGCAGAGCCCGGCTGCCAAATTCGAAACGTCCAGCGATTGCGCCCACACGAAAGCTGCCAGCACGGAAAGCTGTAGCTGGTTTTCACTGTCCCTTGGAACTGCATTCGCTGCCGCACAGTCATTCGTGTTCTGCAAAAGCTTGGCTTGGTAATGGGGCAACACTCTGTATCTCTCTCTGGCAGAGCCCGGCTGCCAAATTCGAAACGTCCAGCGATTGCGCCCACACGAAAGCTGCCAGCACGGAAAGCTGTAGCTGGTTTTCACTGTCCCTTGGAACTGCATTCGCTGCCACACAGTCATTCGTGTTCTGCAAAAGCTTGGCTTGGTAATGGGGCAACACTGTGTATCTCTCTCTGGCAGAGCCCGGCTGCCAAATTCGAAACGTCCAGCGATTGCGCCCACCCGAAAGCTGCCAGCACGGAAAGCTATAGCTGGTTTTCACTGTCCCTTGGAACTGCATTCGCTGCCGCACAGTCATTTGTGTTCTGCAAAAGCTTGCCTTGGTAATGGGGCAACACTCTGTATCTCTCTCTGGCAGAGCCCGGCTGCCAAATTCGAAACGTCCAGCGATTGCGCCCACACGAAAGCTGCCAGCACAGAAAGCTGTAGCTGGTTTTCACTGTCCCTTGGAACTGCATTCGCTGCCGCACAGTCATTCGTGTTCTGCAAAAGCTTGGCTTGGTAATGGGGCAACACTCTGTATCTCTCTCTGGCAGAGCCCGGCTGCCAAATTCGAAACGTCCAGCGATTGCGCCCACACGAAAGCTGCCAGCACGGAAAGCTGTAGCTGGTTTTCACTGTCCCTTGGAACTGCATTCGCTGCCGCACAGTCATTCGTGTTCTGCAAAAGCTTGGCTTGGTAATGGGGCAACACTGTGTATCTCTCTCTGGCAGAGCCCGGCTGCCAAATTCGAAACGTCCAGCGATTGCGCCCACACGAAAGCTGCCAGCACGGAAAGCTGTAGCTGGTTTTCACTGTCCCTTGGAACTGCATTCGCTGCCGCACAGTCATTCGTGTTCTGCAAAAGCTTGGCTTGGTAATGGGGCAACACTCTGTATCTCTCTCTGGCAGAGCCCGGCTGCCAAATTCGAAACGTCCAGCGATTGCGCCCACACGAAAGCTGCCAGCACGGAAAGCTGTAGCTGGTTTTCACTGTCCCTTGGAACTGCATTCGCTGCCGCACAGTCATTCGTGTTCTGCAAAAGCTTGGCTTGGTAATGGGGCAAGACTCTGTATCTCTCTCTCGCAGAGCCCGGCTGCCAAATTCGAAACGTCCAGCGATTGCGCCCACACGAAAGCTGCCAGCACGGAAAGCTGTAGCTGGTTTTCACTGTCCCTTGGAACTGCATTCGCTGCCGCACAGTCATTCGTGTTCTGCAAAAGCTTGGCTTGGTAATGGGGCAACACTGTGTATCTCTCTCTCGCACAGCCCGGCTGCCAAATTCGAAACGTCCAGTGATTGCGCCCACACGAAAGCTGCCAGCACGGAAAGCTGTAGCTGGTTTTCACTGTCCCTTGGAACTGCATTCGCTGCCGCACAGTCATTCGTGTTCTGCAAAAGCTTGGCTTGGTAATGGGGCAACACTCTGTATCTCTCTCTGGCAGAGCCCGGCTGCCAAATTCGAAACGTCCAGCGATTGCGCCCACACGAAAGGTGCCAGCACGGAAAGCTGTAGCTGGTTTTCACTGTCCCTTGGAACTGCATTCGCTGCCGCACAGTCATTCGTGTTCTGCAAAAGCTTGGCTTGGTAATGGGGCAACACTGTGTATCTCTCTCTCTCGCAGAGCCCGGCTGCCAAATTCGAAACGTCCAGCAATTGCGCCCACACGAAAGCTGCCAGCACGGAAAGCTGTAGCTGGTTTTCACTGTCCCTTGGAACTGCATTCGCTGCCGCACAGTCATTCGTGTTCTGCAAAAGCTTGGCTTGGTAATGGGGCAACACTGTGTATCTCTCTCTGGCAGAGCCCGGCTGCCAAATTCGAAACGTCCAGCGATTGCGCCCACACGAAAGCTGCCAGCACGGAAAGCTGTAGCTGGTTTTCACTGTCCCTTGGAACTGCATTCGCTGCCGCACAGTCATTCGTGTTCTGCAAAAGCTTGGCTTGGTAATGGGGCAACACTGTGTATCTCTCTCTGGCAGAGCCCGGCTGCCAAATTCGAAACGTCCAGCGATTGCGCCCACACGAAAGCTGCCAGCACGGAAAGCTGTAGCTGGTTTTCACTGTCCCTTGGAACTGCATTCGCTGCCGCACAGTCATTCGTGTTCTGCAAAAGCTTGGCTTGGTAATGGGGCAACACTGTGTATCTCTCTCTGGCAGAGCCCGGCTGCCAAATTCGAAACGTCCAGCGATTGCGCCCACACGAAAGCTGCCAGCACGGAAAGCTGTAGCTGGTTTTCACTGTCCCTTGGAACTGCATTCGCTGCCGCACAGTCATTCGTGTTCTGCAAAAGCTTGGCTTGGTAATGGGGCAACACTGTGTATCTCTCTCTGGCAGAGCCCGGCTGCCAAATTCGAAACGTCCAGCGATTGCGCCCACACGAAAGCTGCCAGCACGGAAAGCTGTAGCTGGTTTTCACTGTCCCTTGGAACTGCATTCGCTGCCGCACAGTCATTCGTGTTCTGCAAAAGCTTGGCTTGGTAATGGGGCAACACTGTGTATCTCTCTCTCTGGCAGAGCCCGGCTGCCAAATTCGAAACGTCCAGCGATTGCGCCCACACGAAAGCTGCCAGCACAGAAAGCTGTAGCTGGTTTTCACTGTCCCTTGGAACTGCATTCGCTGCCGCACAGTCATTCGTGTTCTGCAAAAGCTTGGCTTGGTAATGGGGCAACACTGTGTATCTCTCTCTCTCGCAGAGCCCGGCTGCCAAATTCGAAACGTCCAGCGATTGCGCCCACACGAAAGCTGCCAGCACGGAAAGCTGTAGCTGGTTTTCACTGTCCCTTGGAACTGCATTCGCTGCCGCACAGTCATTCGTGTTCTGCAAAAGCTTGGCTTGGTAATGGGGCAACACTGTGTATCTCTCTCTCACAGAGCCCGGCTGCCAAATTCAAAACGTCCAGCGATTGCGCCCACAAGAAAACTGCCAGCACGGAAAGCTGTAGCTGGTTTTCACTGTCCCTTGGAACTGCATTCGCTGCCGCACAGTCATTCGTGTTCTGCAAAAGCTTGGCTTGGTAATGGGGCAACACTGTGTATCTCTCTCTGGCAGAGCCCGGCTGCCAAATTCGAAACGTCCAGCGATTGCGCCCACACGAAAGCTGCCAGCACGGAAAGCTGTAGCTGGTTTTCACTGTCCCTTGGAACTGCATTCGCTGCCGCACAGTCATTCGTGTTCTGCAAAAGCTTGGCTTGGTAATGGGGCAACACTGTGTATCTCTCTCTGGCAGAGCCTGGCTGCCAAATTCGAAACGTCCAGCGATTGCGCCCACACGAAAGCTGCCAGCACGGAAAGCTGTAGCTGGTTTTCACTGTCCCTTGGAACTGCATTCGCTGCCGCACAGTCATTCGTGTTCTGCAAAAGCTTGGCTTCGTAATGGGGCAACACTGTGTATCTCTCTCTGGCAGAGCCCGGCTGCCAAATTCGAAACGTCCAGCGATTGCGCCCACACGAAAGCTGCCAGCACGGAAAGCTGTAGCTGGTTTTCACTGTCCCTTGGAACTGCATTCGCTGCCGCACAGTCATTCGTGTTCTGCAAAAGCTTGGCTTGGTAATGGGGCAACACTGTGTATCTCTCTCTGGCAGAGCCCGGCTGCCAAATTCGAAACGTCCAGCGATTGCACCCACACGAAAGCTGCCAGCACGGAAAGCTGTAGCTGGTTTTCACTGTCCCTTGGAACTGCATTCGCTGCCGCACAGTCATTCGTGTTCTGCAAAAGCTTGGCTTGGTAATGGGGCAACACTCTGTATCTCTCTCTGGCAGAGCCCGGCTGCCAAATTCAAAACGTCCAGCGATTGCGCCCACACGAAAGCTGCCAGCACGGAAAGCTGTAGCTGGTTTTCACTGTCCCTTGGAACTGCATTCGCTGCCGCACAGTCATTCGTGTTCTGCAAAAGCTTGGCTTGGTAATGGGGCAACACTGTGTATCTCTCTCTGGCAGAGCCCGGCTGCCAAATTCGAAACGTCCAGCGATTGCGCCCACACGAAAGCTGCCAGCACGGAAAGCTGTAGCTGGTTTTCACTGTCCCTTGGAACTGCATTCGCTGCCGCACAGTCATTCGTGTTCTGCAAAAGCTTGGCTTGGTAATGGGGCAACACTGTGTATCTCTCTCTGGCAGAGCCCGGCTGCCAAATTCGAAACGTCCAGCGATTGCGCCCACACGAAAGCTGCCAGCACGGAAAGCTGTAGCTGGTTTTCACTGTCCCTTGGAACTGCATTCGCTGCCGCACAGTCATTCGTGTTCTGCAAAAGCTTGGCTTGGTAATGGGGCAAGACTCTGTATCTCTCTCTCGCAGAGCCCGGCTGCCAAATTCGAAACGTCCAGCGATTGCGCCCACACGAAAGCTGCCAGCACGGAAAGCTGTAGCTGGTTTTCACTGTCCCTTGGAACTGCATTCGCTGCCGCACAGTCATTCGTGTTCTGCAAAAGCTTGGCTTGGTAATGGGGCAACACTGTGTATCTCTCTCTCGCACAGCCCGGCTGCCAAATTCGAAACGTCCAGTGATTGCGCCCACACGAAAGCTGCCAGCACGGAAAGCTGTAGCTGGTTTTCACTGTCCCTTGGAACTGCATTCGCTGCCGCACAGTCATTCGTGTTCTGCAAAAGCTTGGCTTGGTAATGGGGCAACACTGTGTATCTCTCTCTCACAGAGCCCGGCTGCCAAATTCAAAACGTCCAGCGATTGCGCCCACACGAAAGCTGCCAGCACGGAAAGCTGTAGCTGGTTTTCACTGTCCCTTGGAACTGCATTCGCTGCCGCACAGTCATTCGTGTTCTGCAAAAGCTTGGCTTCGTAATGGGGCAACACTGTGTATCTCTCTCTCGCAGAGCCCGGCTGCCAAATTCGAAACGTCCAGCGATTGCGCCCACACGAAAGCTGCCAGCACGGAAAGCTGTAGCTGGTTTTCACTGTCCCTTGGAACTGCATTCGCTGCCGCACAGTCATTCGTGTTCTGCAAAAGCTTGGCTTGGTAATGGGGCAACACTGTGTATCTCTCTCTGGCAGAGCCCGGCTGCCAAATTCGAAACGTCCAGCGATTGCACCCACACGAAAGCTGCCAGCACGGAAAGCTGTAGCTGGTTTTCACTGTCCCTTGGAACTGCATTCGCTGCCGCACAGTCATTCGTGTTCTGCAAAAGCTTGGCTTGGTAATGGGGCAACACTGTGTATCTCTCTCTGGCAGAGCCCGGCTGCCAAATTCGAAACGTCCAGCGATTGCGCCCACACGAAAGCTGCCAGCACGGAAAGCTGTAGCTGGTTTTCACTGTCCCTTGGAACTGCATTCGCTGCCGCACAGTCATTCGTGTTCTGCAAAAGCTTGGCTTGGTAATGGGGCAACACTGTGTATCTCTCTCTGGCAGAGCCCGGCTGCCAAATTCGAAACGTCCAGCGATTGCGCCCACACGAAAGCTGCCAGCACGGAAAGCTGTAGCTTGTTTTCACTGTCCCTTGGAACTGCATTCGCTGCCGCACAGTCATTCGTGTTCTGCAAAAGCTTGGCTTGGTAATGGGGCAACACTGTGTATCTCTCTCTGGCAGAGCCCGGCTGCCAAATTCGAAACGTCCAGCGATTGCGCCCACACGAAAGCTGCCAGCACGGAAAGCTGTAGCTGGTTTTCACTGTCCCTTGGAACTGCATTCGCTGCCGCACAGTCATTCGTGTTCTGCAAAAGCTTGGCTTGGTAATGGGGCAACACTGTGTATCTCTCTCTGGCAGAGCCCGGCTGCCAAATTCGAAACGTCCAGCGATTGCGCCCACACGAAAGCTGCCAGCACGGAAAGCTCTAGCTGGTTTTCACTGTCCCTTGGAACTGCATTCGCTGCCGCACAGTCATTCGTGTTCTGCAAAAGCTTGGCTTGGTAATGGGGCAACACTCTGTATCTCTCTCTGGCAGAGCCCGGCTGCCAAATTCGAAACGTCCAGCGATTGCGCCCACACGAAAGCTGCCAGCACGGAAAGCTGTAGCTGGTTTTCACTGTCCCTTGGAACTGCATTCGCTGCCGCACAGTCATTCGTGTTCTGCAAAAGCTTGGCTTGGTAATGGGGCAACACTGTGTATCTCTCTCTCTGGCAGAGCCCGGCTGCCAAATTCGAAACGTCCAGCGATTGCGCCCACACGAAAGCTGCCAGCACAGAAAGCTGTAGCTGGTTTTCACTGTCCCTTGGAACTGCATTCGCTGCCGCACAGTCATTCGTGTTCTGCAAAAGCTTGGCTTGGTAATGGGGCAACACTGTGTATCTCTCTCTCTCGCAGAGCCCGGCTGCCAAATTCGAAACGTCCAGCGATTGCGCCCACACGAAAGCTGCCAGCACGGAAAGCTGTAGCTGGTTTTCACTGTCCCTTGGAACTGCATTCGCTGCCGCACAGTCATTCGTGTTCTGCAAAAGCTTGGCTTGGTAATGGGGCAACACTGTGTATCTCTCTCTCACAGAGCCCGGCTGCCAAATTCAAAACGTCCAGCGATTGCGCCCACAAGAAAACTGCCAGCACGGAAAGCTGTAGCTGGTTTTCACTGTCCCTTGGAACTGCATTCGCTGCCGCACAGTCATTCGTGTTCTGCAAAAGCTTGGCTTGGTAATGGGGCAACACTGTGTATCTCTCTCTGGCAGAGCCCGGCTGCCAAATTCGAAACGTCCAGCGATTGCGCCCACACGAAAGCTGCCAGCACGGAAAGCTGTAGCTGGTTTTCACTGTCCCTTGGAACTGCATTCGCTGCCGCACAGTCATTCGTGTTCTGCAAAAGCTTGGCTTGGTAATGGGGCAACACTGTGTATCTCTCTCTGGCAGAGCCTGGCTGCCAAATTCGAAACGTCCAGCGATTGCGCCCACACGAAAGCTGCCAGCACGGAAAGCTGTAGCTGGTTTTCACTGTCCCTTGGAACTGCATTCGCTGCCGCACAGTCATTCGTGTTCTGCAAAAGCTTGGCTTCGTAATGGGGCAACACTGTGTATCTCTCTCTGGCAGAGCCCGGCTGCCAAATTCGAAACGTCCAGCGATTGCGCCCACACGAAAGCTGCCAGCACGGAAAGCTGTAGCTGGTTTTCACTGTCCCTTGGAACTGCATTCGCTGCCGCACAGTCATTCGTGTTCTGCAAAAGCTTGGCTTGGTAATGGGGCAACACTGTGTATCTCTCTCTGGCAGAGCCCGGCTGCCAAATTCGAAACGTCCAGCGATTGCACCCACACGAAAGCTGCCAGCACGGAAAGCTGTAGCTGGTTTTCACTGTCCCTTGGAACTGCATTCGCTGCCGCACAGTCATTCGTGTTCTGCAAAAGCTTGGCTTGGTAATGGGGCAACACTCTGTATCTCTCTCTGGCAGAGCCCGGCTGCCAAATTCAAAACGTCCAGCGATTGCGCCCACACGAAAGCTGCCAGCACGGAAAGCTGTAGCTGGTTTTCACTGTCCCTTGGAACTGCATTCGCTGCCGCACAGTCATTCGTGTTCTGCAAAAGCTTGGCTTGGTAATGGGGCAACACTGTGTATCTCTCTCTGGCAGAGCCCGGCTGCCAAATTCGAAACGTCCAGCGATTGCGCCCACACGAAAGCTGCCAGCACGGAAAGCTGTAGCTGGTTTTCACTGTCCCTTGGAACTGCATTCGCTGCCGCACAGTCATTCGTGTTCTGCAAAAGCTTGGCTTGGTAATGGGGCAACACTCTGTATCTCTCTCTCACAGAGCCCGGCTGCCAAATTCAAAACGTCCAGCGATTGCGCCCACACGAAAGCTGCCAGCACAGAAAGCTGTAGCTGGTTTTCACTGTCCCTTGGAACTGCATTCGCTGCCGCACAGCCATTCGTGTTCTGCAAAAGCTTGGCTTGGTAATGGGGCAACACTGTGTATCTCTCTCTGGCAGAGCCCGGCTGCCAAATTCGAAACGTCCAGCGATTGCGCCCACACGAAAGCTGCCAGCACGGAAAGCTGTAGCTGGTTTTCACTGTCCCTTGGAACTGCATTCGCTGCCGCACAGTCATTCGTGTTCTGCAAAAGCTTGGCTTGGTAATGGGGCAACACTGTGTATCTCTCTCTGGCAGAGCCCGGCTGCCAAATTCGAAACGTCCAGCGATTGCGCCCACACGAAAGCTGCCAGCACGGAAAGCTGTAGCTGGTTTTCACTGTCCCTTGGAACTGCATTCGCTGCCGCACAGTCATTCGTGTTCTGCAAAAGCTTGGCTTCGTAATGGGGCAACACTGTGTATCTCTCTCTGGCAGAGCCCGGCTGCCAAATTCGAAACGTCCAGCGATTGCGCCCACACGAAAGCTGCCAGCACGGAAAGCTGTAGCTGGTTTTCACTGTCCCTTGGAACTGCATTCGCTGCCGCACAGTCATTCGTGTTCTGCAAAAGCTTGGCTTGGTAATGGGGCAACACTCTGTATCTCTCTCTGGCAGAGCCCGGCTGCCAAATTCGAAACGTCCAGCGATTGCGCCCACACGAAAGCTGCCAGCACGGAAAGCTCTAGCTGGTTTTCACTGTCCCTTGGAACTGCATTCGCTGCCGCACAGTCATTCGTGTTCTGCAAAAGCTTGGCTTGGTAATGGGGCAACACTCTGTATCTCTCTCTGGCAGAGCCCGGCTGCCAAATTCGAAACGTCCAGCGATTGCGCCCACACGAAAGCTGCCAGCACGGAAAGCTGTAGCTGGTTTTCACAGTCCCTTGGAACTGCATTCGCTGCCGCACAGTCATTCGTGTTCTGCAAAAGCTTGGCTTGGTAATGGGGCAACACTGTGTATCTCTCTCTCGCAGAGCCCGGCTGCCAAATTCGAAACGTCCAGCGATTGCGCCCACACGAAAGCTGCCAGCACGGAAAGCTGTAGCTGGTTTTCACTGTCCCTTGGAACTGCATTCGCTGCCGCACAGTCATTCGTGTTCTGCAAAAGCTTGGCTTGGTAATGGGGCAACACTGTGTATCTCTCTCTCACAGAGCCCGGCTGCCAAATTCAAAACGTCCAGCGATTGCGCCCACAAGAAAACTGCCAGCACGGAAAGCTGTAGCTGGTTTTCACTGTCCCTTGGAACTGCATTCGCTGCCGCACAGTCATTCGTGTTCTGCAAAAGCTTGGCTTGGTAATGGGGCAACACTGTGTATCTCTCTCTGGCAGAGCCCGGCTGCCAAATTCGAAACGTCCAGCGATTGCGCCCACACGAAAGCTGCCAGCACGGAAAGCTGTAGCTGGTTTTCACTGTCCCTTGGAACTGCATTCGCTGCCGCACAGTCATTCGTGTTCTGCAAAAGCTTGGCTTGGTAATGGGGCAACACTGTGTATCTCTCTCTGGCAGAGCCTGGCTGCCAAATTCGAAACGTCCAGCGATTGCGCCCACACGAAAGCTGCCAGCACGGAAAGCTGTAGCTGGTTTTCACTGTCCCTTGGAACTGCATTCGCTGCCGCACAGTCATTCGTGTTCTGCAAAAGCTTGGCTTCGTAATGGGGCAACACTGTGTATCTCTCTCTGGCAGAGCCCGGCTGCCAAATTCGAAACGTCCAGCGATTGCGCCCACACGAAAGCTGCCAGCACGGAAAGCTGTAGCTGGTTTTCACTGTCCCTTGGAACTGCATTCGCTGCCGCACAGTCATTCGTGTTCTGCAAAAGCTTGGCTTGGTAATGGGGCAACACTGTGTATCTCTCTCTGGCAGAGCCCGGCTGCCAAATTCGAAACGTCCAGCGATTGCACCCACACGAAAGCTGCCAGCACGGAAAGCTGTAGCTGGTTTTCACTGTCCCTTGGAACTGCATTCGCTGCCGCACAGTCATTCGTGTTCTGCAAAAGCTTGGCTTGGTAATGGGGCAACACTCTGTATCTCTCTCTGGCAGAGCCCGGCTGCCAAATTCAAAACGTCCAGCGATTGCGCCCACACGAAAGCTGCCAGCACGGAAAGCTGTAGCTGGTTTTCACTGTCCCTTGGAACTGCATTCGCTGCCGCACAGTCATTCGTGTTCTGCAAAAGCTTGGCTTGGTAATGGGGCAACACTGTGTATCTCTCTCTGGCAGAGCCCGGCTGCCAAATTCGAAACGTCCAGCGATTGCGCCCACACGAAAGCTGCCAGCACGGAAAGCTGTAGCTGGTTTTCACTGTCCCTTGGAACTGCATTCGCTGCCGCACAGTCATTCGTGTTCTGCAAAAGCTTGGCTTGGTAATGGGGCAACACTCTGTATCTCTCTCTCACAGAGCCCGGCTGCCAAATTCAAAACGTCCAGCGATTGCGCCCACACGAAAGCTGCCAGCACAGAAAGCTGTAGCTGGTTTTCACTGTCCCTTGGAACTGCATTCGCTGCCGCACAGCCATTCGTGTTCTGCAAAAGCTTGGCTTGGTAATGGGGCAACACTGTGTATCTCTCTCTGGCAGAGCCCGGCTGCCAAATTCGAAACGTCCAGCGATTGCGCCCACACGAAAGCTGCCAGCACGGAAAGCTGTAGCTGGTTTTCACTGTCCCTTGGAACTGCATTCGCTGCCGCACAGTCATTCGTGTTCTGCAAAAGCTTGGCTTGGTAATGGGGCAACACTGTGTATCTCTCTCTGGCAGAGCCCGGCTGCCAAATTCGAAACGTCCAGCGATTGCGCCCACACGAAAGCTGCCAGCACGGAAAGCTGTAGCTGGTTTTCACTGTCCCTTGGAACTGCATTCGCTGCCGCACAGTCATTCGTGTTCTGCAAAAGCTTGGCTTCGTAATGGGGCAACACTGTGTATCTCTCTCTGGCAGAGCCCGGCTGCCAAATTCGAAACGTCCAGCGATTGCGCCCACACGAAAGCTGCCAGCACGGAAAGCTGTAGCTGGTTTTCACTGTCCCTTGGAACTGCATTCGCTGCCGCACAGTCATTCGTGTTCTGCAAAAGCTTGGCTTGGTAATGGGGCAACACTCTGTATCTCTCTCTGGCAGAGCCCGGCTGCCAAATTCGAAACGTCCAGCGATTGCGCCCACACGAAAGCTGCCAGCACGGAAAGCTCTAGCTGGTTTTCACTGTCCCTTGGAACTGCATTCGCTGCCGCACAGTCATTCGTGTTCTGCAAAAGCTTGGCTTGGTAATGGGGCAACACTCTGTATCTCTCTCTGGCAGAGCCCGGCTGCCAAATTCGAAACGTCCAGCGATTGCGCCCACACGAAAGCTGCCAGCACGGAAAGCTGTAGCTGGTTTTCACTGTCCCTTGGAACTGCATTCGCTGCCGCACAGTCATTCGTGTTCTGCAAAAGCTTGGCTTGGTAATGGGGCAACACTGTGTATCTCTCTCTCTGGCAGAGCCCGGCTGCCAAATTCGAAACGTCCAGCGATTGCGCCCACACGAAAGCTGCCAGCACAGAAAGCTGTAGCTGGTTTTCACTGTCCCTTGGAACTGCATTCGCTGCCGCACAGTCATTCGTGTTCTGCAAAAGCTTGGCTTCGTAATGGGGCAACACTGTGTATCTCTCTCTCTCGCAGAGCCCGGCTGCCAAATTCGAAACGTCCAGCGATTGCGCCCACACGAAAGCTGCCAGCACGGAAAGCTGTAGCTGGTTTTCACTGTCCCTTGGAACTGCATTCGCTGCCGCACAGTCATTCGTGTTCTGCAAAAGCTTGGCTTGGTAATGGGGCAACACTGTGTATCTCTCTCTCACAGAGCCCGGCTGCCAAATTCAAAACGTCCAGCGATTGCGCCCACAAGAAAACTGCCAGCACGGAAAGCTGTAGCTGGTTTTCACTGTCCCTTGGAACTGCATTCGCTGCCGCACAGTCATTCGTGTTCTGCAAAAGCTTGGCTTGGTAATGGGGCAACACTGTGTATCTCTCTCTGGCAGAGCCCGGCTGCCAAATTCGAAACGTCCAGCGATTGCGCCCACACGAAAGCTGCCAGCACGGAAAGCTGTAGCTGGTTTTCACTGTCCCTTGGAACTGCATTCGCTGCCGCACAGTCATTCGTGTTCTGCAAAAGCTTGGCTTGGTAATGGGGCAACACTGTGTATCTCTCTCTCTCGCAGAGCCCGGCTGCCAAATTCGAAACGTCCAGCGATTGCGCCCACACGAAAGCTGCCAGCACGGAAAGCTGTAGCTGGTTTTCACTGTCCCTTGGAACTGCATTCGCTGCCGCACAGTCATTCGTGTTCTGCAAAAGCTTGGCTTGGTAATGGGGCAACACTGTGTATCTCTCTCTCACAGAGCCCGGCTGCCAAATTCAAAACGTCCAGCGATTGCGCCCACAAGAAAACTGCCAGCACGGAAAGCTGTAGCTGGTTTTCACTGTCCCTTGGAACTGCATTCGCTGCCGCACAGTCATTCGTGTTCTGCAAAAGCTTGGCTTGGTAATGGGGCAACACTGTGTATCTCTCTCTGGCAGAGCCCGGCTGCCAAATTCGAAACGTCCAGCGATTGCGCCCACACGAAAGCTGCCAGCACGGAAAGCTGTAGCTGGTTTTCACTGTCCCTTGGAACTGCATTCGCTGCCGCACAGTCATTCGTGTTCTGCAAAAGCTTGGCTTGGTAATGGGGCAACACTGTGTATCTCTCTCTGGCAGAGCCTGGCTGCCAAATTCGAAACGTCCAGCGATTGCGCCCACACGAAAGCTGCCAGCACGGAAAGCTGTAGCTGGTTTTCACTGTCCCTTGGAACTGCATTCGCTGCCGCACAGTCATTCGTGTTCTGCAAAAGCTTGGCTTGGTAATGGGGCAACACTGTGTATCTCTCTCTCTCGCAGAGCCCGGCTGCCAAATTCGAAACGTCCAGCAATTGCGCCCACACGAAAGCTGCCAGCACGGAAAGCTGTAGCTGGTTTTCACTGTCCCTTGGAACTGCATTCGCTGCCGCACAGTCATTCGTGTTCTGCAAAAGCTTGGCTTGGTAATGGGGCAACACTCTGTATCTCTCTCTGGCAGAGCCCGGCTGCCAAATTCGAAACGTCCAGCGATTGCGCCCACACGAAAGCTGCCAGCACGGAAAGCTGTAGCTGGTTTTCACTGTCCCTTGGAACTGCATTCGCTGCCGCACAGTCATTCGTGTTCTGCAAAAGCTTGGCTTGGTAATGGGGCAACACTGTGTATCTCTCTCTGGCAGAGCCCGGCTGCCAAATTCGAAACGTCCAGCGATTGCGCCCACACGAAAGCTGCCAGCACGGAAAGCTGTAGCTGGTTTTCACTGTCCCTTGGAACTGCATTCGCTGCCGCACAGTCATTCGTGTTCTGCAAAAGCTTGGCTTCGTAATGGGGCAACACTGTGTATCTCTCTCTGGCAGAGCCCGGCTGCCAAATTCGAAACGTCCAGCGATTGCGCCCACACGAAAGCTGCCAGCACGGAAAGCTGTAGCTGGTTTTCACTGTCCCTTGGAACTGCATTCGCTGCCGCACAGTCATTCGTGTTCTGCAAAAGCTTGGCTTGGTAATGGGGCAACACTGTGTATCTCTCTCTGGCAGAGCCCGGCTGCCAAATTCGAAACGTCCAGCGATTGCGCCCACACGAAAGCTGCCAGCACGGAAAGCTGTAGCTGGTTTTCACTGTCCCTTGGAACTGCATTCGCTGCCGCACAGTCATTCGTGTTCTGCAAAAGCTTGGCTTGGTAATGGGGCAACACTGTGTATCTCTCTCTGGCAGAGCCCGGCTGCCAAATTCGAAACGTCCAGCGATTGCGCCCACACGAAAGCTGCCAGCACGGAAAGCTGTAGCTGGTTTTCACTGTCCCTTGGAACTGCATTCGCTGCCGCACAGTCATTCGTGTTCTGCAAAAGCTTGGCTTGGTAATGGGGCAAGACTCTGTATCTCTCTCTCGCAGAGCCCGGCTGCCAAATTCGAAACGTCCAGCGATTGCGCCCACACGAAAGCTGCCAGCACGGAAAGCTGTAGCTGGTTTTCACTGTCCCTTGGAACTGCATTCGCTGCCGCACAGTCATTCGTGTTCTGCAAAAGCTTGGCTTGGTAATGGGGCAACACTGTGTATCTCTCTCTCGCACAGCCCGGCTGCCAAATTCGAAACGTCCAGTGATTGCGCCCACACGAAAGCTGCCAGCACGGAAAGCTGTAGCTGGTTTTCACTGTCCCTTGGAACTGCATTCGCTGCCGCACAGTCATTCGTGTTCTGCAAAAGCTTGGCTTCGTAATGGGGCAACACTGTGTATCTCTCTCTCGCAGAGCCCGGCTGCCAAATTCGAAACGTCCAGCGATTGCGCCCACACGAAAGCTGCCAGCACGGAAAGCTGTAGCTGGTTTTCACTGTCCCTTGGAACTGCATTCGCTGCCGCACAGTCATTCGTGTTCTGCAAAAGCTTGGCTTGGTAATGGGGCAACACTGTGTATCTCTCTCTGGCAGAGCCCGGCTGCCAAATTCGAAACGTCCAGCGATTGCACCCACACGAAAGCTGCCAGCACGGAAAGCTGTAGCTGGTTTTCACTGTCCCTTGGAACTGCATTCGCTGCCGCACAGTCATTCGTGTTCTGCAAAAGCTTGGCTTGGTAATGGGGCAACACTGTGTATCTCTCTCTGGCAGAGCCCGGCTGCCAAATTCGAAACGTCCAGCGATTGCGCCCACACGAAAGCTGCCAGCACGGAAAGCTGTAGCTGGTTTTCACTGTCCCTTGGAACTGCATTCGCTGCCGCACAGTCATTCGTGTTCTGCAAAAGCTTGGCTTGGTAATGGGGCAACACTGTGTATCTCTCTCTGGCAGAGCCCGGCTGCCAAATTCGAAACGTCCAGCGATTGCGCCCACACGAAAGCTGCCAGCACGGAAAGCTGTAGCTGGTTTTCACTGTCCCTTGGAACTGCATTCGCTGCCGCACAGTCATTCGTGTTCTGCAAAAGCTTGGCTTGGTAATGGGGCAACACTGTGTATCTCTCTCTGGCAGAGCCCGGCTGCCAAATTCGAAACGTCCAGCGATTGCGCCCACACGAAAGCTGCCAGCACGGAAAGCTGTAGCTGGTTTTCACTGTCCCTTGGAACTGCATTCGCTGCCGCACAGTCATTCGTGTTCTGCAAAAGCTTGGCTTGGTAATGGGGCAACACTCTGTATCTCTCTCTGGCAGAGCCCGGCTGCCAAATTCGAAACGTCCAGCGATTGCGCCCACACGAAAGCTGCCAGCACGGAAAGCTGTAGCTGGTTTTCACTGTCCCTTGGAACTGCATTCGCTGCCACACAGTCATTCGTGTTCTGCAAAAGCTTGGCTTGGTAATGGGGCAACACTGTGTATCTCTCTCTGGCAGAGCCCGGCTGCCAAATTCGAAACGTCCAGCGATTGCGCCCACCCGAAAGCTGCCAGCACGGAAAGCTATAGCTGGTTTTCACTGTCCCTTGGAACTGCATTCGCTGCCGCACAGTCATTTGTGTTCTGCAAAAGCTTGCCTTGGTAATGGGGCAACACTCTGTATCTCTCTCTGGCAGAGCCCGGCTGCCAAATTCGAAACGTCCAGCGATTGCGCCCACACGAAAGCTGCCAGCACAGAAAGCTGTAGCTGGTTTTCACTGTCCCTTGGAACTGCATTCGCTGCCGCACAGTCATTCGTGTTCTGCAAAAGCTTGGCTTGGTAATGGGGCAACACTCTGTATCTCTCTCTGGCAGAGCCCAGGTGCCAAATTCGAAACGTCCAGCGATTGCGCCCACACGAAAGGTGCCAGCACGGAAAGCTGTAGCTGGTTTTCACTGTCCCTTGGAACTGCATTCGCTGCCGCACAGTCATTCGTGTTCTGCAAAAGCTTGGCTTGGTAATGGGGCAACACTGTGTATCTCTCTCTGGCAGAGCCCGGCTGCCAAATTCGAAACGTCCAGCGATTGCGCCCACACGAAAGCTGCCAGCACGGAAAGCTGTAGCTGGTTTTCACTGTCCCTTGGAACTGCATTCGCTGCCGCACAGTCATTCGTGTTCTGCAAAAGCTTGGCTTGGTAATGGGGCAACACTGTGTATCTCTCTCTCTGGCAGAGCCCGGCTGCCAAATTCGAAACGTCCAGCGATTGCGCCCACACGAAAGCTGCCAGCACAGAAAGCTGTAGCTGGTTTTCACTGTCCCTTGGAACTGCATTCGCTGCCGCACAGTCATTCGTGTTCTGCAAAAGCTTGGCTTGGTAATGGGGCAACACTGTGTATCTCTCTCTGGCAGAGCCCGGCTGCCAAATTCGAAACGTCCAGCGATTGCGCCCACACGAAAGCTGCCAGCACGGAAAGCTGTAGCTGGTTTTCACTGTCCCTTGGAACTGCATTCGCTGCCGCACAGTCATTCGTGTTCTGCAAAAGCTTGGCTTGGTAATGGGGCAACACTGTGTATCTCTCTCTGGCAGAGCCCGGCTGCCAAATTCGAAACGTCCAGCGATTGCACCCACACGAAAGCTGCCAGCACGGAAAGCTGTAGCTGGTTTTCACTGTCCCTTGGAACTGCATTCGCTGCCGCACAGTCATTCGTGTTCTGCAAAAGCTTGGCTTGGTAATGGGGCAACACTCTGTATCTCTCTCTGGCAGAGCCCGGCTGCCAAATTCAAAACGTCCAGCGATTGCGCCCACACGAAAGCTGCCAGCACGGAAAGCTGTAGCTGGTTTTCACTGTCCCTTGGAACTGCATTCGCTGCCGCACAGTCATTCGTGTTCTGCAAAAGCTTGGCTTGGTAATGGGGCAACACTGTGTATCTCTCTCTGGCAGAGCCCGGCTGCCAAATTCGAAACGTCCAGCGATTGCGCCCACACGAAAGCTGCCAGCACGGAAAGCTCTAGCTGGTTTTCACTGTCCCTTGGAACTGCATTCGCTGCCGCACAGTCATTCGTGTTCTGCAAAAGCTTGGCTTGGTAATGGGGCAACACTCTGTATCTCTCTCTCACAGAGCCCGGCTGCCAAATTCAAAACGTCCAGCGATTGCGCCCACACGAAAGCTGCCAGCACAGAAAGCTGTAGCTGGTTTTCACTGTCCCTTGGAACTGCATTCGCTGCCGCACAGCCATTCGTGTTCTGCAAAAGCTTGGCTTGGTAATGGGGCAACACTGTGTATCTCTCTCTGGCAGAGCCCGGCTGCCAAATTCGAAACGTCCAGCGATTGCGCCCACACGAAAGCTGCCAGCACGGAAAGCTGTAGCTGGTTTTCACTGTCCCTTGGAACTGCATTCGCTGCCGCACAGTCATTCGTGTTCTGCAAAAGCTTGGCTTGGTAATGGGGCAACACTGTGTATCTCTCTCTGGCAGAGCCCGGCTGCCAAATTCGAAAGGTCCAGCGATTGCGCCCACACGAAAGCTGCCAGCACGGAAAGCTGTAGCTGGTTTTCACTGTCCCTTGGAACTGCATTCGCTGCCGCACAGTCATTCGTGTTCTGCAAAAGCTTGGCTTCGTAATGGGGCAACACTGTGTATCTCTCTCTGGCAGAGCCCGGCTGCCAAATTCGAAACGTCCAGCGATTGCGCCCACACGAAAGCTGCCAGCACGGAAAGCTGTAGCTGGTTTTCACTGTCCCTTGGAACTGCATTCGCTGCCGCACAGTCATTCGTGTTCTGCAAAAGCTTGGCTTGGTAATGGGGCAACACTCTGTATCTCTCTCTGGCAGAGCCCGGCTGCCAAATTCGAAACGTCCAGCGATTGCGCCCACACGAAAGCTGCCAGCACGGAAAGCTGTAGCTGGTTTTCACTGTCCCTTGGAACTGCATTCGCTGCCGCACAGTCATTCGTGTTCTGCAAAAGCTTGGCTTGGTAATGGGGCAAGACTCTGTATTTCTCTCTGGCAGAGCCCGGCTGCCAAATTCGAAACGTCCAGCGATTGCGCCCACAAGAAAACTGCCAGCACGGAAAGCTGTAGCTGGTTTTCACTGTCCCTTGGAACTGCATTCGCTGCCGCACAGTCATTCGTGTTCTGCAAAAGCTTGGCTTGGTAATGGGGCAACACTGTGTATCTCTCTCTGGCAGAGCCCGGCTGCCAAATTCGAAACGTCCAGCGATTGCGCCCACACGAAAGCTGCCAGCACGGAAAGCTGTAGCTGGTTTTCACTGTCCCTTGGAACTGCATTCGCTGCCGCACAGTCATTCGTGTTCTGCAAAAGCTTGGCTTGGTAATGGGGCAACACTCTGTATCTCTCTCTGGCAGAGCCCGGCTGCCAAATTCGAAACGTCCAGCGATTGCGCCCACACGAAAGCTGCCAGCACGGAAAGCTGTAGCTGGTTTTCACTGTCCCTTGGAACTGCATTCGCTGCCACACAGTCATTCGTGTTCTGCAAAAGCTTGGCTTGGTAATGGGGCAACACTGTGTATCTCTCTCTGGCAGAGCCCGGCTGCCAAATTCGAAACGTCCAGCGATTGCGCCCACCCGAAAGCTGCCAGCACGGAAAGCTATAGCTGGTTTTCACTGTCCCTTGGAACTGCATTCGCTGCCGCACAGTCATTCGTGTTCTGCAAAAGCTTGCCTTGGTAATGGGGCAACACTGTGTATCTCTCTCTGGCAGAGCCCGGCTGCCAAATTCGAAACGTCCAGCGATTGCGCCCACACGAAAGCTGCCAGCACAGAAAGCTGTAGCTGGTTTTCACTGTCCCTTGGAACTGCATTCGCTGCCGCACAGTCATTCGTGTTCTGCAAAAGCTTGGCTTGGTAATGGGGCAACACTCTGTATCTCTCTCTGGCAGAGCCCGGCTGCCAAATTCGAAACGTCCAGCGATTGCGCCCACACGAAAGGTGCCAGCACGGAAAGCTGTAGCTGGTTTTCACTGTCCCTTGGAACTGCATTCGCTGCCGCACAGTCATTCGTGTTCTGCAAAAGCTTGGCTTGGTAATGGGGCAACACTGTGTATCTCTCTCTGGCAGAGCCCGGCTGCCAAATTCGAAACGTCCAGCGATTGCGCCCACACGAAAGCTGCCAGCACGGAAAGCTGTAGCTGGTTTTCACTGTCCCTTGGAACTGCATTCGCTGCCGCACAGTCATTCGTGTTCTGCAAAAGCTTGGCTTGGTAATGGGGCAAGACTCTGTATCTCTCTCTCGCAGAGCCCGGCTGCCAAATTCGAAACGTCCAGCGATTGCGCCCACACGAAAGCTGCCAGCACGGAAAGCTGTAGCTGGTTTTCACTGTCCCTTGGAACTGCATTCGCTGCCGCACAGTCATTCGTGTTCTGCAAAAGCTTGGCTTGGTAATGGGGCAACACTGTGTATCTCTCTCTCGCACAGCCCGGCTGCCAAATTCGAAACGTCCAGTGATTGCGCCCACACGAAAGCTGCCAGCACGGAAAGCTGTAGCTGGTTTTCACTGTCCCTTGGAACTGCATTCGCTGCCGCACAGTCATTCGTGTTCTGCAAAAGCTTGGCTTGGTAATGGGGCAACACTGTGTATCTCTCTCTCGCAGAGCCCGGCTGCCAAATTCGAAACGTCCAGCGATTGCGCCCACACGAAAGGTGCCAGCACGGAAAGCTGTAGCTGGTTTTCACTGTCCCTTGGAACTGCATTCGCTGCCGCACAGTCATTCGTGTTCTGCAAAAGCTTGGCTTGGTAATGGGGCAACACTGTGTATCTCTCTCTCTCGCAGAGCCCGGCTGCCAAATTCGAAACGTCCAGCAATTGCGCCCACACGAAAGCTGCCAGCACGGAAAGCTGTAGCTGGTTTTCACTGTCCCTTGGAACTGCATTCGCTGCCGCACAGTCATTCGTGTTCTGCAAAAGCTTGGCTTGGTAATGGGGCAACACTCTGTATCTCTCTCTGGCAGAGCCCGGCTGCCAAATTCGAAACGTCCAGCGATTGCGCCCACACGAAAGCTGCCAGCACGGAAAGCTGTAGCTGGTTTTCACTGTCCCTTGGAACTGCATTCGCTGCCGCACAGTCATTCGTGTTCTGCAAAAGCTTGGCTTGGTAATGGGGCAACACTGTGTATCTCTCTCTGGCAGAGCCCGGCTGCCAAATTCGAAACGTCCAGCGATTGCGCCCACACGAAAGCTGCCAGCACGGAAAGCTGTAGCTGGTTTTCACTGTCCCTTGGAACTGCATTCGCTGCCGCACAGTCATTCGTGTTCTGCAAAAGCTTGGCTTGGTAATGGGGCAAGACTCTGTATCTCTCTCTCGCAGAGCCCGGCTGCCAAATTCGAAACGTCCAGCGATTGCGCCCACACGAAAGCTGCCAGCACGGAAAGCTGTAGCTGGTTTTCACTGTCCCTTGGAACTGCATTCGCTGCCGCACAGTCATTCATGTTCTGCAAAAGCTTGGCTTGGTAATGGGGCAACACTGTGTATCTCTCTCTCGCACAGCCCGGCTGCCAAATTCGAAACGTCCAGTGATTGCGCCCACACGAAAGCTGCCAGCACGGAAAGCTGTAGCTGGTTTTCACTGTCCCTTGGAACTGCATTCGCTGCCGCACAGTCATTCGTGTTCTGCAAAAGCTTGGCTTGGTAATGGGGCAACACTGTGTATCTCTCTCTCACAGAGCCCGGCTGCCAAATTCAAAACGTCCAGCGATTGCGCCCACACGAAAGCTGCCAGCACGGAAAGCTGTAGCTGGTTTTCACTGTCCCTTGGAACTGCATTCGCTGCCGCACAGTCATTCGTGTTCTGCAAAAGCTTGGCTTCGTAATGGGGCAACACTGTGTATCTCTCTCTCGCAGAGCCCGGCTGCCAAATTCGAAACGTCCAGCGATTGCGCCCACACGAAAGCTGCCAGCACGGAAAGCTGTAGCTGGTTTTCACTGTCCCTTGGAACTGCATTCGCTGCCGCACAGTCATTCGTGTTCTGCAAAAGCTTGGCTTGGTAATGGGGCAACACTGTGTATCTCTCTCTGGCAGAGCCCGGCTGCCAAATTCGAAACGTCCAGCGATTGCACCCACACGAAAGCTGCCAGCACGGAAAGCTGTAGCTGGTTTTCACTGTCCCTTGGAACTGCATTCGCTGCCGCACAGTCATTCGTGTTCTGCAAAAGCTTGGCTTGGTAATGGGGCAACACTGTGTATCTCTCTCTGGCAGAGCCCGGCTGCCAAATTCGAAACGTCCAGCGATTGCGCCCACACGAAAGCTGCCAGCACGGAAAGCTGTAGCTGGTTTTCACTGTCCCTTGGAACTGCATTCGCTGCCGCACAGTCATTCGTGTTCTGCAAAAGCTTGGCTTGGTAATGGGGCAACACTGTGTATCTCTCTCTGGCAGAGCCCGGCTGCCAAATTCGAAACGTCCAGCGATTGCGCCCACACGAAAGCTGCCAGCACGGAAAGCTGTAGCTGGTTTTCACTGTCCCTTGGAACTGCATTCGCTGCCGCACAGTCATTCGTGTTCTGCAAAAGCTTGGCTTGGTAATGGGGCAACACTGTGTATCTCTCTCTCTGGCAGAGCCCGGCTGCCAAATTCGAAACGTCCAGCGATTGCGCCCACACGAAAGCTGCCAGCACAGAAAGCTGTAGCTGGTTTTCACTGTCCCTTGGAACTGCATTCGCTGCCGCACAGTCATTCGTGTTCTGCAAAAGCTTGGCTTGGTAATGGGGCAACACTGTGTATCTCTCTCTCTCGCAGAGCCCGGCTGCCAAATTCGAAACGTCCAGCGATTGCGCCCACACGAAAGCTGCCAGCACGGAAAGCTGTAGCTGGTTTTCACTGTCCCTTGGAACTGCATTCGCTGCCGCACAGTCATTCGTGTTCTGCAAAAGCTTGGCTTGGTAATGGGGCAACACTGTGTATCTCTCTCTCACAGAGCCCGGCTGCCAAATTCAAAACGTCCAGCGATTGCGCCCACAAGAAAACTGCCAGCACGGAAAGCTGTAGCTGGTTTTCACTGTCCCTTGGAACTGCATTCGCTGCCGCACAGTCATTCGTGTTCTGCAAAAGCTTGGCTTGGTAATGGGGCAACACTGTGTATCTCTCTCTGGCAGAGCCCGGCTGCCAAATTCGAAACGTCCAGCGATTGCGCCCACACGAAAGCTGCCAGCACGGAAAGCTGTAGCTGGTTTTCACTGTCCCTTGGAACTGCATTCGCTGCCGCACAGTCATTCGTGTTCTGCAAAAGCTTGGCTTGGTAATGGGGCAACACTGTGTATCTCTCTCTGGCAGAGCCTGGCTGCCAAATTCGAAACGTCCAGCGATTGCGCCCACACGAAAGCTGCCAGCACGGAAAGCTGTAGCTGGTTTTCACTGTCCCTTGGAACTGCATTCGCTGCCGCACAGTCATTCGTGTTCTGCAAAAGCTTGGCTTGGTAATGGGGCAACACTGTGTATCTCTCTCTGGCAGAGCCCGGCTGCCAAATTCGAAACGTCCAGCGATTGCGCCCACACGAAAGCTGCCAGCACGGAAAGCTGTAGCTGGTTTTCACTGTCCCTTGGAACTGCATTCGCTGCCGCACAGTCATTCGTGTTCTGCAAAAGCTTGGCTTGGTAATGGGGCAACACTGTGTATCTCTCTCTGGCAGAGCCCGGCTGCCAAATTCGAAACGTCCAGCGATTGCACCCACACGAAAGCTGCCAGCACGGAAAGCTGTAGCTGGTTTTCACTGTCCCTTGGAACTGCATTCGCTGCCGCACAGTCATTCGTGTTCTGCAAAAGCTTGGCTTGGTAATGGGGCAACACTCTGTATCTCTCTCTGGCAGAGCCCGGCTGCCAAATTCAAAACGTCCAGCGATTGCGCCCACACGAAAGCTGCCAGCACGGAAAGCTGTAGCTGGTTTTCACTGTCCCTTGGAACTGCATTCGCTGCCGCACAGTCATTCGTGTTCTGCAAAAGCTTGGCTTGGTAATGGGGCAACACTGTGTATCTCTCTCTGGCAGAGCCCGGCTGCCAAATTCGAAACGTCCAGCGATTGCGCCCACACGAAAGCTGCCAGCACGGAAAGCTGTAGCTGGTTTTCACTGTCCCTTGGAACTGCATTCGCTGCCGCACAGTCATTCGTGTTCTGCAAAAGCTTGGCTTGGTAATGGGGCAACACTCTGTATCTCTCTCTCACAGAGCCCGGCTGCCAAATTCAAAACGTCCAGCGATTGCGCCCACAAGAAAGCTGCCAGCACAGAAAGCTGTAGCTGGTTTTCACTGTCCCTTGGAACTGCATTCGCTGCCGCACAGCCATTCGTGTTCTGCAAAAGCTTGGCTTGGTAATGGGGCAACACTGTGTATCTCTCTCTGGCAGAGCCCGGCTGCCAAATTCGAAACGTCCAGCGATTGCGCCCACACGAAAGCTGCCAGCACGGAAAGCTGTAGCTGGTTTTCACTGTCCCTTGGAACTGCATTCGCTGCCGCACAGTCATTCGTGTTCTGCAAAAGCTTGGCTTGGTAATGGGGCAACACTGTGTATCTCTCTCTGGCAGAGCCCGGCTGCCAAATTCGAAACGTCCAGCGATTGCGCCCACACGAAAGCTGCCAGCACGGAAAGCTGTAGCTGGTTTTCACTGTCCCTTGGAACTGCATTCGCTGCCGCACAGTCATTCGTGTTCTGCAAAAGCTTGGCTTCGTAATGGGGCAACACTGTGTATCTCTCTCTGGCAGAGCCCGGCTGCCAAATTCGAAACGTCCAGCGATTGCGCCCACACGAAAGCTGCCAGCACGGAAAGCTGTAGCTGGTTTTCACTGTCCCTTGGAACTGCATTCGCTGCCGCACAGTCATTCGTGTTCTGCAAAAGCTTGGCTTGGTAATGGGGCAACACTCTGTATCTCTCTCTGGCAGAGCCCGGCTGCCAAATTCGAAACGTCCAGCGATTGCGCCCACACGAAAGCTGCCAGCACGGAAAGCTCTAGCTGGTTTTCACTGTCCCTTGGAACTGCATTCGCTGCCGCACAGTCATTCGTGTTCTGCAAAAGCTTGGCTTGGTAATGGGGCAACACTCTGTATCTCTCTCTGGCAGAGCCCGGCTGCCAAATTCGAAACGTCCAGCGATTGCGCCCACACGAAAGCTGCCAGCACGGAAAGCTGTAGCTGGTTTTCACTGTCCCTTGGAACTGCATTCGCTGCCGCACAGTCATTCGTGTTCTGCAAAAGCTTGGCTTGGTAATGGGGCAACACTGTGTATCTCTCTCTCTGGCAGAGCCCGGCTGCCAAATTCGAAACGTCCAGCGATTGCGCCCACATGAAAGCTGCCAGCACAGAAAGCTGTAGCTGGTTTTCACTGTCCCTTGGAACTGCATTCGCTGCCGCACAGTCATTCGTGTTCTGCAAAAGCTTGGCTTCGTAATGGGGCAACACTGTGTATCTCTCTCTCTCGCAGAGCCCGGCTGCCAAATTCGAAACGTCCAGCGATTGCGCCCACACGAAAGCTGCCAGCACGGAAAGCTGTAGCTGGTTTTCACTGTCCCTTGGAACTGCATTCGCTGCCGCACAGTCATTCGTGTTCTGCAAAAGCTTGGCTTGGTAATGGGGCAACACTGTGTATCTCTCTCTCACAGAGCCCGGCTGCCAAATTCAAAACGTCCAGCGATTGCGCCCACAAGAAAACTGCCAGCACGGAAAGCTGTAGCTGGTTTTCACTGTCCCTTGGAACTGCATTCGCTGCCGCACAGTCATTCGTGTTCTGCAAAAGCTTGGCTTGGTAATGGGGCAACACTGTGTATCTCTCTCTGGCAGAGCCCGGCTGCCAAATTCGAAACGTCCAGCGATTGCGCCCACACGAAAGCTGCCAGCACGGAAAGCTGTAGCTGGTTTTCACTGTCCCTTGGAACTGCATTCGCTGCCGCACAGTCATTCGTGTTCTGCAAAAGCTTGGCTTGGTAATGGGGCAACACTGTGTATCTCTCTCTCTCGCAGAGCCCGGCTGCCAAATTCGAAACGTCCAGCGATTGCGCCCACACGAAAGCTGCCAGCACGGAAAGCTGTAGCTGGTTTTCACTGTCCCTTGGAACTGCATTCGCTGCCGCACAGTCATTCGTGTTCTGCAAAAGCTTGGCTTGGTAATGGGGCAACACTGTGTATCTCTCTCTCACAGAGCCCGGCTGCCAAATTCAAAACGTCCAGCGATTGCGCCCACAAGAAAACTGCCAGCACGGAAAGCTGTAGCTGGTTTTCACTGTCCCTTGGAACTGCATTCGCTGCCGCACAGTCATTCGTGTTCTGCAAAAGCTTGGCTTGGTAATGGGGCAACACTGTGTATCTCTCTCTGGCAGAGCCCGGCTGCCAAATTCGAAACGTCCAGCGATTGCGCCCACACGAAAGCTGCCAGCACGGAAAGCTGTAGCTGGTTTTCACTGTCCCTTGGAACTGCATTCGCTGCCGCACAGTCATTCGTGTTCTGCAAAAGCTTGGCTTGGTAATGGGGCAACACTGTGTATCTCTCTCTGGCAGAGCCTGGCTGCCAAATTCGAAACGTCCAGCGATTGCGCCCACACGAAAGCTGCCAGCACGGAAAGCTGTAGCTGGTTTTCACTGTCCCTTGGAACTGCATTCGCTGCCGCACAGTCATTCGTGTTCTGCAAAAGCTTGGCTTCGTAATGGGGCAACACTCTGTATCTCTCTCTGGCAGAGCCCGGCTGCCAAATTCGAAACGTCCAGCGATTGCGCCCACACGAAAGCTGCCAGCACGGAAAGCTGTAGCTGGTTTTCACTGTCCCTTGGAACTGCATTCGCTGCCGCACAGTCATTCGTGTTCTGCAAAAGCTTGGCTTGGTAATGGGGCAACACTGTGTATCTCTCTCTGGCAGAGCCCGGCTGCCAAATTCGAAACGTCCAGCGATTGCACCCACACGAAAGCTGCCAGCACGGAAAGCTGTAGCTGGTTTTCACTGTCCCTTGGAACTGCATTCGCTGCCGCACAGTCATTCGTGTTCTGCAAAAGCTTGGCTTGGTAATGGGGCAACACTCTGTATCTCTCTCTGGCAGAGCCCGGCTGCCAAATTCAAAACGTCCAGCGATTGCGCCCACACGAAAGCTGCCAGCACGGAAAGCTGTAGCTGGTTTTCACTGTCCCTTGGAACTGCATTCGCTGCCGCACAGTCATTCGTGTTCTGCAAAAGCTTGGCTTGGTAATGGGGCAACACTGTGTATCTCTCTCTGGCAGAGCCCGGCTGCCAAATTCGAAACGTCCAGCGATTGCGCCCACACGAAAGCTGCCAGCACGGAAAGCTGTAGCTGGTTTTCACTGTCCCTTGGAACTGCATTCGCTGCCGCACAGTCATTCGTGTTCTGCAAAAGCTTGGCTTGGTAATGGGGCAACACTCTGTATCTCTCTCTCACAGAGCCCGGCTGCCAAATTCAAAACGTCCAGCGATTGCGCCCACACGAAAGCTGCCAGCACAGAAAGCTGTAGCTGGTTTTCACTGTCCCTTGGAACTGCATTCGCTGCCGCACAGCCATTCGTGTTCTGCAAAAGCTTGGCTTGGTAATGGGGCAACACTGTGTATCTCTCTCTGGCAGAGCCCGGCTGCCAAATTCGAAACGTCCAGCGATTGCGCCCACACGAAAGCTGCCAGCACGGAAAGCTGTAGCTGGTTTTCACTGTCCCTTGGAACTGCATTCGCTGCCGCACAGTCATTCGTGTTCTGCAAAAGCTTGGCTTGGTAATGGGGCAACACTGTGTATCTCTCTCTGGCAGAGCCCGGCTGCCAAATTCGAAACGTCCAGCGATTGCGCCCACACGAAAGCTGCCAGCACGGAAAGCTGTAGCTGGTTTTCACTGTCCCTTGGAACTGCATTCGCTGCCGCACAGTCATTCGTGTTCTGCAAAAGCTTGGCTTGGTAATGGGGCAACACTGTGTATCTCTCTCTGGCAGAGCCCGGCTGCCAAATTCGAAACGTCCAGCGATTGCGCCCACACGAAAGCTGCCAGCACGGAAAGCTGTAGCTGGTTTTCACTGTCCCTTGGAACTGCATTCGCTGCCGCACAGTCATTCGTGTTCTGCAAAAGCTTGGCTTGGTAATGGGGCAACACTCTGTATCTCTCTCTGGCAGAGCCCGGCTGCCAAATTCGAAACGTCCAGCGATTGCGCCCACACGAAAGCTGCCAGCACGGAAAGCTCTAGCTGGTTTTCACTGTCCCTTGGAACTGCATTCGCTGCCGCACAGTCATTCGTGTTCTGCAAAAGCTTGGCTTGGTAATGGGGCAACACTCTGTATCTCTCTCTGGCAGAGCCCGGCTGCCAAATTCGAAACGTCCAGCGATTGCGCCCACACGAAAGCTGCCAGCACGGAAAGCTGTAGCTGGTTTTCACTGTCCCTTGGAACTGCATTCGCTGCCGCACAGTCATTCGTGTTCTGCAAAAGCTTGGCTTGGTAATGGGGCAACACTGTGTATCTCTCTCTCTGGCAGAGCCCGGCTGCCAAATTCGAAACGTCCAGCGATTGCGCCCACACGAAAGCTGCCAGCACAGAAAGCTGTAGCTGGTTTTCACTGTCCCTTGGAACTGCATTCGCTGCCGCACAGTCATTCGTGTTCTGCAAAAGCTTGGCTTCGTAATGGGGCAACACTGTGTATCTCTCTCTCTCGCAGAGCCCGGCTGCCAAATTCGAAACGTCCAGCGATTGCGCCCACACGAAAGCTGCCAGCACGGAAAGCTGTAGCTGGTTTTCACTGTCCCTTGGAACTGCATTCGCTGCCGCACAGTCATTCGTGTTCTGCAAAAGCTTGGCTTCGTAATGGGGCAACACTGTGTATCTCTCTCTCACAGAGCCCGGCTGCCAAATTCAAAACGTCCAGCGATTGCGCCCACAAGAAAACTGCCAGCACGGAAAGCTGTAGCTGGTTTTCACTGTCCCTTGGAACTGCATTCGCTGCCGCACAGTCATTCGTGTTCTGCAAAAGCTTGGCTTGGTAATGGGGCAACACTGTGTATCTCTCTCTCGCAGAGCCCGGCTGCCAAATTCGAAACGTCCAGCGATTGCGCCCACACGAAAGCTGCCAGCACGGAAAGCTGTAGCTGGTTTTCACTGTCCCTTGGAACTGCATTCGCTGCCGCACAGTCATTCGTGTTCTGCAAAAGCTTGGCTTGGTAATGGGGCAACACTGTGTATCTCTCTCTCACAGAGCCCGGCTGCCAAATTCAAAACGTCCAGCGATTGCGCCCACAAGAAAACTGCCAGCACGGAAAGCTGTAGCTGGTTTTCACTGTCCCTTGGAACTGCATTCGCTGCCGCACAGTCATTCGTGTTCTGCAAAAGCTTGGCTTGGTAATGGGGCAACACTGTGTATCTCTCTCTGGCAGAGCCCGGCTGCCAAATTCGAAACGTCCAGCGATTGCGCCCACACGAAAGCTGCCAGCACGGAAAGCTGTAGCTGGTTTTCACTGTCCCTTGGAACTGCATTCGCTGCCGCACAGTCATTCGTGTTCTGCAAAAGCTTGGCTTGGTAATGGGGCAACACTGTGTATCTCTCTCTGGCAGAGCCTGGCTGCCAAATTCGAAACGTCCAGCGATTGCGCCCACACGAAAGCTGCCAGCACGGAAAGCTGTAGCTGGTTTTCACTGTCCCTTGGAACTGCATTCGCTGCCGCACAGTCATTCGTGTTCTGCAAAAGCTTGGCTTCGTAATGGGGCAACACTGTGTATCTCTCTCTGGCAGAGCCCGGCTGCCAAATTCGAAACGTCCAGCGATTGCGCCCACACGAAAGCTGCCAGCACGGAAAGCTGTAGCTGGTTTTCACTGTCCCTTGGAACTGCATTCGCTGCCGCACAGTCATTCGTGTTCTGCAAAAGCTTGGCTTGGTAATGGGGCAACACTGTGTATCTCTCTCTGGCAGAGCCCGGCTGCCAAATTCGAAACGTCCAGCGATTGCACCCACACGAAAGCTGCCAGCACGGAAAGCTGTAGCTGGTTTTCACTGTCCCTTGGAACTGCATTCGCTGCCGCACAGTCATTCGTGTTCTGCAAAAGCTTGGCTTGGTAATGGGGCAACACTCTGTATCTCTCTCTGGCAGAGCCCGGCTGCCAAATTCAAAACGTCCAGCGATTGCGCCCACACGAAAGCTGCCAGCACGGAAAGCTGTAGCTGGTTTTCACTGTCCCTTGGAACTGCATTCGCTGCCGCACAGTCATTCGTGTTCTGCAAAAGCTTGGCTTGGTAATGGGGCAACACTGTGTATCTCTCTCTGGCAGAGCCCGGCTGCCAAATTCGAAACGTCCAGCGATTGCGCCCACACGAAAGCTGCCAGCACGGAAAGCTGTAGCTGGTTTTCACTGTCCCTTGGAACTGCATTCGCTGCCGCACAGTCATTCGTGTTCTGCAAAAGCTTGGCTTGGTAATGGGGCAACACTCTGTATCTCTCTCTCACAGAGCCCGGCTGCCAAATTCAAAACGTCCAGCGATTGCGCCCACACGAAAGCTGCCAGCACAGAAAGCTGTAGCTGGTTTTCACTGTCCCTTGGAACTGCATTCGCTGCCGCACAGCCATTCGTGTTCTGCAAAAGCTTGGCTTGGTAATGGGGCAACACTGTGTATCTCTCTCTGGCAGAGCCCGGCTGCCAAATTCGAAACGTCCAGCGATTGCGCCCACACGAAAGCTGCCAGCACGGAAAGCTGTAGCTGGTTTTCACTGTCCCTTGGAACTGCATTCGCTGCCGCACAGTCATTCGTGTTCTGCAAAAGCTTGGCTTGGTAATGGGGCAACACTGTGTATCTCTCTCTGGCAGAGCCCGGCTGCCAAATTCGAAACGTCCAGCGATTGCGCCCACACGAAAGCTGCCAGCACGGAAAGCTGTAGCTGGTTTTCACTGTCCCTTGGAACTGCATTCGCTGCCGCACAGTCATTCGTGTTCTGCAAAAGCTTGGCTTCGTAATGGGGCAACACTGTGTATCTCTCTCTGGCAGAGCCCGGCTGCCAAATTCGAAACGTCCAGCGATTGCGCCCACACGAAAGCTGCCAGCACGGAAAGCTGTAGCTGGTTTTCACTGTCCCTTGGAACTGCATTCGCTGCCGCACAGTCATTCGTGTTCTGCAAAAGCTTGGCTTGGTAATGGGGCAACACTCTGTATCTCTCTCTGGCAGAGCCCGGCTGCCAAATTCGAAACGTCCAGCGATTGCGCCCACACGAAAGCTGCCAGCACGGAAAGCTCTAGCTGGTTTTCACTGTCCCTTGGAACTGCATTCGCTGCCGCACAGTCATTCGTGTTCTGCAAAAGCTTGGCTTGGTAATGGGGCAACACTCTGTATCTCTCTCTGGCAGAGCCCGGCTGCCAAATTCGAAACGTCCAGCGATTGCGCCCACACGAAAGCTGCCAGCACGGAAAGCTGTAGCTGGTTTTCACTGTCCCTTGGAACTGCATTCGCTGCCGCACAGTCATTCGTGTTCTGCAAAAGCTTGGCTTGGTAATGGGGCAACACTGTGTATCTCTCTCTCTGGCAGAGCCCGGCTGCCAAATTCGAAACGTCCAGCGATTGCGCCCACACGAAAGCTGCCAGCACAGAAAGCTGTAGCTGGTTTTCACTGTCCCTTGGAACTGCATTCGCTGCCGCACAGTCATTCGTGTTCTGCAAAAGCTTGGCTTCGTAATGGGGCAACACTGTGTATCTCTCTCTCTCGCAGAGCCCGGCTGCCAAATTCGAAACGTCCAGCGATTGCGCCCACACGAAAGCTGCCAGCACGGAAAGCTGTAGCTGGTTTTCACTGTCCCTTGGAACTGCATTCGCTGCCGCACAGTCATTCGTGTTCTGCAAAAGCTTGGCTTGGTAATGGGGCAACACTGTGTATCTCTCTCTCACAGAGCCCGGCTGCCAAATTCAAAACGTCCAGCGATTGCGCCCACAAGAAAACTGCCAGCACGGAAAGCTGTAGCTGGTTTTCACTGTCCCTTGGAACTGCATTCGCTGCCGCACAGTCATTCGTGTTCTGCAAAAGCTTGGCTTGGTAATGGGGCAACACTGTGTATCTCTCTCTGGCAGAGCCCGGCTGCCAAATTCGAAACGTCCAGCGATTGCGCCCACACGAAAGCTGCCAGCACGGAAAGCTGTAGCTGGTTTTCACTGTCCCTTGGAACTGCATTCGCTGCCGCACAGTCATTCGTGTTCTGCAAAAGCTTGGCTTGGTAATGGGGCAACACTGTGTATCTCTCTCTCTCGCAGAGCCCGGCTGCCAAATTCGAAACGTCCAGCGATTGCGCCCACACGAAAGCTGCCAGCACGGAAAGCTGTAGCTGGTTTTCACTGTCCCTTGGAACTGCATTCGCTGCCGCACAGTCATTCGTGTTCTGCAAAAGCTTGGCTTGGTAATGGGGCAACACTGTGTATCTCTCTCTCACAGAGCCCGGCTGCCAAATTCAAAACGTCCAGCGATTGCGCCCACAAGAAAACTGCCAGCACGGAAAGCTGTAGCTGGTTTTCACTGTCCCTTGGAACTGCATTCGCTGCCGCACAGTCATTCGTGTTCTGCAAAAGCTTGGCTTGGTAATGGGGCAACACTGTGTATCTCTCTCTGGCAGAGCCCGGCTGCCAAATTCGAAACGTCCAGCGATTGCGCCCACACGAAAGCTGCCAGCACGGAAAGCTGTAGCTGGTTTTCACTGTCCCTTGGAACTGCATTCGCTGCCGCACAGTCATTCGTGTTCTGCAAAAGCTTGGCTTGGTAATGGGGCAACACTGTGTATCTCTCTCTGGCAGAGCCTGGCTGCCAAATTCGAAACGTCCAGCGATTGCGCCCACACGAAAGCTGCCAGCACGGAAAGCTGTAGCTGGTTTTCACTGTCCCTTGGAACTGCATTCGCTGCCGCACAGTCATTCGTGTTCTGCAAAAGCTTGGCTTGGTAATGGGGCAACACTGTGTATCTCTCTCTCTCGCAGAGCCCGGCTGCCAAATTCGAAACGTCCAGCAATTGCGCCCACACGAAAGCTGCCAGCACGGAAAGCTGTAGCTGGTTTTCACTGTCCCTTGGAACTGCATTCGCTGCCGCACAGTCATTCGTGTTCTGCAAAAGCTTGGCTTGGTAATGGGGCAACACTCTGTATCTCTCTCTGGCAGAGCCCGGCTGCCAAATTCGAAACGTCCAGCGATTGCGCCCACACGAAAGCTGCCAGCACGGAAAGCTGTAGCTGGTTTTCACTGTCCCTTGGAACTGCATTCGCTGCCGCACAGTCATTCGTGTTCTGCAAAAGCTTGGCTTGGTAATGGGGCAACACTGTGTATCTCTCTCTGGCAGAGCCCGGCTGCCAAATTCGAAACGTCCAGCGATTGCGCCCACACGAAAGCTGCCAGCACGGAAAGCTGTAGCTGGTTTTCACTGTCCCTTGGAACTGCATTCGCTGCCGCACAGTCATTCGTGTTCTGCAAAAGCTTGGCTTCGTAATGGGGCAACACTGTGTATCTCTCTCTGGCAGAGCCCGGCTGCCAAATTCGAAACGTCCAGCGATTGCGCCCACACGAAAGCTGCCAGCACGGAAAGCTGTAGCTGGTTTTCACTGTCCCTTGGAACTGCATTCGCTGCCGCACAGTCATTCGTGTTCTGCAAAAGCTTGGCTTGGTAATGGGGCAACACTGTGTATCTCTCTCTGGCAGAGCCCGGCTGCCAAATTCGAAACGTCCAGCGATTGCGCCCACACGAAAGCTGCCAGCACGGAAAGCTGTAGCTGGTTTTCACTGTCCCTTGGAACTGCATTCGCTGCCGCACAGTCATTCGTGTTCTGCAAAAGCTTGGCTTGGTAATGGGGCAACACTGTGTATCTCTCTCTGGCAGAGCCCGGCTGCCAAATTCGAAACGTCCAGCGATTGCGCCCACACGAAAGCTGCCAGCACGGAAAGCTGTAGCTGGTTTTCACTGTCCCTTGGAACTGCATTCGCTGCCGCACAGTCATTCGTGTTCTGCAAAAGCTTGGCTTGGTAATGGGGCAAGACTCTGTATCTCTCTCTCGCAGAGCCCGGCTGCCAAATTCGAAACGTCCAGCGATTGCGCCCACACGAAAGCTGCCAGCACGGAAAGCTGTAGCTGGTTTTCACTGTCCCTTGGAACTGCATTCGCTGCCGCACAGTCATTCGTGTTCTGCAAAAGCTTGGCTTGGTAATGGGGCAACACTGTGTATCTCTCTCTCGCACAGCCCGGCTGCCAAATTCGAAACGTCCAGTGATTGCGCCCACACGAAAGCTGCCAGCACGGAAAGCTGTAGCTGGTTTTCACTGTCCCTTGGAACTGCATTCGCTGCCGCACAGTCATTCGTGTTCTGCAAAAGCTTGGCTTCGTAATGGGGCAACACTGTGTATCTCTCTCTCGCAGAGCCCGGCTGCCAAATTCGAAACGTCCAGCGATTGCGCCCACACGAAAGCTGCCAGCACGGAAAGCTGTAGCTGGTTTTCACTGTCCCTTGGAACTGCATTCGCTGCCGCACAGTCATTCGTGTTCTGCAAAAGCTTGGCTTGGTAATGGGGCAACACTGTGTATCTCTCTCTGGCAGAGCCCGGCTGCCAAATTCGAAACGTCCAGCGATTGCACCCACACGAAAGCTGCCAGCACGGAAAGCTGTAGCTGGTTTTCACTGTCCCTTGGAACTGCATTCGCTGCCGCACAGTCATTCGTGTTCTGCAAAAGCTTGGCTTGGTAATGGGGCAACACTGTGTATCTCTCTCTGGCAGAGCCCGGCTGCCAAATTCGAAACGTCCAGCGATTGCGCCCACACGAAAGCTGCCAGCACGGAAAGCTGTAGCTGGTTTTCACTGTCCCTTGGAACTGCATTCGCTGCCGCACAGTCATTCGTGTTCTGCAAAAGCTTGGCTTGGTAATGGGGCAACACTGTGTATCTCTCTCTGGCAGAGCCCGGCTGCCAAATTCGAAACGTCCAGCGATTGCGCCCACACGAAAGCTGCCAGCACGGAAAGCTGTAGCTGGTTTTCACTGTCCCTTGGAACTGCATTCGCTGCCGCACAGTCATTCGTGTTCTGCAAAAGCTTGGCTTGGTAATGGGGCAACACTGTGTATCTCTCTCTGGCAGAGCCCGGCTGCCAAATTCGAAACGTCCAGCGATTGCGCCCACACGAAAGCTGCCAGCACGGAAAGCTGTAGCTGGTTTTCACTGTCCCTTGGAACTGCATTCGCTGCCGCACAGTCATTCGTGTTCTGCAAAAGCTTGGCTTGGTAATGGGGCAACACTCTGTATCTCTCTCTGGCAGAGCCCGGCTGCCAAATTCGAAACGTCCAGCGATTGCGCCCACACGAAAGCTGCCAGCACGGAAAGCTGTAGCTGGTTTTCACTGTCCCTTGGAACTGCATTCGCTGCCACACAGTCATTCGTGTTCTGCAAAAGCTTGGCTTGGTAATGGGGCAACACTGTGTATCTCTCTCTGGCAGAGCCCGGCTGCCAAATTCGAAACGTCCAGCGATTGCGCCCACCCGAAAGCTGCCAGCACGGAAAGCTATAGCTGGTTTTCACTGTCCCTTGGAACTGCATTCGCTGCCGCACAGTCATTTGTGTTCTGCAAAAGCTTGCCTTGGTAATGGGGCAACACTCTGTATCTCTCTCTGGCAGAGCCCGGCTGCCAAATTCGAAACGTCCAGCGATTGCGCCCACACGAAAGCTGCCAGCACAGAAAGCTGTAGCTGGTTTTCACTGTCCCTTGGAACTGCATTCGCTGCCGCACAGTCATTCGTGTTCTGCAAAAGCTTGGCTTGGTAATGGGGCAACACTCTGTATCTCTCTCTGGCAGAGCCCGGGTGCCAAATTCGAAACGTCCAGCGATTGCGCCCACACGAAAGGTGCCAGCACGGAAAGCTGTAGCTGGTTTTCACTGTCCCTTGGAACTGCATTCGCTGCCGCACAGTCATTCGTGTTCTGCAAAAGCTTGGCTTGGTAATGGGGCAACACTGTGTATCTCTCTCTGGCAGAGCCCGGCTGCCAAATTCGAAACGTCCAGCGATTGCGCCCACACGAAAGCTGCCAGCACGGAAAGCTGTAGCTGGTTTTCACTGTCCCTTGGAACTGCATTCGCTGCCGCACAGTCATTCGTGTTCTGCAAAAGCTTGGCTTGGTAATGGGGCAACACTGTGTATCTCTCTCTCTGGCAGAGCCCGGCTGCCAAATTCGAAACGTCCAGCGATTGCGCCCACACGAAAGCTGCCAGCACAGAAAGCTGTAGCTGGTTTTCACTGTCCCTTGGAACTGCATTCGCTGCCGCACAGTCATTCGTGTTCTGCAAAAGCTTGGCTTGGTAATGGGGCAACACTGTGTATCTCTCTCTGGCAGAGCCCGGCTGCCAAATTCGAAACGTCCAGCGATTGCGCCCACACGAAAGCTGCCAGCACGGAAAGCTGTAGCTGGTTTTCACTGTCCCTTGGAACTGCATTCGCTGCCGCACAGTCATTCGTGTTCTGCAAAAGCTTGGCTTGGTAATGGGGCAACACTGTGTATCTCTCTCTGGCAGAGCCCGGCTGCCAAATTCGAAACGTCCAGCGATTGCACCCACACGAAAGCTGCCAGCACGGAAAGCTGTAGCTGGTTTTCACTGTCCCTTGGAACTGCATTCGCTGCCGCACAGTCATTCGTGTTCTGCAAAAGCTTGGCTTGGTAATGGGGCAACACTCTGTATCTCTCTCTGGCAGAGCCCGGCTGCCAAATTCAAAACGTCCAGCGATTGCGCCCACACGAAAGCTGCCAGCACGGAAAGCTGTAGCTGGTTTTCACTGTCCCTTGGAACTGCATTCGCTGCCGCACAGTCATTCGTGTTCTGCAAAAGCTTGGCTTGGTAATGGGGCAACACTGTGTATCTCTCTCTGGCAGAGCCCGGCTGCCAAATTCGAAACGTCCAGCGATTGCGCCCACACGAAAGCTGCCAGCACGGAAAGCTCTAGCTGGTTTTCACTGTCCCTTGGAACTGCATTCGCTGCCGCACAGTCATTCGTGTTCTGCAAAAGCTTGGCTTGGTAATGGGGCAACACTCTGTATCTCTCTCTCACAGAGCCCGGCTGCCAAATTCAAAACGTCCAGCGATTGCGCCCACACGAAAGCTGCCAGCACAGAAAGCTGTAGCTGGTTTTCACTGTCCCTTGGAACTGCATTCGCTGCCGCACAGCCATTCGTGTTCTGCAAAAGCTTGGCTTGGTAATGGGGCAACACTGTGTATCTCTCTCTGGCAGAGCCCGGCTGCCAAATTCGAAACGTCCAGCGATTGCGCCCACACGAAAGCTGCCAGCACGGAAAGCTGTAGCTGGTTTTCACTGTCCCTTGGAACTGCATTCGCTGCCGCACAGTCATTCGTGTTCTGCAAAAGCTTGGCTTGGTAATGGGGCAACACTGTGTATCTCTCTCTGGCAGAGCCCGGCTGCCAAATTCGAAACGTCCAGCGATTGCGCCCACACGAAAGCTGCCAGCACGGAAAGCTGTAGCTGGTTTTCACTGTCCCTTGGAACTGCATTCGCTGCCGCACAGTCATTCGTGTTCTGCAAAAGCTTGGCTTCGTAATGGGGCAACACTGTGTATCTCTCTCTGGCAGAGCCCGGCTGCCAAATTCGAAACGTCCAGCGATTGCGCCCACACGAAAGCTGCCAGCACGGAAAGCTGTAGCTGGTTTTCACTGTCCCTTGGAACTGCATTCGCTGCCGCACAGTCATTCGTGTTCTGCAAAAGCTTGGCTTGGTAATGGGGCAACACTCTGTATCTCTCTTTGGCAGAGCCCGGCTGCCAAATTCGAAACGTCCAGCGATTGCGCCCACACGAAAGCTGCCAGCACGGAAAGCTGTAGCTGGTTTTCACTGTCCCTTGGAACTGCATTCGCTGCCGCACAGTCATTCGTGTTCTGCAAAAGCTTGGCTTGGTAATGGGGCAAGACTCTGTATTTCTCTCTGGCAGAGCCCGGCTGCCAAATTCGAAACGTCCAGCGATTGCGCCCACAAGAAAACTGCCAGCACGGAAAGCTGTAGCTGGTTTTCACTGTCCCTTGGAACTGCATTCGCTGCCGCACAGTCATTCGTGTTCTGCAAAAGCTTGGCTTGGTAATGGGGCAACACTGTGTATCTCTCTCTGGCAGAGCCCGGCTGCCAAATTCGAAACGTCCAGCGATTGCGCCCACACGAAAGCTGCCAGCACGGAAAGCTGTAGCTGGTTTTCACTGTCCCTTGGAACTGCATTCGCTGCCGCACAGTCATTCGTGTTCTGCAAAAGCTTGGCTTGGTAATGGGGCAACACTCTGTATCTCTCTCTGGCAGAGCCCGGCTGCCAAATTCGAAACGTCCAGCGATTGCGCCCACACGAAAGCTGCCAGCACGGAAAGCTGTAGCTGGTTTTCACTGTCCCTTGGAACTGCATTCGCTGCCACACAGTCATTCGTGTTCTGCAAAAGCTTGGCTTGGTAATGGGGCAACACTGTGTATCTCTCTCTGGCAGAGCCCGGCTGCCAAATTCGAAACGTCCAGCGATTGCGCCCACCCGAAAGCTGCCAGCACGGAAAGCTATAGCTGGTTTTCACTGTCCCTTGGAACTGCATTCGCTGCCGCACAGTCATTCGTGTTCTGCAAAAGCTTGCCTTGGTAATGGGGCAACACTGTGTATCTCTCTCTGGCAGAGCCCGGCTGCCAAATTCGAAACGTCCAGCGATTGCGCCCACACGAAAGCTGCCAGCACAGAAAGCTGTAGCTGGTTTTCACTGTCCCTTGGAACTGCATTCGCTGCCGCACAGTCATTCGTGTTCTGCAAAAGCTTGGCTTGGTAATGGGGCAACACTCTGTATCTCTCTCTGGCAGAGCCCGGCTGCCAAATTCGAAACGTCCAGCGATTGCGCCCACACGAAAGGTGCCAGCACGGAAAGCTGTAGCTGGTTTTCACTGTCCCTTGGAACTGCATTCGCTGCCGCACAGTCATTCGTGTTCTGCAAAAGCTTGGCTTGGTAATGGGGCAACACTGTGTATCTCTCTCTGGCAGAGCCCGGCTGCCAAATTCGAAACGTCCAGCGATTGCGCCCACACGAAAGCTGCCAGCACGGAAAGCTGTAGCTGGTTTTCACTGTCCCTTGGAACTGCATTCGCTGCCGCACAGTCATTCGTGTTCTGCAAAAGCTTGGCTTGGTAATGGGGCAAGACTCTGTATCTCTCTCTCGCAGAGCCCGGCTGCCAAATTCGAAACGTCCAGCGATTGCGCCCACACGAAAGCTGCCAGCACGGAAAGCTGTAGCTGGTTTTCACTGTCCCTTGGAACTGCATTCGCTGCCGCACAGTCATTCGTGTTCTGCAAAAGCTTGGCTTGGTAATGGGGCAACACTGTGTATCTCTCTCTCGCACAGCCCGGCTGCCAAATTCGAAACGTCCAGTGATTGCGCCCACACGAAAGCTGCCAGCACGGAAAGCTGTAGCTGGTTTTCACTGTCCCTTGGAACTGCATTCGCTGCCGCACAGTCATTCGTGTTCTGCAAAAGCTTGGCTTGGTAATGGGGCAACACTGTGTATCTCTCTCTCGCAGAGCCCGGCTGCCAAATTCGAAACGTCCAGCGATTGCGCCCACACGAAAGGTGCCAGCACGGAAAGCTGTAGCTGGTTTTCACTGTCCCTTGGAACTGCATTCGCTGCCGCACAGTCATTCGTGTTCTGCAAAAGCTTGGCTTGGTAATGGGGCAACACTGTGTATCTCTCTCTCTCGCAGAGCCCGGCTGCCAAATTCGAAACGTCCAGCAATTGCGCCCACACGAAAGCTGCCAGCACGGAAAGCTGTAGCTGGTTTTCACTGTCCCTTGGAACTGCATTCGCTGCCGCACAGTCATTCGTGTTCTGCAAAAGCTTGGCTTGGTAATGGGGCAACACTCTGTATCTCTCTCTGGCAGAGCCCGGCTGCCAAATTCGAAACGTCCAGCGATTGCGCCCACACGAAAGCTGCCAGCACGGAAAGCTGTAGCTGGTTTTCACTGTCCCTTGGAACTGCATTCGCTGCCGCACAGTCATTCGTGTTCTGCAAAAGCTTGGCTTGGTAATGGGGCAACACTGTGTATCTCTCTCTGGCAGAGCCCGGCTGCCAAATTCGAAACGTCCAGCGATTGCGCCCACACGAAAGCTGCCAGCACGGAAAGCTGTAGCTGGTTTTCACTGTCCCTTGGAACTGCATTCGCTGCCGCACAGTCATTCGTGTTCTGCAAAAGCTTGGCTTCGTAATGGGGCAACACTCTGTATCTCTCTCTGGCAGAGCCCGGCTGCCAAATTCGAAACGTCCAGCGATTGCGCCCACACGAAAGCTGCCAGCACGGAAAGCTGTAGCTGGTTTTCACTGTCCCTTGGAACTGCATTCGCTGCCGCACAGTCATTCGTGTTCTGCAAAAGCTTGGCTTGGTAATGGGGCAACACTGTGTATCTCTCTCTGGCAGAGCCCGGCTGCCAAATTCGAAACGTCCAGCGATTGCGCCCACACGAAAGCTGCCAGCACGGAAAGCTGTAGCTGGTTTTCACTGTCCCTTGGAACTGCATTCGCTGCCGCACAGTCATTCGTGTTCTGCAAAAGCTTGGCTTGGTAATGGGGCAACACTGTGTATCTCTCTCTGGCAGAGCCCGGCTGCCAAATTCGAAACGTCCAGCGATTGCGCCCACACGAAAGCTGCCAGCACGGAAAGCTGTAGCTGGTTTTCACTGTCCCTTGGAACTGCATTCGCTGCCGCACAGTCATTCGTGTTCTGCAAAAGCTTGGCTTGGTAATGGGGCAAGACTCTGTATCTCTCTCTCGCAGAGCCCGGCTGCCAAATTCGAAACGTCCAGCGATTGCGCCCACACGAAAGCTGCCAGCACGGAAAGCTGTAGCTGGTTTTCACTGTCCCTTGGAACTGCATTCGCTGCCGCACAGTCATTCATGTTCTGCAAAAGCTTGGCTTGGTAATGGGGCAACACTGTGTATCTCTCTCTCGCACAGCCCGGCTGCCAAATTCGAAACGTCCAGTGATTGCGCCCACACGAAAGCTGCCAGCACGGAAAGCTGTAGCTGGTTTTCACTGTCCCTTGGAACTGCATTCGCTGCCGCACAGTCATTCGTGTTCTGCAAAAGCTTGGCTTGGTAATGGGGCAACACTGTGTATCTCTCTCTCACAGAGCCCGGCTGCCAAATTCAAAACGTCCAGCGATTGCGCCCACACGAAAGCT
This sequence comes from Mycteria americana, assembly GCF_035582795.1. Classification (NCBI taxonomy): domain Eukaryota; kingdom Metazoa; phylum Chordata; class Aves; order Ciconiiformes; family Ciconiidae; genus Mycteria; species Mycteria americana. Next base: position 68,577,384 of record NC_134368.1, read on the forward strand.
GCCAGCACGGAAAGCTGTAGCTGGTTTTCACTGTCCCTTGGAACTGCATTCGCTGCCGCACAGTCATTCGTGTTCTGCAAAAGCTTGGCTTCGTAATGGGGCAACACTGTGTATCTCTCTCTCGCAGAGCCCGGCTGCCAAATTCGAAACGTCCAGCGATTGCGCCCACACGAAAGCTGCCAGCACGGAAAGCTGTAGCTGGTTTTCACTGTCCCTTGGAACTGCATTCGCTGCCGCACAGTCATTCGTGTTCTGCAAAAGCTTGGCTTGGTAATGGGGCAACACTGTGTATCTCTCTCTGGCAGAGCCCGGCTGCCAAATTCGAAACGTCCAGCGATTGCACCCACACGAAAGCTGCCAGCACGGAAAGCTGTAGCTGGTTTTCACTGTCCCTTGGAACTGCATTCGCTGCCGCACAGTCATTCGTGTTCTGCAAAAGCTTGGCTTGGTAATGGGGCAACACTGTGTATCTCTCTCTGGCAGAGCCCGGCTGCCAAATTCGAAACGTCCAGCGATTGCGCCCACACGAAAGCTGCCAGCACGGAAAGCTGTAGCTGGTTTTCACTGTCCCTTGGAACTGCATTCGCTGCCGCACAGTCATTCGTGTTCTGCAAAAGCTTGGCTTGGTAATGGGGCAACACTGTGTATCTCTCTCTGGCAGAGCCCGGCTGCCAAATTCGAAACGTCCAGCGATTGCGCCCACACGAAAGCTGCCAGCACGGAAAGCTGTAGCTTGTTTTCACTGTCCCTTGGAACTGCATTCGCTGCCGCACAGTCATTCGTGTTCTGCAAAAGCTTGGCTTGGTAATGGGGCAACACTGTGTATCTCTCTCTGGCAGAGCCCGGCTGCCAAATTCGAAACGTCCAGCGATTGCGCCCACACGAAAGCTGCCAGCACGGAAAGCTGTAGCTGGTTTTCACTGTCCCTTGGAACTGCATTCGCTGCCGCACAGTCATTCGTGTTCTGCAAAAGCTTGGCTTGGTAATGGGGCAACACTGTGTATCTCTCTCTGGCAGAGCCCGGCTGCCAAATTCGAAACGTCCAGCGATTGCGCCCACACGAAAGCTGCCAGCACGGAAAGCTGTAGCTGGTTTTCACTGTCCCTTGGAACTGCATTCGCTGCCGCACAGTCATTCGTGTTCTGCAAAAGCTTGGCTTGGTAATGGGGCAACACTGTGTATCTCTCTCTGGCAGAGCCCGGCTGCCAAATTCGAAACGTCCAGCGATTGCGCCCACACGAAAGCTGCCAGCACGGAAAGCTGTAGCTGGTTTTCACTGTCCCTTGGAACTGCATTCGCTGCCGCACAGTCATTCGTGTTCTGCAAAAGCTTGGCTTGGTAATGGGGCAACACTGTGTATCTCTCTCTGGCAGAGCCTGGCTGCCAAATTCGAAACGTCCAGCGATTGCGCCCACACGAAAGCTGCCAGCACGGAAAGCTGTAGCTGGTTTTCACTGTCCCTTGGAACTGCATTCGCTGCCGCACAGTCATTCGTGTTCTGCAAAAGCTTGGCTTGGTAATGGGGCAACACTGTGTATCTCTCTCTGGCAGAGCCCGGCTGCCAAATTCGAAACGTCCAGCGATTGCGCCCACACGAAAGCTGCCAGCACGGAAAGCTGTAGCTGGTTTTCACTGTCCCTTGGAACTGCATTCGCTGCCGCACAGTCATTCGTGTTCTGCAAAAGCTTGGCTTGGTAATGGGGCAACACTGTGTATCTCTCTCTGGCAGAGCCCGGCTGCCAAATTCGAAACGTCCAGCGATTGCACCCACACGAAAGCTGCCAGCACGGAAAGCTGTAGCTGGTTTTCACTGTCCCTTGGAACTGCATTCGCTGCCGCACAGTCATTCGTGTTCTGCAAAAGCTTGGCTTGGTAATGGGGCAACACTCTGTATCTCTCTCTGGCAGAGCCCGGCTGCCAAATTCAAAACGTCCAGCGATTGCGCCCACACGAAAGCTGCCAGCACGGAAAGCTGTAGCTGGTTTTCACTGTCCCTTGGAACTGCATTCGCTGCCGCACAGTCATTCGTGTTCTGCAAAAGCTTGGCTTGGTAATGGGGCAACACTGTGTATCTCTCTCTGGCAGAGCCCGGCTGCCAAATTCGAAACGTCCAGCGATTGCGCCCACACGAAAGCTGCCAGCACGGAAAGCTGTAGCTGGTTTTCACTGTCCCTTGGAACTGCATTCGCTGCCGCACAGTCATTCGTGTTCTGCAAAAGCTTGGCTTGGTAATGGGGCAACACTCTGTATCTCTCTCTCACAGAGCCCGGCTGCCAAATTCAAAACGTCCAGCGATTGCGCCCACAAGAAAGCTGCCAGCACAGAAAGCTGTAGCTGGTTTTCACTGTCCCTTGGAACTGCATTCGCTGCCGCACAGCCATTCGTGTTCTGCAAAAGCTTGGCTTGGTAATGGGGCAACACTGTGTATCTCTCTCTGGCAGAGCCCGGCTGCCAAATTCGAAACGTCCAGCGATTGCGCCCACACGAAAGCTGCCAGCACGGAAAGCTGTAGCTGGTTTTCACTGTCCCTTGGAACTGCATTCGCTGCCGCACAGTCATTCGTGTTCTGCAAAAGCTTGGCTTGGTAATGGGGCAACACTGTGTATCTCTCTCTGGCAGAGCCCGGCTGCCAAATTCGAAACGTCCAGCGATTGCGCCCACACGAAAGCTGCCAGCACGGAAAGCTGTAGCTGGTTTTCACTGTCCCTTGGAACTGCATTCGCTGCCGCACAGTCATTCGTGTTCTGCAAAAGCTTGGCTTCGTAATGGGGCAACACTGTGTATCTCTCTCTGGCAGAGCCCGGCTGCCAAATTCGAAACGTCCAGCGATTGCGCCCACACGAAAGCTGCCAGCACGGAAAGCTGTAGCTGGTTTTCACTGTCCCTTGGAACTGCATTCGCTGCCGCACAGTCATTCGTGTTCTGCAAAAGCTTGGCTTGGTAATGGGGCAACACTCTGTATCTCTCTCTGGCAGAGCCCGGCTGCCAAATTCGAAACGTCCAGCGATTGCGCCCACACGAAAGCTGCCAGCACGGAAAGCTCTAGCTGGTTTTCACTGTCCCTTGGAACTGCATTCGCTGCCGCACAGTCATTCGTGTTCTGCAAAAGCTTGGCTTGGTAATGGGGCAACACTCTGTATCTCTCTCTGGCAGAGCCCGGCTGCCAAATTCGAAACGTCCAGCGATTGCGCCCACACGAAAGCTGCCAGCACGGAAAGCTGTAGCTGGTTTTCACTGTCCCTTGGAACTGCATTCGCTGCCGCACAGTCATTCGTGTTCTGCAAAAGCTTGGCTTGGTAATGGGGCAACACTGTGTATCTCTCTCTCTGGCAGAGCCCGGCTGCCAAATTCGAAACGTCCAGCGATTGCGCCCACATGAAAGCTGCCAGCACAGAAAGCTGTAGCTGGTTTTCACTGTCCCTTGGAACTGCATTCGCTGCCGCACAGTCATTCGTGTTCTGCAAAAGCTTGGCTTCGTAATGGGGCAACACTGTGTATCTCTCTCTCTCGCAGAGCCCGGCTGCCAAATTCGAAACGTCCAGCGATTGCGCCCACACGAAAGCTGCCAGCACGGAAAGCTGTAGCTGGTTTTCACTGTCCCTTGGAACTGCATTCGCTGCCGCACAGTCATTCGTGTTCTGCAAAAGCTTGGCTTGGTAATGGGGCAACACTGTGTATCTCTCTCTCACAGAGCCCGGCTGCCAAATTCAAAACGTCCAGCGATTGCGCCCACAAGAAAACTGCCAGCACGGAAAGCTGTAGCTGGTTTTCACTGTCCCTTGGAACTGCATTCGCTGCCGCACAGTCATTCGTGTTCTGCAAAAGCTTGGCTTGGTAATGGGGCAACACTGTGTATCTCTCTCTGGCAGAGCCCGGCTGCCAAATTCGAAACGTCCAGCGATTGCGCCCACACGAAAGCTGCCAGCACGGAAAGCTGTAGCTGGTTTTCACTGTCCCTTGGAACTGCATTCGCTGCCGCACAGTCATTCGTGTTCTGCAAAAGCTTGGCTTGGTAATGGGGCAACACTGTGTATCTCTCTCTCTCGCAGAGCCCGGCTGCCAAATTCGAAACGTCCAGCGATTGCGCCCACACGAAAGCTGCCAGCACGGAAAGCTGTAGCTGGTTTTCACTGTCCCTTGGAACTGCATTCGCTGCCGCACAGTCATTCGTGTTCTGCAAAAGCTTGGCTTGGTAATGGGGCAACACTGTGTATCTCTCTCTCACAGAGCCCGGCTGCCAAATTCAAAACGTCCAGCGATTGCGCCCACAAGAAAACTGCCAGCACGGAAAGCTGTAGCTGGTTTTCACTGTCCCTTGGAACTGCATTCGCTGCCGCACAGTCATTCGTGTTCTGCAAAAGCTTGGCTTGGTAATGGGGCAACACTGTGTATCTCTCTCTGGCAGAGCCCGGCTGCCAAATTCGAAACGTCCAGCGATTGCGCCCACACGAAAGCTGCCAGCACGGAAAGCTGTAGCTGGTTTTCACTGTCCCTTGGAACTGCATTCGCTGCCGCACAGTCATTCGTGTTCTGCAAAAGCTTGGCTTGGTAATGGGGCAACACTGTGTATCTCTCTCTGGCAGAGCCTGGCTGCCAAATTCGAAACGTCCAGCGATTGCGCCCACACGAAAGCTGCCAGCACGGAAAGCTGTAGCTGGTTTTCACTGTCCCTTGGAACTGCATTCGCTGCCGCACAGTCATTCGTGTTCTGCAAAAGCTTGGCTTCGTAATGGGGCAACACTCTGTATCTCTCTCTGGCAGAGCCCGGCTGCCAAATTCGAAACGTCCAGCGATTGCGCCCACACGAAAGCTGCCAGCACGGAAAGCTGTAGCTGGTTTTCACTGTCCCTTGGAACTGCATTCGCTGCCGCACAGTCATTCGTGTTCTGCAAAAGCTTGGCTTGGTAATGGGGCAACACTGTGTATCTCTCTCTGGCAGAGCCCGGCTGCCAAATTCGAAACGTCCAGCGATTGCACCCACACGAAAGCTGCCAGCACGGAAAGCTGTAGCTGGTTTTCACTGTCCCTTGGAACTGCATTCGCTGCCGCACAGTCATTCGTGTTCTGCAAAAGCTTGGCTTGGTAATGGGGCAACACTCTGTATCTCTCTCTGGCAGAGCCCGGCTGCCAAATTCAAAACGTCCAGCGATTGCGCCCACACGAAAGCTGCCAGCACGGAAAGCTGTAGCTGGTTTTCACTGTCCCTTGGAACTGCATTCGCTGCCGCACAGTCATTCGTGTTCTGCAAAAGCTTGGCTTGGTAATGGGGCAACACTGTGTATCTCTCTCTGGCAGAGCCCGGCTGCCAAATTCGAAACGTCCAGCGATTGCGCCCACACGAAAGCTGCCAGCACGGAAAGCTGTAGCTGGTTTTCACTGTCCCTTGGAACTGCATTCGCTGCCGCACAGTCATTCGTGTTCTGCAAAAGCTTGGCTTGGTAATGGGGCAACACTCTGTATCTCTCTCTCACAGAGCCCGGCTGCCAAATTCAAAACGTCCAGCGATTGCGCCCACACGAAAGCTGCCAGCACAGAAAGCTGTAGCTGGTTTTCACTGTCCCTTGGAACTGCATTCGCTGCCGCACAGCCATTCGTGTTCTGCAAAAGCTTGGCTTGGTAATGGGGCAACACTGTGTATCTCTCTCTGGCAGAGCCCGGCTGCCAAATTCGAAACGTCCAGCGATTGCGCCCACACGAAAGCTGCCAGCACGGAAAGCTGTAGCTGGTTTTCACTGTCCCTTGGAACTGCATTCGCTGCCGCACAGTCATTCGTGTTCTGCAAAAGCTTGGCTTGGTAATGGGGCAACACTGTGTATCTCTCTCTGGCAGAGCCCGGCTGCCAAATTCGAAACGTCCAGCGATTGCGCCCACACGAAAGCTGCCAGCACGGAAAGCTGTAGCTGGTTTTCACTGTCCCTTGGAACTGCATTCGCTGCCGCACAGTCATTCGTGTTCTGCAAAAGCTTGGCTTGGTAATGGGGCAACACTGTGTATCTCTCTCTGGCAGAGCCCGGCTGCCAAATTCGAAACGTCCAGCGATTGCGCCCACACGAAAGCTGCCAGCACGGAAAGCTGTAGCTGGTTTTCACTGTCCCTTGGAACTGCATTCGCTGCCGCACAGTCATTCGTGTTCTGCAAAAGCTTGGCTTGGTAATGGGGCAACACTCTGTATCTCTCTCTGGCAGAGCCCGGCTGCCAAATTCGAAACGTCCAGCGATTGCGCCCACACGAAAGCTGCCAGCACGGAAAGCTCTAGCTGGTTTTCACTGTCCCTTGGAACTGCATTCGCTGCCGCACAGTCATTCGTGTTCTGCAAAAGCTTGGCTTGGTAATGGGGCAACACTCTGTATCTCTCTCTGGCAGAGCCCGGCTGCCAAATTCGAAACGTCCAGCGATTGCGCCCACACGAAAGCTGCCAGCACGGAAAGCTGTAGCTGGTTTTCACTGTCCCTTGGAACTGCATTCGCTGCCGCACAGTCATTCGTGTTCTGCAAAAGCTTGGCTTGGTAATGGGGCAACACTGTGTATCTCTCTCTCTGGCAGAGCCCGGCTGCCAAATTCGAAACGTCCAGCGATTGCGCCCACACGAAAGCTGCCAGCACAGAAAGCTGTAGCTGGTTTTCACTGTCCCTTGGAACTGCATTCGCTGCCGCACAGTCATTCGTGTTCTGCAAAAGCTTGGCTTCGTAATGGGGCAACACTGTGTATCTCTCTCTCTCGCAGAGCCCGGCTGCCAAATTCGAAACGTCCAGCGATTGCGCCCACACGAAAGCTGCCAGCACGGAAAGCTGTAGCTGGTTTTCACTGTCCCTTGGAACTGCATTCGCTGCCGCACAGTCATTCGTGTTCTGCAAAAGCTTGGCTTCGTAATGGGGCAACACTGTGTATCTCTCTCTCACAGAGCCCGGCTGCCAAATTCAAAACGTCCAGCGATTGCGCCCACAAGAAAACTGCCAGCACGGAAAGCTGTAGCTGGTTTTCACTGTCCCTTGGAACTGCATTCGCTGCCGCACAGTCATTCGTGTTCTGCAAAAGCTTGGCTTGGTAATGGGGCAACACTGTGTATCTCTCTCTGGCAGAGCCCGGCTGCCAAATTCGAAACGTCCAGCGATTGCGCCCACACGAAAGCTGCCAGCACGGAAAGCTGTAGCTGGTTTTCACTGTCCCTTGGAACTGCATTCGCTGCCGCACAGTCATTCGTGTTCTGCAAAAGCTTGGCTTGGTAATGGGGCAACACTGTGTATCTCTCTCTGGCAGAGCCTGGCTGCCAAATTCGAAACGTCCAGCGATTGCGCCCACACGAAAGCTGCCAGCACGGAAAGCTGTAGCTGGTTTTCACTGTCCCTTGGAACTGCATTCGCTGCCGCACAGTCATTCGTGTTCTGCAAAAGCTTGGCTTCGTAATGGGGCAACACTGTGTATCTCTCTCTGGCAGAGCCCGGCTGCCAAATTCGAAACGTCCAGCGATTGCGCCCACACGAAAGCTGCCAGCACGGAAAGCTGTAGCTGGTTTTCACTGTCCCTTGGAACTGCATTCGCTGCCGCACAGTCATTCGTGTTCTGCAAAAGCTTGGCTTGGTAATGGGGCAACACTGTGTATCTCTCTCTGGCAGAGCCCGGCTGCCAAATTCGAAACGTCCAGCGATTGCACCCACACGAAAGCTGCCAGCACGGAAAGCTGTAGCTGGTTTTCACTGTCCCTTGGAACTGCATTCGCTGCCGCACAGTCATTCGTGTTCTGCAAAAGCTTGGCTTGGTAATGGGGCAACACTCTGTATCTCTCTCTGGCAGAGCCCGGCTGCCAAATTCAAAACGTCCAGCGATTGCGCCCACACGAAAGCTGCCAGCACGGAAAGCTGTAGCTGGTTTTCACTGTCCCTTGGAACTGCATTCGCTGCCGCACAGTCATTCGTGTTCTGCAAAAGCTTGGCTTGGTAATGGGGCAACACTGTGTATCTCTCTCTGGCAGAGCCCGGCTGCCAAATTCGAAACGTCCAGCGATTGCGCCCACACGAAAGCTGCCAGCACGGAAAGCTGTAGCTGGTTTTCACTGTCCCTTGGAACTGCATTCGCTGCCGCACAGTCATTCGTGTTCTGCAAAAGCTTGGCTTGGTAATGGGGCAACACTCTGTATCTCTCTCTCACAGAGCCCGGCTGCCAAATTCAAAACGTCCAGCGATTGCGCCCACACGAAAGCTGCCAGCACAGAAAGCTGTAGCTGGTTTTCACTGTCCCTTGGAACTGCATTCGCTGCCGCACAGCCATTCGTGTTCTGCAAAAGCTTGGCTTGGTAATGGGGCAACACTGTGTATCTCTCTCTGGCAGAGCCCGGCTGCCAAATTCGAAACGTCCAGCGATTGCGCCCACACGAAAGCTGCCAGCACGGAAAGCTGTAGCTGGTTTTCACTGTCCCTTGGAACTGCATTCGCTGCCGCACAGTCATTCGTGTTCTGCAAAAGCTTGGCTTGGTAATGGGGCAACACTGTGTATCTCTCTCTGGCAGGGCCCGGCTGCCAAATTCGAAACGTCCAGCGATTGCGCCCACACGAAAGCTGCCAGCACGGAAAGCTGTAGCTGGTTTTCACTGTCCCTTGGAACTGCATTCGCTGCCGCACAGTCATTCGTGTTCTGCAAAAGCTTGGCTTCGTAATGGGGCAACACTGTGTATCTCTCTCTGGCAGAGCCCGGCTGCCAAATTCGAAACGTCCAGCGATTGCGCCCACACGAAAGCTGCCAGCACGGAAAGCTGTAGCTGGTTTTCACTGTCCCTTGGAACTGCATTCGCTGCCGCACAGTCATTCGTGTTCTGCAAAAGCTTGGCTTGGTAATGGGGCAACACTCTGTATCTCTCTCTGGCAGAGCCCGGCTGCCAAATTCGAAACGTCCAGCGATTGCGCCCACACGAAAGCTGCCAGCACGGAAAGCTGTAGCTGGTTTTCACTGTCCCTTGGAACTGCATTCGCTGCCGCACAGTCATTCGTGTTCTGCAAAAGCTTGGCTTGGTAATGGGGCAAGACTCTGTATTTCTCTCTGGCAGAGCCCGGCTGCCAAATTCGAAACGTCCAGCGATTGCGCCCACAAGAAAACTGCCAGCACGGAAAGCTGTAGCTGGTTTTCACTGTCCCTTGGAACTGCATTCGCTGCCGCACAGTCATTCGTGTTCTGCAAAAGCTTGGCTTGGTAATGGGGCAACACTCTGTATCTCTCTCTGGCAGAGCCCGGCTGCCAAATTCGAAACGTCCAGCGATTGCGCCCACACGAAAGCTGCCAGCACGGAAAGCTGTAGCTGGTTTTCACTGTCCCTTGGAACTGCATTCGCTGCCGCACAGTCATTCGTGTTCTGCAAAAGCTTGGCTTGGTAATGGGGCAACACTCTGTATCTCTCTCTGGCAGAGCCCGGCTGCCAAATTCGAAACGTCCAGCGATTGCGCCCACACGAAAGCTGCCAGCACGGAAAGCTGTAGCTGGTTTTCACTGTCCCTTGGAACTGCATTCGCTGCCACACAGTCATTCGTGTTCTGCAAAAGCTTGGCTTGGTAATGGGGCAACACTGTGTATCTCTCTCTGGCAGAGCCCGGCTGCCAAATTCGAAACGTCCAGCGATTGCGCCCACCCGAAAGCTGCCAGCACGGAAAGCTATAGCTGGTTTTCACTGTCCCTTGGAACTGCATTCGCTGCCGCACAGTCATTTGTGTTCTGCAAAAGCTTGGCTTGGTAATGGGGCAACACTCTGTATCTCTCTCTGGCAGAGCCCGGCTGCCAAATTCGAAACGTCCAGCGATTGCGCCCACACGAAAGCTGCCAGCAGAGAAAGCTGTAGCTGGTTTTCACTGTCCCTTGGAACTGCATTCGCTGCCGCACAGTCATTCGTGTTCTGCAAAAGCTTGGCTTGGTAATGGGGCAACACTCTGTATCTCTCTCTGGCAGAGCCCGGCTGCCAAATTCGAAACGTCCAGCGATTGCGCCCACACGAAAGGTGCCAGCACGGAAAGCTGTAGCTGGTTTTCACTGTCCCTTGGAACTGCATTCGCTGCCGCACAGTCATTCGTGTTCTGCAAAAGCTTGGCTTGGTAATGGGGCAACACTGTGTATCTCTCTCTGGCAGAGCCCGGCTGCCAAATTCGAAACGTCCAGCGATTGCGCCCACACGAAAGCTGCCAGCACGGAAAGCTGTAGCTGGTTTTCACTGTCCCTTGGAACTGCATTCGCTGCCGCACAGTCATTCGTGTTCTGCAAAAGCTTGGCTTGGTAATGGGGCAACACTGTGTATCTCTCTCTGGCAGAGCCCGGCTGCCAAATTCGAAACGTCCAGCGATTGCGCCCACACGAAAGCTGCCAGCACGGAAAGCTGTAGCTGGTTTTCACTGTCCCTTGGAACTGCATTCGCTGCCGCACAGTCATTCGTGTTCTGCAAAAGCTTGGCTTGGTAATGGGGCAAGACTCTGTATCTCTCTCTCGCAGAGCCCGGCTGCCAAATTCGAAACGTCCAGCGATTGCGCCCACACGAAAGCTGCCAGCACGGAAAGCTGTAGCTGGTTTTCACTGTCCCTTGGAACTGCATTCGCTGCCGCACAGTCATTCGTGTTCTGCAAAAGCTTGGCTTGGTAATGGGGCAACACTGTGTATCTCTCTCTCGCACAGCCCGGCTGCCAAATTCGAAACGTCCAGTGATTGCGCCCACACGAAAGCTGCCAGCACGGAAAGCTGTAGCTGGTTTTCACTGTCCCTTGGAACTGCATTCGCTGCCGCACAGTCATTCGTGTTCTGCAAAAGCTTGGCTTGGTAATGGGGCAACACTCTGTATCTCTCTCTCGCAGAGCCCGGCTGCCAAATTCGAAACGTCCAGCGATTGCGCCCACACGAAAGGTGCCAGCACGGAAAGCTGTAGCTGGTTTTCACTGTCCCTTGGAACTGCATTCGCTGCCGCACAGTCATTCGTGTTCTGCAAAAGCTTGGCTTGGTAATGGGGCAACACTGTGTATCTCTCTCTCTCGCAGAGCCCGGCTGCCAAATTCGAAACGTCCAGCAATTGCGCCCACACGAAAGCTGCCAGCACGGAAAGCTGTAGCTGGTTTTCACTGTCCCTTGGAACTGCATTCGCTGCCGCACAGTCATTCGTGTTCTGCAAAAGCTTGGCTTGGTAATGGGGCAACACTCTGTATCTCTCTCTGGCAGAGCCCGGCTGCCAAATTCGAAACGTCCAGCGATTGCGCCCACACGATAGCTGCCAGCACGGAAAGCTGTAGCTGGTTTTCACTGTCCCTTGGAACTGCATTCGCTGCCGCACAGTCATTCGTGTTCTGCAAAAGCTTGGCTTGGTAATGGGGCAACACTGTGTATCTCTCTCTGGCAGAGCCCGGCTGCCAAATTCGAAACGTCCAGCGATTGCGCCCACACGAAAGCTGCCAGCACGGAAAGCTGTAGCTGGTTTTCACTGTCCCTTGGAACTGCATTCGCTGCCGCACAGTCATTCGTGTTCTGCAAAAGCTTGGCTTCGTAATGGGGCAACACTCTGTATCTCTCTCTGGCAGAGCCCGGCTGCCAAATTCGAAACGTCCAGCGATTGCGCCCACACGAAAGCTGCCAGCACGGAAAGCTGTAGCTGGTTTTCACTGTCCCTTGGAACTGCATTCGCTGCCGCACAGTCATTCGTGTTCTGCAAAAGCTTGGCTTGGTAATGGGGCAACACTCTGTATCTCTCTCTGGCAGAGCCCGGCTGCCAAATTCGAAACGTCCAGCGATTGCGCCCACACGAAAGCTGCCAGCACGGAAAGCTGTAGCTGGTTTTCACTGTCCCTTGGAACTGCATTCGCTGCCGCACAGTCATTCGTGTTCTGCAAAAGCTTGGCTTGGTAATGGGGCAACACTGTGTATCTCTCTCTGGCAGAGCCCGGCTGCCAAATTCGAAACGTCCAGCGATTGCGCCCACACGAAAGCTGCCAGCACGGAAAGCTGTAGCTGGTTTTCACTGTCCCTTGGAACTGCATTCGCTGCCGCACAGTCATTCGTGTTCTGCAAAAGCTTGGCTTGGTAATGGGGCAAGACTCTGTATCTCTCTCTCGCAGAGCCCGGCTGCCAAATTCGAAACGTCCAGCGATTGCGCCCACACGAAAGCTGCCAGCACGGAAAGCTGTAGCTGGTTTTCACTGTCCCTTGGAACTGCATTCGCTGCCGCACAGTCATTCGTGTTCTGCAAAAGCTTGGCTTGGTAATGGGGCAACACTGTGTATCTCTCTCTCGCACAGCCCGGCTGCCAAATTCGAAACGTCCAGTGATTGCGCCCACACGAAAGCTGCCAGCACGGAAAGCTGTAGCTGGTTTTCACTGTCCCTTGGAACTGCATTCGCTGCCGCACAGTCATTCGTGTTCTGCAAAAGCTTGGCTTGGTAATGGGGCAACACTGTGTATCTCTCTCTCACAGAGCCCGGCTGCCAAATTCAAAACGTCCAGCGATTGCGCCCACACGAAAGCTGCCAGCACGGAAAGCTGTAGCTGGTTTTCACTGTCCCTTGGAACTGCATTCGCTGCCGCACAGTCATTCGTGTTCTGCAAAAGCTTGGCTTCGTAATGGGGCAACACTGTGTATCTCTCTCTCGCAGAGCCCGGCTGCCAAATTCGAAACGTCCAGCGATTGCGCCCACACGAAAGCTGCCAGCACGGAAAGCTGTAGCTGGTTTTCACTGTCCCTTGGAACTGCATTCGCTGCCGCACAGTCATTCGTGTTCTGCAAAAGCTTGGCTTGGTAATGGGGCAACACTGTGTATCTCTCTCTGGCAGAGCCCGGCTGCCAAATTCGAAACGTCCAGCGATTGCACCCACACGAAAGCTGCCAGCACGGAAAGCTGTAGCTGGTTTTCACTGTCCCTTGGAACTGCATTCGCTGCCGCACAGTCATTCGTGTTCTGCAAAAGCTTGGCTTGGTAATGGGGCAACACTGTGTATCTCTCTCTGGCAGAGCCCGGCTGCCAAATTCGAAACGTCCAGCGATTGCGCCCACACGAAAGCTGCCAGCACGGAAAGCTGTAGCTGGTTTTCACTGTCCCTTGGAACTGCATTCGCTGCCGCACAGTCATTCGTGTTCTGCAAAAGCTTGGCTTGGTAATGGGGCAACACTGTGTATCTCTCTCTGGCAGAGCCCGGCTGCCAAATTCGAAACGTCCAGCGATTGCGCCCACACGAAAGCTGCCAGCACGGAAAGCTGTAGCTTGTTTTCACTGTCCCTTGGAACTGCATTCGCTGCCGCACAGTCATTCGTGTTCTGCAAAAGCTTGGCTTGGTAATGGGGCAACACTGTGTATCTCTCTCTGGCAGAGCCCGGCTGCCAAATTCGAAACGTCCAGCGATTGCGCCCACACGAAAGCTGCCAGCACGGAAAGCTCTAGCTGGTTTTCACTGTCCCTTGGAACTGCATTCGCTGCCGCACAGTCATTCGTGTTCTGCAAAAGCTTGGCTTGGTAATGGGGCAACACTGTGTATCTCTCTCTCACAGAGCCCGGCTGCCAAATTCAAAACGTCCAGCGATTGCGCCCACAAGAAAACTGCCAGCACGGAAAGCTGTAGCTGGTTTTCACTGTCCCTTGGAACTGCATTCGCTGCCGCACAGTCATTCGTGTTCTGCAAAAGCTTGGCTTGGTAATGGGGCAACACTGTGTATCTCTCTCTGGCAGAGCCCGGCTGCCAAATTCGAAACGTCCAGCGATTGCGCCCACACGAAAGCTGCCAGCACGGAAAGCCGTAGCTGGTTTTCACTGTCCCTTGGAACTGCATTCGCTGCCGCACAGTCATTCGTGTTCTGCAAAAGCTTGGCTTGGTAATGGGGCAACACTGTGTATCTCTCTCTGGCAGAGCCTGGCTGCCAAATTCGAAACGTCCAGCGATTGCGCCCACACGAAAGCTGCCAGCACGGAAAGCTGTAGCTGGTTTTCACTGTCCCTTGGAACTGCATTCGCTGCCGCACAGTCATTCGTGTTCTGCAAAAGCTTGGCTTCGTAATGGGGCAACACTGTGTATCTCTCTCTGGCAGAGCCCGGCTGCCAAATTCGAAACGTCCAGCGATTGCGCCCACACGAAAGCTGCCAGCACGGAAAGCTGTAGCTGGTTTTCACTGTCCCTTGGAACTGCATTCGCTGCCGCACAGTCATTCGTGTTCTGCAAAAGCTTGGCTTGGTAATGGGGCAACACTGTGTATCTCTCTCTGGCAGAGCCCGGCTGCCAAATTCGAAACGTCCAGCGATTGCACCCACACGAAAGCTGCCAGCACGGAAAGCTGTAGCTGGTTTTCACTGTCCCTTGGAACTGCATTCGCTGCCGCACAGTCATTCGTGTTCTGCAAAAGCTTGGCTTGGTAATGTGGCAACACTCTGTATCTCTCTCTGGCAGAGCCCGGCTGCCAAATTCAAAACGTCCAGCGATTGCGCCCACACGAAAGCTGCCAGCACGGAAAGCTGTAGCTGGTTTTCACTGTCCCTTGGAACTGCATTCGCTGCCGCACAGTCATTCGTGTTCTGCAAAAGCTTGGCTTGGTAATGGGGCAACACTGTGTATCTCTCTCTGGCAGAGCCCGGCTGCCAAATTCGAAACGTCCAGCGATTGCGCCCACACGAAAGCTGCCAGCACGGAAAGCTGTAGCTGGTTTTCACTGTCCCTTGGAACTGCATTCGCTGCCGCACAGTCATTCGTGTTCTGCAAAAGCTTGGCTTGGTAATGGGGCAACACTCTGTATCTCTCTCTCACAGAGCCCGGCTGCCAAATTCAAAACGTCCAGCGATTGCGCCCACACGAAAGCTGCCAGCACAGAAAGCTGTAGCTGGTTTTCACTGTCCCTTGGAACTGCATTCGCTGCCGCACAGCCATTCGTGTTCTGCAAAAGCTTGGCTTGGTAATGGGGCAACACTGTGTATCTCTCTCTGGCAGAGCCCGGCTGCCAAATTCGAAACGTCCAGCGATTGCGCCCACACGAAAGCTGCCAGCACGGAAAGCTGTAGCTGGTTTTCACTGTCCCTTGGAACTGCATTCGCTGCCGCACAGTCATTCGTGTTCTGCAAAAGCTTGGCTTGGTAATGGGGCAACACTCTGTATCTCTCTCTGGCAGAGCCCGGCTGCCAAATTCGAAACGTCCAGCGATTGCGCCCACACGAAAGCTGCCAGCACGGAAAGCTGTAGCTGGTTTTCACTGTCCCTTGGAACTGCATTCGCTGCCGCACAGTCATTCGTGTTCTGCAAAAGCTTGGCTTGGTAATGGGGCAACACTGTGTATCTCTCTCTGGCAGAGCCCGGCTGCCAAATTCGAAACGTCCAGCGATTGCGCCCACACGAAAGCTGCCAGCACGGAAAGCTGTAGCTGGTTTTCACTGTCCCTTGGAACTGCATTCGCTGCCGCACAGTCATTCGTGTTCTGCAAAAGCTTGGCTTGGTAATGGGGCAACACTGTGTATCTCTCTCTGGCAGAGCCCGGCTGCCAAATTCGAAACGTCCAGCGATTGCGCCCACACGAAAGCTGCCAGCACGGAAAGCTGTAGCTGGTTTTCACTGTCCCTTGGAACTGCATTCGCTGCCGCACAGTCATTCGTGTTCTGCAAAAGCTTGGCTTCGTAATGGGGCAACACTGTGTATCTCTCTCTGGCAGAGCCCGGCTGCCAAATTCGAAACGTCCAGCGATTGCGCCCACACGAAAGCTGCCAGCAC
Source organism: Mycteria americana (assembly GCF_035582795.1). Classification (NCBI taxonomy): domain Eukaryota; kingdom Metazoa; phylum Chordata; class Aves; order Ciconiiformes; family Ciconiidae; genus Mycteria; species Mycteria americana. The sequence goes on from NC_134368.1 coordinate 68,593,068, forward strand.
GGAAAGCTGTAGCTGGTTTTCACTGTCCCTTGGAACTGCATTCGCTGCCGCACAGTCATTCGTGTTCTGCAAAAGCTTGGCTTGGTAATGGGGCAACACTGTGTATCTCTCTCTGGCAGAGCCCGGCTGCCAAATTCGAAACGTCCAGCGATTGCGCCCACACGAAAGCTGCCAGCACGGAAAGCTGTAGCTGGTTTTCACTGTCCCTTGGAACTGCATTCGCTGCCGCACAGTCATTCGTGTTCTGCAAAAGCTTGGCTTGGTAATGGGGCAACACTCTGTATCTCTCTCTGGCAGAGCCCGGCTGCCAAATTCGAAACGTCCAGCGATTGCGCCCACACGAAAGCTGCCAGCACGGAAAGCTGTAGCTGGTTTTCACTGTCCCTTGGAACTGCATTCGCTGCCGCACAGTCATTCGTGTTCTGCAAAAGCTTGGCTTGGTAATGGGGCAAGACTCTGTATTTCTCTCTGGCAGAGCCCGGCTGCCAAATTCGAAACGTCCAGCGATTGCGCCCACAAGAAAACTGCCAGCACGGAAAGCTGTAGCTGGTTTTCACTGTCCCTTGGAACTGCATTCGCTGCCGCACAGTCATTCGTGTTCTGCAAAAGCTTGGCTTGGTAATGGGGCAACACTGTGTATCTCTCTCTGGCAGAGCCCGGCTGCCAAATTCGAAACGTCCAGCGATTGCGCCCACACGAAAGCTGCCAGCACGGAAAGCTGTAGCTGGTTTTCACTGTCCCTTGGAACTGCATTCGCTGCCGCACAGTCATTCGTGTTCTGCAAAAGCTTGGCTTGGTAATGGGGCAACACTCTGTATCTCTCTCTGGCAGAGCCCGGCTGCCAAATTCGAAACGTCCAGCGATTGCGCCCACACGAAAGCTGCCAGCACGGAAAGCTGTAGCTGGTTTTCACTGTCCCTTGGAACTGCATTCGCTGCCACACAGTCATTCGTGTTCTGCAAAAGCTTGGCTTGGTAATGGGGCAACACTGTGTATCTCTCTCTGGCAGAGCCCGGCTGCCAAATTCGAAACGTCCAGCGATTGCGCCCACCCGAAAGCTGCCAGCACGGAAAGCTATAGCTGGTTTTCACTGTCCCTTGGAACTGCATTCGCTGCCGCACAGTCATTTGTGTTCTGCAAAAGCTTGCCTTGGTAATGGGGCAACACTGTGTATCTCTCTCTCTCGCAGAGCCCGGCTGCCAAATTCGAAACGTCGTGCAATTGCACCCACACGAAAGCTGCCAGCACGGAAAGCTCTAGCTGGTTTTCACTGTCCCCTGGAACTGCATTCGCTGCCGCACAGTCATTCGTGTTCTGCAAAAGCTTGGCTTGGTAATGGGGCAACACTCTGTATCTCTGTCTGGCAGAGCCCGGCTGCCAAATTCGAAACGTCCAGCGATTGCGCCCACACGAAAGCTGCCAGCACGGAAAGCTGTAGCTGGTTTTCACTGTCCCTTGGAACTGCATTCGCTGCCGCACAGCCATTCGTGTTCTGCAAAAGCTTGGCTTGGTAATGGGGCAACACTGTGTATCTCTCTCTGGCAGAGCCCGGCTGCCAAATTCGAAACGTCCAGCGATTGCGCCCACACGAAAGCTGCCAGCACGGAAAGCTGTAGCTGGTTTTCACTGTCCCTTGGAACTGCATTCGCTGCCGCACAGTCATTCGTGTTCTGCAAAAGCTTGGCTTGGTAATGGGGCAACACTGTGTATCTCTCTCTGGCAGAGCCCGGCTGCCAAATTCGAAACGTCCAGCGATTGCGCCCACACGAAAGCTGCCAGCACGGAAAGCTGTAGCTGGTTTTCACTGTCCCTTGGAACTGCATTCGCTGCCGCACAGTCATTCGTGTTCTGCAAAAGCTTGGCTTGGTAATGGGGCAACACTCTGTATCTCTCTCTGGCAGAGCCCGGCTGCCAAATTCGAAACGTCCAGCGATTGCGCCCACACGAAAGCTGCCAGCACGGAAAGCTGTAGCTGGTTTTCACTGTCCCTTGGAACTGCATTCGCTGCCGCACAGTCATTCGTGTTCTGCAAAAGCTTGGCTTGGTAATGGGGCAAGACTCTGTATTTCTCTCTGGCAGAGCCCGGCTGCCAAATTCGAAACGTCCAGCGATTGCGCCCACAAGAAAACTGCCAGCACGTAAAGCTGTAGCTGGTTTTCACTGTCCCTTGGAACTGCATTCGCTGCCGCACAGTCATTCGTGTTCTGCAAAAGCTTGGCTTGGTAATGGGGCAACACTGTGTATCTCTCTCTGGCAGAGCCCGGCTGCCAAATTCGAAACGTCCAGCGATTGCGCCCACACGAAAGCTGCCAGCACGGAAAGCTGTAGCTGGTTTTCACTGTCCCTTGGAACTGCATTCGCTGCCGCACAGTCATTCGTGTTCTGCAAAAGCTTGGCTTGGTAATGGGGCAACACTCTGTATCTCTCTCTGGCAGAGCCCGGCTGCCAAATTCGAAACGTCCAGCGATTGCGCCCACACGAAAGCTGCCAGCACGGAAAGCTGTAGCTGGTTTTCACTGTCCCTTGGAACTGCATTCGCTGCCACACAGTCATTCGTGTTCTGCAAAAGCTTGGCTTGGTAATGGGGCAACACTGTGTATCTCTCTCTGGCAGAGCCCGGCTGCCAAATTCGAAACGTCCAGCGATTGCGCCCACCCGAAAGCTGCCAGCACGGAAAGCTATAGCTGGTTTTCACTGTCCCTTGGAACTGCATTCGCTGCCGCACAGTCATTTGTGTTCTGCAAAAGCTTGCCTTGGTAATGGGGCAACACTCTGTATCTCTCTCTGGCAGAGCCCGGCTGCCAAATTCGAAACGTCCAGCGATTGCGCCCACACGAAAGCTGCCAGCACAGAAAGCTGTAGCTGGTTTTCACTGTCCCTTGGAACTGCATTCGCTGCCGCACAGTCATTCGTGTTCTGCAAAAGCTTGGCTTGGTAATGGGGCAAGACTCTGTATCTCTCTCTCGCAGAGCCCGGCTGCCAAATTCGAAACGTCCAGCGATTGCGCCCACACGAAAGGTGCCAGCACGGAAAGCTGTAGCTGGTTTTCACTGTCCCTTGGAACTGCATTCGCTGCCGCACAGTCATTCGTGTTCTGCAAAAGCTTGGCTTGGTAATGGGGCAACACTGTGTATCTCTCTCTCTCGCAGAGCCCGGCTGCCAAATTCGAAACGTCCAGCAATTGCACCCACACGAAAGCTGCCAGCACGGAAAGCTGTAGCTGGTTTTCACTGTCCCTTGGAACTGCATTCGCTGCCGCACAGTCATTCGTGTTCTGCAAAAGCTTGGCTTGGTAATGGGGCAACACTCTGTATCTCTCTCTGGCAGAGCCCGGCTGCCAAATTCGAAACGTCCAGCGATTGCGCCCACACGAAAGCTGCCAGCACGGAAAGCTGTAGCTGGTTTTCACTGTCCCTTGGAACTGCATTCGCTGCCGCACAGCCATTCGTGTTCTGCAAAAGCTTGGCTTGGTAATGGGGCAACACTGTGTATCTCTCTCTGGCAGAGCCCGGCTGCCAAATTCGAAACGTCCAGCGATTGCGCCCACACGAAAGCTGCCAGCACGGAAAGCTGTAGCTGGTTTTCACTGTCCCTTGGAACTGCATTCGCTGCCGCACAGTCATTCGTGTTCTGCAAAAGCTTGGCTTGGTAATGGGGCAACACTGTGTATCTCTCTCTGGCAGAGCCCGGCTGCCAAATTCGAAACGTCCAGCGATTGCGCCCACACGAAAGCTGCCAGCACGGAAAGCTGTAGCTGGTTTTCACTGTCCCTTGGAACTGCATTCGCTGCCGCACAGTCATTCGTGTTCTGCAAAAGCTTGGCTTCGTAATGGGGCAACACTCTGTATCTCTCTCTCGCAGAGCCCGGCTGCCAAATTCGAAACGTCCAGCGATTGCGCCCACACGAAAGCTGCCAGCACGGAAAGCTGTAGCTGGTTTTCACTGTCCCTTGGAACTGCATTCGCTGCCGCACAGTCATTCGTGTTCTGCAAAAGCTTGGCTTGGTAATGGGGCAACACTCTGTATCTCTCTCTGGCAGAGCCCGGCTGCCAAATTCGAAACGTCCAGCGATTGCGCCCACACGAAAGCTGCCAGCACGGAAAGCTGTAGCTGGTTTTCACTGTCCCTTGGAACTGCATTCGCTGCCGCACAGTCATTCGTGTTCTGCAAAAGCTTGGCTTGGTAATGGGGCAACACTGTGTATCTCTCTCTGGCAGAGCCCGGCTGCCAAATTCGAAACGTCCAGCGATTGCGCCCACACGAAAGCTGCCAGCACGGAAAGCTGTAGCTGGTTTTCACTGTCCCTTGGAACTGCATTCGCTGCCGCACAGTCATTCGTGTTCTGCAAAAGCTTGGCTTGGTAATGGGGCAAGACTCTGTATCTCTCTCTCGCAGAGCCCGGCTGCCAAATTCGAAACGTCCAGCGATTGCGCCCACACGAAAGCTGCCAGCACGGAAAGCTGTAGCTGGTTTTCACTGTCCCTTGGAACTGCATTCGCTGCCGCACAGTCATTCGTGTTCTGCAAAAGCTTGGCTTGGTAATGGGGCAACACTGTGTATCTCTCTCTCGCACAGCCCGGCTGCCAAATTCGAAACGTCCAGCGATTGCGCCCACACGAAAGCTGCCAGCACGGAAAGCTGTAGCTGGTTTTCACTGTCCCTTGGAACTGCATTCGCTGCCGCACAGTCATTCGTGTTCTGCAAAAGCTTGGCTTGGTAATGGGGCAACACTGTGTATCTCTCTCTCACAGAGCCCGGCTGCCAAATTCAAAACGTCCAGCGATTGCGCCCACACGAAAGCTGCCAGCACGGAAAGCTGTAGCTGGTTTTCACTGTCCCTTGGAACTGCATTCGCTGCCGCACAGTCATTCGTGTTCTGCAAAAGCTTGGCTTCGTAATGGGGCAACACTGTGTATCTCTCTCTGGCAGAGCCCGGCTGCCAAATTCGAAACGTCCAGCGATTGCGCCCACACGAAAGCTGCCAGCACGGAAAGCTGTAGCTGGTTTTCACTGTCCCTTGGAACTGCATTCGCTGCCGCACAGTCATTCGTGTTCTGCAAAGGCTTGGCTTCGTAATGGGGCAACACTGTGTATCTCTCTCTGGCAGAGCCCGGCTGCCAAATTCGAAACGTCCAGCGATTGCACCCACACGAAAGCTGCCAGCACGGAAAGCTGTAGCTGGTTTTCACTGTCCCTTGGAACTGCATTCGCTGCCGCACAGTCATTCGTGTTCTGCAAAAGCTTGGCTTGGTAATGGGGCAACACTCTGTATCTCTCTCTGGCAGAGCCCGGCTGCCAAATTCGAAACGTCCAGCGATTGCGCCCACACGAAAGCTGCCAGCACAGAAAGCTGTAGCTGGTTTTCACTGTCCCTTGGAACTGCATTCGCTGCCGCACAGTCATTCGTGTTCTGCAAAAGCTTGGCTTGGTAATGGGGCAACACTGTGTATCTCTCTCTGGCAGAGCCCGGCTGCCAAATTCGAAACGTCCAGCGATTGCGCCCACACGAAAGCTGCCAGCACGGAAAGCTGTAGCTGGTTTTCACTGTCCCTTGGAACTGCATTCGCTGCCGCACAGTCATTCGTGTTCTGCAAAAGCTTGGCTTCGTAATGGGGCAACACTGTGTATCTCTCTCTGGCAGAGCCCGGCTGCCAAATTCGAAACGTCCAGCGATTGCGCCCACACGAAAGCTGCCAGCACGGAAAGCTGTAGCTGGTTTTCACTGTCCCTTGGAACTGCATTCGCTGCCGCACAGTCATTCGTGTTCTGCAAAAGCTTGGCTTGGTAATGGGGCAACACTCTGTATCTCTCTCTGGCAGAGCCCGGCTGCCAAATTCGAAACGTCCAGCGATTGCGCCCACACGAAAGCTGCCAGCACAGAAAGCTGTAGCTGGTTTTCACTGTCCCTTGGAACTGCATTCGCTGCCGCACAGTCATTCGTGTTCTGCAAAAGCTTGGCTTGGTAATGGGGCAACACTCTGTATCTCTCTCTGGCAGAGCCCGGCTGCCAAATTCGAAACGTCCAGCGATTGCGCCCACACGAAAGCTGCCAGCACGGAAAGCTGTAGCTGGTTTTCACTGTCCCTTGGAACTGCATTCGCTGCCGCACAGTCATTCGTGTTCTGCAAAAGCTTGGCTTGGTAATGGGGCAAGACTCTGTATTTCTCTCTGGCAGAGCCCGGCTGCCAAATTCGAAACGTCCAGCGATTGCGCCCACAAGAAAACTGCCAGCACGGAAAGCTGTAGCTGGTTTTCACTGTCCCTTGGAACTGCATTCGCTGCCGCACAGTCATTCGTGTTCTGCAAAAGCTTGGCTTGGTAATGGGGCAACACTGTGTATCTCTCTCTCTCGCAGAGCCCGGCTGCCAAATTCGAAACGTCCAGCAATTGCACCCACACGAAAGCTGCCAGCACGGAAAGCTGTAGCTGGTTTTCACTGTCCCTTGGAACTGCATTCGCTGCCGCACAGTCATTCGTGTTCTGCAAAAGCTTGGCTTGGTAATGGGGCAACACTCTGTATCTCTCTCTGGCAGAGCCCGGCTGCCAAATTCGAAACGTCCAGCGATTGCGCCCACACGAAAGCTGCCAGCACGGAAAGCTGTAGCTGGTTTTCACTGTCCCTTGGAACTGCATTCGCTGCCGCACAGCCATTCGTGTTCTGCAAAAGCTTGGCTTGGTAATGGGGCAACACTGTGTATCTCTCTCTGGCAGAGCCCGGCTGCCAAATTCGAAACGTCCAGCGATTGCGCCCACACGAAAGCTGCCAGCACGGAAAGCTGTAGCTGGTTTTCACTGTCCCTTGGAACTGCATTCGCTGCCGCACAGTCATTCGTGTTCTGCAAAAGCTTGGCTTGGTAATGGGGCAACACTGTGTATCTCTCTCTGGCAGAGCCCGGCTGCCAAATTCGAAACGTCCAGCGATTGCGCCCACACGAAAGCTGCCAGCACGGAAAGCTGTAGCTGGTTTTCACTGTCCCTTGGAACTGCATTCGCTGCCGCACAGTCATTCGTGTTCTGCAAAAGCTTGGCTTCGTAATGGGGCAACACTCTGTATCTCTCTCTGGCAGAGCCCGGCTGCCAAATTCGAAACGTCCAGCGATTGCGCCCACACGAAAGCTGCCAGCACGGAAAGCTGTAGCTGGTTTTCACTGTCCCTTGGAACTGCATTCGCTGCCGCACAGTCATTCGTGTTCTGCAAAAGCTTGGCTTGGTAATGGGGCAACACTGTGTATCTCTCTCTGGCAGAGCCCGGCTGCCAAATTCGAAACGTCCAGCGATTGCGCCCACACGAAAGCTGCCAGCACGGAAAGCTGTAGCTGGTTTTCACTGTCCCTTGGAACTGCATTCGCTGCCGCACAGTCATTCGTGTTCTGCAAAAGCTTGGCTTGGTAATGGGGCAACACTGTGTATCTCTCTCTGGCAGAGCCCGGCTGCCAAATTCGAAACGTCCAGCGATTGCGCCCACACGAAAGCTGCCAGCACGGAAAGCTGTAGCTGGTTTTCACTGTCCCTTGGAACTGCATTCGCTGCCGCACAGTCATTCGTGTTCTGCAAAAGCTTGGCTTGGTAATGGGGCAAGACTCTGTATCTCTCTCTCGCAGAGCCCGGCTGCCAAATTCGAAACGTCCAGCGATTGCGCCCACACGAAAGCTGCCAGCACGGAAAGCTGTAGCTGGTTTTCACTGTCCCTTGGAACTGCATTCGCTGCCGCACAGTCATTCGTGTTCTGCAAAAGCTTGGCTTGGTAATGGGGCAACACTGTGTATCTCTCTCTCGCACAGCCCGGCTGCCAAATTCGAAACGTCCAGTGATTGCGCCCACACGAAAGCTGCCAGCACGGAAAGCTGTAGCTGGTTTTCACTGTCCCTTGGAACTGCATTCGCTGCCGCACAGTCATTCGTGTTCTGCAAAAGCTTGGCTTGGTAATGGGGCAACACTGTGTATCTCTCTCTGGCAGAGCCCGGCTGCCAAATTCGAAACGTCCAGCGATTGCGCCCACACGAAAGCTGCCAGCACGGAAAGCTGTAGCTGGTTTTCACTGTCCCTTGGAACTGCATTCGCTGCCGCACAGTCATTCGTGTTCTGCAAAAGCTTGGCTTGGTAATGGGGCAACACTGTGTATCTCTCTCTGGCAGAGCCCGGCTGCCAAATTCGAAACGTCCAGCGATTGCGCCCACACGAAAGCTGCCAGCACGGAAAGCTGTAGCTGGTTTTCACTGTCCCTTGGAACTGCATTCGCTGCCGCACAGTCATTCGTGTTCTGCAAAAGCTTGGCTTGGTAATGGGGCAAGACTCTGTATCTCTCTCTCGCAGAGCCCGGCTGCCAAATTCGAAACGTCCAGCGATTGCGCCCACACGAAAGCTGCCAGCACGGAAAGCTGTAGCTGGTTTTCACTGTCCCTTGGAACTGCATTCGCTGCCGCACAGTCATTCGTGTTCTGCAAAAGCTTGGCTTGGTAATGGGGCAACACTGTGTATCTCTCTCTCGCACAGCCCGGCTGCCAAATTCGAAACGTCCAGTGATTGCGCCCACACGAAAGCTGCCAGCACGGAAAGCTGTAGCTGGTTTTCACTGTCCCTTGGAACTGCATTCGCTGCCGCACAGTCATTCGTGTTCTGCAAAAGCTTGGCTTGGTAATGGGGCAACACTGTGTATCTCTCTCTGGCAGAGCCCGGCTGCCAAATTCGAAACGTCCAGCGATTGCGCCCACACGAAAGCTGCCAGCACGGAAAGCTGTAGCTGGTTTTCACTGTCCCTTGGAACTGCATTCGCTGCCGCACAGTCATTCGTGTTCTGCAAAAGCTTGGCTTGGTAATGGGGCAACACTGTGTATCTCTCTCTGGCAGAGCCCGGCTGCCAAATTCGAAACGTCCAGCGATTGCGCCCACACGAAAGCTGCCAGCACGGAAAGCTGTAGCTGGTTTTCACTGTCCCTTGGAACTGCATTCGCTGCCGCACAGTCATTCGTGTTCTGCAAAAGCTTGGCTTGGTAATGGGGCAACACTCTGTATCTCTCTCTGGCAGAGCCCGGCTGCCAAATTCGAAACGTCCAGCGATTGCGCCCACACGAAAGCTGCCAGCACAGAAAGCTGTAGCTGGTTTTCACTGTCCCTTGGAACTGCATTCGCTGCCGCACAGTCATTCGTGTTCTGCAAAAGCTTGGCTTGGTAATGGGGCAACACTCTGTATCTCTCTCTGGCAGAGCCCGGCTGCCAAATTCGAAACGTCCAGCGATTGCGCCCACACGAAAGCTGCCAGCACGGAAAGCTGTAGCTGGTTTTCACTGTCCCTTGGAACTGCATTCGCTGCCGCACAGTCATTCGTGTTCTGCAAAAGCTTGGCTTGGTAATGGGGCAAGACTCTGTATTTCTCTCTGGCAGAGCCCGGCTGCCAAATTCGAAACGTCCAGCGATTGCGCCCACAAGAAAACTGCCAGCACGGAAAGCTGTAGCTGGTTTTCACTGTCCCTTGGAACTGCATTCGCTGCCGCACAGTCATTCGTGTTCTGCAAAAGCTTGGCTTGGTAATGGGGCAACACTCTGTATCTCTCTCTCGCAGAGCCCGGCTGCCAAATTCGAAACGTCCAGCGATTGCGCCCACACGAAAGCTGCCAGCACGGAAAGCTGTAGCTGGTTTTCACTGTCCCTTGGAACTGCATTCGCTGCCGCACAGTCATTCGTGTTCTGCAAAAGCTTGGCTTGGTAATGGGGCAACACTCTGTATCTCTCTCTCTCGCAGAGCCCGGCTGCCAAATTCGAAACGTCCAGCGATTGCGCCCACACGAAAGCTGCCAGCACGGAAAGCTGTAGCTGGTTTTCACTGTCCCTTGGAACTGCATTCGCTGCCGCACAGTCATTCGTGTTCTGCAAAAGCTTGGCTTGGTAATGGGGCAACACTCTGTATCTCTCTCTCGCAGAGCCCGGCTGCCAAATTTGAAACGTCCAGCGATTGCGCCCACACGAAAGCTGCCAGCACGGAAAGCTGTAGCTGGTTTTCACTGTCCCTTGGAACTGCATTCGCTGCCGCACAGTCATTCGTGTTCTGCAAAAGCTTGGCTTGGTAATGGGGCAACACTCTGTATCTCTCTCTCGCAGAGCCCGGCTGCCAAATTCGAAACGTCCAGCGATTGCGCCCACACGAAAGCTGCCAGCACGGAAAGCTGTAGCTGGTTTTCACTGTCCCTTGGAACTGCATTCGCTGCCGCACAGTCATTCGTGTTCTGCAAAAGCTTGGCTTCGTAATGGGGCAACACTGTGTATCTCTCTCTGGCAGAGCCCGGCTGCCAAATTCGAAACGTCCAGCGATTGCGCCCACACGAAAGCTGCCAGCACGGAAAGCTGTAGCTGGTTTTCACTGTCCCTTGGAACTGCATTCGCTGCCGCACAGTCATTCGTGTTCTGCAAAAGCTTGGCTTGGTAATGGGGCAACACTCTGTATCTCTCTCTGGCAGAGCCCGGCTGCCAAATTCGAAACGTCCAGCGATTGCGCCCACACGAAAGCTGCCAGCACGGAAAGCTGTAGCTGGTTTTCACTGTCCCTTGGAACTGCATTCGCTGCCGCACAGCCATTCGTGTTCTGCAAAAGCTTGGCTTGGTAATGGGGCAACACTGTGTATCTCTCTCTGGCAGAGCCCGGCTGCCAAATTCGAAACGTCCAGCGATTGCGCCCACACGAAAGCTGCCAGCACGGAAAGCTGTAGCTGGTTTTCACTGTCCCTTGGAACTGCATTCGCTGCCGCACAGTCATTCGTGTTCTGCAAAAGCTTGGCTTGGTAATGGGGCAACACTGTGTATCTCTCTCTGGCAGAGCCCGGCTGCCAAATTCGAAACGTCCAGCGATTGCGCCCACACGAAAGCTGCCAGCACGGAAAGCTGTAGCTGGTTTTCACTGTCCCTTGGAACTGCATTCGCTGCCGCACAGTCATTCGTGTTCTGCAAAAGCTTGGCTTGGTAATGGGGCAAGACTCTGTATCTCTCTCTCGCAGAGCCCGGCTGCCAAATTCGAAACGTCCAGCGATTGCGCCCACACGAAAGCTGCCAGCACGGAAAGCTGTAGCTGGTTTTCACTGTCCCTTGGAACTGCATTCGCTGCCGCACAGTCATTCGTGTTCTGCAAAAGCTTGGCTTGGTAATGGGGCAACACTCTGTATCTCTCTCTGGCAGAGCCCGGCTGCCAAATTCGAAACGTCCAGCGATTGCGCCCACACGAAAGCTGCCAGCACGGAAAGCTGTAGCTGGTTTTCACTGTCCCTTGGAACTGCATTCGCTGCCGCACAGTCATTCGTGTTCTGCAAAAGCTTGGCTTCGTAATGGGGCAACACTCTGTATCTCTCTCTCGCAGAGCCCGGCTGCCAAATTCGAAACGTCCAGCGATTGCGCCCACACGAAAGCTGCCAGCACGGAAAGCTGTAGCTGGTTTTCACTGTCCCTTGGAACTGCATTCGCTGCCGCACAGTCATTCGTGTTCTGCAAAAGCTTGGCTTGGTAATGGGGCAACACTGTGTATCTCTCTCTGGCAGAGCCCGGCTGCCAAATTCGAAACGTCCAGCGATTGCGCCCACACGAAAGCTGCCAGCACGGAAAGCTGTAGCTGGTTTTCACTGTCCCTTGGAACTGCATTCGCTGCCGCACAGTCATTCGTGTTCTGCAAAAGCTTGGCTTGGTAATGGGGCAACACTGTGTATCTCTCTCTGGCAGAGCCCGGCTGCCAAATTCGAAACGTCCAGCGATTGCGCCCACACGAAAGCTGCCAGCACGGAAAGCTGTAGCTGGTTTTCACTGTCCCTTGGAACTGCATTCGCTGCCGCACAGTCATTCGTGTTCTGCAAAAGCTTGGCTTGGTAATGGGGCAAGACTCTGTATCTCTCTCTCGCAGAGCCCGGCTGCCAAATTCGAAACGTCCAGCGATTGCGCCCACACGAAAGCTGCCAGCACGGAAAGCTGTAGCTGGTTTTCACTGTCCCTTGGAACTGCATTCGCTGCCGCACAGTCATTCGTGTTCTGCAAAAGCTTGGCTTGGTAATGGGGCAACACTGTGTATCTCTCTCTCGCACAGCCCGGCTGCCAAATTCGAAACGTCCAGTGATTGCGCCCACACGAAAGCTGCCAGCACGGAAAGCTGTAGCTGGTTTTCACTGTCCCTTGGAACTGCATTCGCTGCCGCACAGTCATTCGTGTTCTGCAAAAGCTTGGCTTGGTAATGGGGCAACACTGTGTATCTCTCTCTCACAGAGCCCGGCTGCCAAATTCAAAACGTCCAGCGATTGCGCCCACACGAAAGCTGCCAGCACGGAAAGCTGTAGCTGGTTTTCACTGTCCCTTGGAACTGCATTCGCTGCCGCACAGTCATTCGTGTTCTGCAAAAGCTTGGCTTGGTAATGGGGCAACACTGTGTATCTCTCTCTGGCAGAGCCCGGCTGCCAAATTCGAAACGTCCAGCGATTGCGCCCACACGAAAGCTGCCAGCACGGAAAGCTGTAGCTGGTTTTCACTGTCCCTTGGAACTGCATTCGCTGCCGCACAGTCATTCGTGTTCTGCAAAAGCTTGGCTTGGTAATGGGGCAACACTGTGTATCTCTCTCTGGCAGAGCCCGGCTGCCAAATTCGAAACGTCCAGCGATTGCGCCCACACGAAAGCTGCCAGCACGGAAAGCTGTAGCTGGTTTTCACTGTCCCTTGGAACTGCATTCGCTGCCGCACAGTCATTCGTGTTCTGCAAAAGCTTGGCTTCGTAATGGGGCAACACTCTGTATCTCTCTCTCGCAGAGCCCGGCTGCCAAATTCGAAACGTCCAGCGATTGCGCCCACACGAAAGCTGCCAGCACGGAAAGCTGTAGCTGGTTTTCACTGTCCCTTGGAACTGCATTCGCTGCCGCACAGTCATTCGTGTTCTGCAAAAGCTTGGCTTGGTAATGGGGCAACACTGTGTATCTCTCTCTGGCAGAGCCCGGCTGCCAAATTCGAAACGTCCAGCGATTGCGCCCACACGAAAGCTGCCAGCACGGAAAGCTGTAGCTGGTTTTCACTGTCCCTTGGAACTGCATTCGCTGCCGCACAGTCATTCGTGTTCTGCAAAAGCTTGGCTTGGTAATGGGGCAACACTGTGTATCTCTCTCTGGCAGAGCCCGGCTGCCAAATTCGAAACGTCCAGCGATTGCGCCCACACGAAAGCTGCCAGCACGGAAACCTGTAGCTGGTTTTCACTGTCCCTTGGAACTGCATTCGCTGCCGCACAGTCATTCGTGTTCTGCAAAAGCTTGGCTTGGTAATGGGGCAAGACTCTGTATCTCTCTCTCGCAGAGCCCGGCTGCCAAATTCGAAACGTCCAGCGATTGCGCCCACACGAAAGCTGCCAGCACGGAAAGCTGTAGCTGGTTTTCACTGTCCCTTGGAACTGCATTCGCTGCCGCACAGTCATTCGTGTTCTGCAAAAGCTTGGCTTCGTAATGGGGCAACACTGTGTATCTCTCTCTCGCAGAGCCCGGCTGCCAAATTCGAAACGTCCAGCGATTGCGCCCACACGAAAGCTGCCAGCACGGAAAGCTGTAGCTGGTTTTCACTGTCCCTTGGAACTGCATTCGCTGCCGCACAGTCATTCGTGTTCTGCAAAAGCTTGGCTTCGTAATGGGGCAACACTGTGTATCTCTCTCTGGCAGAGCCCGGCTGCCAAATTCGAAACGTCCAGCGATTGCGCCCACACGAAAGCTGCCAGCACGGAAAGCTGTAGCTGGTTTTCACTGTCCCTTGGAACTGCATTCGCTGCCGCACAGTCATTCGTGTTCTGCAAAAGCTTGGCTTGGTAATGGGGCAACACTGTGTATCTCTCTCTGGCAGAGCCCGGCTGCCAAATTCGAAACGTCCAGCGATTGCACCCACACGAAAGCTGCCAGCACGGAAAGCTGTAGCTGGTTTTCACTGTCCCTTGGAACTGCATTCGCTGCCGCACAGTCATTCGTGTTCTGCAAAAGCTTGGCTTGGTAATGGGGCAACACTCTGTATCTCTCTCTGGCAGAGCCCGGCTGCCAAATTCAAAACGTCCAGCGATTGCGCCCACACGAAAGCTGCCAGCACGGAAAGCTGTAGCTGGTTTTCACTGTCCCTTGGAACTGCATTCGCTGCCGCACAGTCATTCGTGTTCTGCAAAAGCTTGGCTTGGTAATGGGGCAACACTGTGTATCTCTCTCTGGCAGAGCCCGGCTGCCAAATTCGAAACGTCCAGCGATTGCGCCCACACGAAAGCTGCCAGCACGGAAAGCTGTAGCTGGTTTTCACTGTCCCTTGGAACTGCATTCGCTGCCGCACAGTCATTCGTGTTCTGCAAAAGCTTGGCTTGGTAATGGGGCAACACTCTGTATCTCTCTCTCACAGAGCCCGGCTGCCAAATTCAAAACGTCCAGCGATTGCGCCCACACGAAAGCTGCCAGCACAGAAAGCTGTAGCTGGTTTTCACTGTCCCTTGGAACTGCATTCGCTGCCGCACAGCCATTCGTGTTCTGCAAAAGCTTGGCTTGGTAATGGGGCAACACTGTGTATCTCTCTCTGGCAGAGCCCGGCTGCCAAATTCGAAACGTCCAGCGATTGCGCCCACACGAAAGCTGCCAGCACGGAAAGCTGTAGCTGGTTTTCACTGTCCCTTGGAACTGCATTCGCTGCCGCACAGTCATTCGTGTTCTGCAAAAGCTTGGCTTGGTAATGGGGCAACACTGTGTATCTCTCTCTGGCAGAGCCCGGCTGCCAAATTCGAAACGTCCAGCGATTGCGCCCACACGAAAGCTGCCAGCACGGAAAGCTGTAGCTGGTTTTCACTGTCCCTTGGAACTGCATTCGCTGCCGCACAGTCATTCGTGTTCTGCAAAAGCTTGGCTTGGTAATGGGGCAACACTGTGTATCTCTCTCTGGCAGAGCCCGGCTGCCAAATTCGAAACGTCCAGCGATTGCGCCCACACGAAAGCTGCCAGCACGGAAAGCTGTAGCTGGTTTTCACTGTCCCTTGGAACTGCATTCGCTGCCGCACAGTCATTCGTGTTCTGCAAAAGCTTGGCTTGGTAATGGGGCAACACTCTGTATCTCTCTCTGGCAGAGCCCGGCTGCCAAATTCGAAACGTCCAGCGATTGCGCCCACACGAAAGCTGCCAGCACGGAAAGCTCTAGCTGGTTTTCACTGTCCCTTGGAACTGCATTCGCTGCCGCACAGTCATTCGTGTTCTGCAAAAGCTTGGCTTGGTAATGGGGCAACACTCTGTATCTCTCTCTGGCAGAGCCCGGCTGCCAAATTCGAAACGTCCAGCGATTGCGCCCACACGAAAGCTGCCAGCACGGAAAGCTGTAGCTGGTTTTCACTGTCCCTTGGAACTGCATTCGCTGCCGCACAGTCATTCGTGTTCTGCAAAAGCTTGGCTTGGTAATGGGGCAACACTGTGTATCTCTCTCTCTGGCAGAGCCCGGCTGCCAAATTCGAAACGTCCAGCGATTGCGCCCACACGAAAGCTGCCAGCACAGAAAGCTGTAGCTGGTTTTCACTGTCCCTTGGAACTGCATTCGCTGCCGCACAGTCATTCGTGTTCTGCAAAAGCTTGGCTTGGTAATGGGGCAACACTCTGTATCTCTCTCTGGCAGAGCCCGGCTGCCAAATTCGAAACGTCCAGCGATTGCGCCCACACGAAAGCTGCCAGCACGGAAAGCTGTAGCTGGTTTTCACTGTCCCTTGGAACTGCATTCGCTGCCGCACAGTCATTCGTGTTCTGCAAAAGCTTGGCTTGGTAATGGGGCAACACTGTGTATCTCTCTCTCACAGAGCCCGGCTGCCAAATTCAAAACGTCCAGCGATTGCGCCCACAAGAAAACTGCCAGCACGGAAAGCTGTAGCTGGTTTTCACTGTCCCTTGGAACTGCATTCGCTGCCGCACAGTCATTCGTGTTCTGCAAAAGCTTGGCTTGGTAATGGGGCAACACTGTGTATCTCTCTCTGGCAGAGCCCGGCTGCCAAATTCGAAACGTCCAGCGATTGCGCCCACACGAAAGCTGCCAGCACGGAAAGCTGTAGCTGGTTTTCACTGTCCCTTGGAACTGCATTCGCTGCCGCACAGTCATTCGTGTTCTGCAAAAGCTTGGCTTGGTAATGGGGCAACACTGTGTATCTCTCTCTGGCAGAGCCTGGCTGCCAAATTCGAAACGTCCAGCGATTGCGCCCACACGAAAGCTGCCAGCACGGAAAGCTGTAGCTGGTTTTCACTGTCCCTTGGAACTGCATTCGCTGCCGCACAGTCATTCGTGTTCTGCAAAAGCTTGGCTTCGTAATGGGGCAACACTGTGTATCTCTCTCTGGCAGAGCCCGGCTGCCAAATTCGAAACGTCCAGCGATTGCGCCCACACGAAAGCTGCCAGCACGGAAAGCTGTAGCTGGTTTTCACTGTCCCTTGGAACTGCATTCGCTGCCGCACAGTCATTCGTGTTCTGCAAAAGCTTGGCTTGGTAATGGGGCAACACTGTGTATCTCTCTCTGGCAGAGCCCGGCTGCCAAATTCGAAACGTCCAGCGATTGCACCCACACGAAAGCTGCCAGCACGGAAAGCTGTAGCTGGTTTTCACTGTCCCTTGGAACTGCATTCGCTGCCGCACAGTCATTCGTGTTCTGCAAAAGCTTGGCTTGGTAATGGGGCAACACTCTGTATCTCTCTCTGGCAGAGCCCGGCTGCCAAATTCAAAACGTCCAGCGATTGCGCCCACACGAAAGCTGCCAGCACGGAAAGCTGTAGCTGGTTTTCACTGTCCCTTGGAACTGCATTCGCTGCCGCACAGTCATTCGTGTTCTGCAAAAGCTTGGCTTGGTAATGGGGCAACACTGTGTATCTCTCTCTGGCAGAGCCCGGCTGCCAAATTCGAAACGTCCAGCGATTGCGCCCACACGAAAGCTGCCAGCACGGAAAGCTGTAGCTGGTTTTCACTGTCCCTTGGAACTGCATTCGCTGCCGCACAGTCATTCGTGTTCTGCAAAAGCTTGGCTTGGTAATGGGGCAACACTCTGTATCTCTCTCTCACAGAGCCCGGCTGCCAAATTCAAAACGTCCAGCGATTGCGCCCACACGAAAGCTGCCAGCACAGAAAGCTGTAGCTGGTTTTCACTGTCCCTTGGAACTGCATTCGCTGCCGCACAGCCATTCGTGTTCTGCAAAAGCTTGGCTTGGTAATGGGGCAACACTGTGTATCTCTCTCTGGCAGAGCCCGGCTGCCAAATTCGAAACGTCCAGCGATTGCGCCCACACGAAAGCTGCCAGCACGGAAAGCTGTAGCTGGTTTTCACTGTCCCTTGGAACTGCATTCGCTGCCGCACAGTCATTCGTGTTCTGCAAAAGCTTGGCTTGGTAATGGGGCAACACTGTGTATCTCTCTCTGGCAGGGCCCGGCTGCCAAATTCGAAACGTCCAGCGATTGCGCCCACACGAAAGCTGCCAGCACGGAAAGCTGTAGCTGGTTTTCACTGTCCCTTGGAACTGCATTCGCTGCCGCACAGTCATTCGTGTTCTGCAAAA